>NC_037681.1:12048536-12354652 GCF_003255815.1 Theropithecus gelada
CCCCGCCCCCGCCCCGGGCCCCCGCCGGCCCCGCCGCCTTCGCCGCCGCCTCCTCCGCCGCCGCCTCCGCCCCCGCCGCCGCCGCCGCCGCCGCGGTCCCCGGCTGCAGCTGCAAGGCCGCTCGGCAGGGCGCGGGGGTCGCCGGCCGGCCTTGGTCACCAGCAGCAGCAGCAGCAGCCGCAGCCGCAGGAGCAGCGCTCTGGGGAGGGGGGCTCGCTTCTCGGGGTGCGCTCCGTGGCCACCCCCTTCAGGGGGGGTCGTGGCCGCCCCCCAGCCCTGGCGCGCTGGGCTCGCTCCAGCGGGGCTCTCCGGGCGGGGCGGGGACCTGCACTCGGGGCGCTCTCCCGGGACGCGCGGGTTCCCGCTCCTCCTCCTGTCCTCGGGCGAGCCCGGACTCTGCCCGGTCGCGGGGCTCCGTCCACCTGCTAAATGAAGGTTTCACGGGAGATAACAAAGAAAGAAGCTGCTCCTTTCTTCCTTAGCCAAATTACGGATGACCAGCAACCGGTCCGCTCCTTCCCTTGTGCGCTCTCTCCTCTCCTCCTCAGGAACACATTTCACTCGTTTTCCCTTAGAGTAGTAAAACTTTTTCGTCCTTGAAAGCGTGGTGCTGCTGGCTGCTCGCGAATGCGGAGAGGGGAGGCTGGCTCCTGCTCTCCCCCTCTGGTCCTCTCGTTTCAAGTTTTGTTCTGTCCTAGGAAAACTTCTTGCGATGGTGCATTTCTCTGAAGTTGCTATTGCCCGAGCTCTTGGTTGCCTCTGAAACAAGAGTCCTTTTTCATTCTCCTCGCAACAGTCACAGTCTGATGCGACATCTTTCCTTTTGGGCAGAAATTAGGAAACAAATATAACAAGGAAAAAATTGAACAGGAAAAAAAATGATGTCGAATCGCTCTGTTACCTTGTTGCTGACGGTTGGGGTTGGTGTTTTATTTTTTTCCCAGCAGTTGTCTGGAGAAGGAGGAGGAAGAAGAGTGCATTGGTGGAGGTGGAGGTGTGTGTGTGCATATAGGGGATCGATCCTTGATACACAACAACTCCAGTGGGCACGTTGCACTGCTCGTAGAGTGCACCGACGGCGGGCGCTGGCGCTGGCCGTGCTGGAGCAGAGTTGCAGCAGGAGCTCGCTCTGTGCCCTCGTTCGCGCTCTCTTTCCCTCTCTCACTTTCCCTCTCCCTCCCTCTCTCTCTCTCCCTCTCTCGGGCGCCCGCTCTCGCTCCGATCTGACAGTTCGCTCTCTGTCCCTCCCTCTCAGAGCGGGGACTGTCGAATGTTTACCCTCCGCCGCGAGCGCGCACCCACCACCACACTTTCCCAAATACAAGGAAGTCGAGCACCAGGGCCCCCGCTGATTGGCTACCCGCTGGGTGATTGGCAGGCTCGGAATGACGGGCTCAGGACGCGAGGCCCCCCTTCCGGCCGTTCCGATTGGTTGCTTTTTAATTTAGGCAGAGCGTCGTAGAAGCTGGAAATCTGTGGTCCCCCAGCCTCCCTCCCCCTCGCCACTTTCCCCTCCCCGCCCCTCCCCCGCCGCCCCCTCCGCCACATCTTAACTCTTAGTGTCCGGCCCAGACGTTGGCGTTCCCTCGGCGGCTCTGGGTGTTCGCAATAGGTCTGGGCGGGGGGAAGAAAGGGGAGATAAAAGGGAGGGAGGGACGGGAGAGGGGAAGAGAATCAGAAGGAAAACGAAGAGGGAAACATGAAAAATAGCAACCTGCCCACCCCACCTAGTACGCGTCGGATTGCTCACCCCCTTACCCCCGCCCCGCCAGAGATTTGTAAAGCGCGCGGCACGGATGTACCATTCAAGCTAATACCTATAGACAGATGTGTCCCCTGTGGTTTCAAAGTTTCCTCTTCCCTTCACCAGCCGGCCCCCATCTCTGATCGGCGGGGGTGGGAAGCGGGGGCTCGCATCGCCAAGAGCTCGGGTCGTGGCCGCGCTCCTTGGAAATCCGCCACCGCAACTTTCCGCAGCCGCTGCGCGCCGGCGGCGGCCCCCTTTGTTTAAGTTCTCGGATGCCATCATCTGGGAAACCTGCAGCCCAGGACC
This sequence comes from Theropithecus gelada, assembly GCF_003255815.1. Lineage (NCBI taxonomy): Eukaryota > Metazoa > Chordata > Mammalia > Primates > Cercopithecidae > Theropithecus > Theropithecus gelada. Next base: position 12,050,590 of record NC_037681.1, read on the forward strand.
AGCGCGGTGCCCGCGCGTGCGAGACGGACCGCTCGCTGCCGCCGCTTGCTCGCTCCTCCACCCCCTCTCTCCCTCCTTCGCTCTCCCTCCCTTCCTCCCTCCTCCCTCCTCTGGGATTCGTGCAAGTAGCGTGCGTGCCCTTGTGAGTTTGGAGGGTGCCGGTCAGCGGAGCCGTGCGATGTATTTGAAAAGCAATCAGTCCGACCTTCCCCCATAGATTCATCGTAAGTGTATTCGACCCCGATGGCTTTAGGAATTCCCGCGGCAGCAGAAGCCGGGCGAAAGAACCGGAATCGGCTAGCCGCGCCCTTCTCTGCTCCACCGCTTCCTCGTGTGTGTGTGTGTGTGTGTGTGTGTGTGTGTGTGTGTGTGTGTTATTAGCGGTGGGGGGTTTGCCCGCTCTCTATTCTTAGGCATGGTGGTGCTTTTTTTTTTCTTTCCTTTCTGTCTCAGATGGATTTGCGTGGTGGATGGGGCTGGCGGCGACAAACGCTTTCTCAGCTCCAACCCAGCTGAAAGAGTTAAGGGGGACGGGAGGGGGAGTGCACCCGGTGGGCGAGAGAAGCGGGGGTGGGGTGGGGTGGGGTGGGGGGACGCGGCCAAGCGGAAACGTTGCACAGAGGAACCTCAGCGAACCAAGAAAAAAGAGAAAGTGGCAACGAAAACAAGGGCAAATTGAACCCTCCTCGGGGATTTCCAATGAACTAACCCAGCTCGGACATTCAATAAATACATGGCTCTTAATGAGCGTGCGTGTGCGTGCACCCCGCACCCCTAGCTGCGGGTGCGCTCGCCTTGCGCCCGCCGCCCCCAGCCAGCGCCTGCATCTGGCAGTCCCGAGCCAGAGCGGCGGCCCAGAACGCAGACGAGGAGCGGCCGCCGGTGCGCTCCGATTAAAATGTGAACGGGCCTGCCCTTCTCTCCCGCTGTATCGTGCCTCTGCCGAGCGCAGTTAAGTGAACTCAGTGAAAGCAGGAGTTCTCCTGCCCAGCCTCAGCCAGGCAGCCCCTGCGTGATCTCAAGATTAACACTAGACGCGTAGAATTTATGTAGGCTCTCGTCCAGCTCCTGCTTGCCGGGTGAGATACCGTCGTAGGTAGGTTTTAGCAAAGCCATTATTGCCAAGGTATAGATACCAAAGGCGGTGGTAACCAAACCCCAAACAGAACGGATTTTTTTCCTCTGTGTCCCCCAAAGGTTGCTTTTTATATTTATGTATGCGTATATGTATATATAAAAGATGGAACACAGATTTCATTGAATAAATCTGAGATCTCCAGGTGCAGACGTTTGAATAGTCGGTGCCAGCACCCCATGTTTTCCTTTCCTGCCGATTTTGCTTGGATCCGGCTCAAAAACCAAGAGAGTCTCGTGGTTTTGTTTACACTGAATGGGGAGGATAGGAACAGAGCCATGGGGCCGCCTTTCATTAATATACAGTGAGGATTTTGTCTAAATTACTGCTATGAATTTCACAGTACACGCTTTCAAAAGCAGTCTCAGGTGGCCTGATGAAACGTGATAGCGCCTCTGCAAACAGATCCACTTTCTTTCTTTTCAAGGAGGGTGTGTGTGCGCGTATGGGAAGCCCCCCAAAACGTTGTGCTCCTCGATAACAGAAATACACTTCTGTTCTGAGGTCTGTCCCCTTCTTCCTCCCCCCTTTCGTCGTACTTAATTCTCGAATCGCTCCCCGGCCTCTCTCCCCCCTCCACGCTGCCCCACCCCATCCGCCCCCTCCCTTTGCGAGTGTGATTGTTTTGTCTGGAAAAAAAAAATCCAAAGTATATAACAAGGGGAGAACAGTTAGTGCTGATTTTCATTTGCATACATTTTCATATATTTTGGTGAAAATAATAGACTAGTGGAGAGCTGGGCTTCGAGGCGTCAGTGTGAAGGGAAGGCTAAGGACGCATCGGTGCTGGAGAGTTGAGAATATGCCTTCCCCTCCACTCCCAACCCAGTCACCTTATTTGAAAAAAAAATTAAAAAACACATTTTATTTAAAAACCTAACCCTGGAAGTTTGCTCGGTAAGTGTTTTTTCATTTTCTTTCCCTGCTTTCTCTTCTTTTTCCCCTCCATTTTGGCTTATTTATTTATGTTCTTGTAGGTTTGGGAGCTTATTTTCATTGCTTGGGACAAGAGAGGGTTCACAGAGCAACTGTTTGAAGGAAGGAAGGAAGGAAGGGAAGATATGTTGGGGGGGGAGTTAAAAAAATCCAACCCTGCTAAAATATTACATAAAAAGATGGACTCAGTCCAAAGCCCCACACAGCAAAAGCCACTTTACTTTGGAGGGGTGGGGGGGAAATGCTATTCATTGTAATTGTTGATCGTGAAGGTGGGGTGCGGGTCGGGGGGGAAGAAACCTTGGAAAAGAAGTGATTATTAAGCATGCAGTATATAAATATTTCTTGATTGGGATTTTTTTTTCCCCCAGAGAATCAGGACTAGAGGGGAAGAAACCCTATTTCTGTAGCCAGTGGTGATGTCCTGAATTGTGTGTGCCTGCCTGGATTGGGGTGGGGGGACTCATGCTGGGAGAAGGAGGATGGAGTGAGGAGGGGGACTTGGCAAAGGGAAGGCAGAGAGCTGGAGGAGGAGGAAGCGAGGCAGGAAGTCAGGGCACCCCTGGTTAATGCTGTGTCTGGGGAGCAGGCGGGGAGCTGCAGCCTCCCAGCTCGGTAGTGAAAGCCCATCAGAAAGAGGGTGATCAATCAAAACTAACCAGGACATCCCTATACTTCATTCCCAACGGAGGCTGGAGCTTTAGCATCGCAGACTCGATTTCACTTTGTTTTCTATTTTTGACAGCCTCACTTGTCCCCTCCTTGCCACTGTTCCTGGGTTTTGTAAAAATTGAGGGTGCAGTTACTTGCTAGGTGCAGTTAATTAGATAAACATGGCCGGAGGACATAGCTAGGCCAAGTCCAGGCCCATTTGAGTGCCTTACCTTAGTGAAATAGGCCGGAGAAAATTTTAAAATCTTCTTGGTTTTGTTCTTTTAAAGGAAGCTGCGTCTGTGATGATGAGGGGGGAGAATCCAATGGCTGGAATTTTATTGCACTTTTTTACACAGAACACCTTGCAATTTAGAATTGGTAATTTATTTGGAAACAGTTGATGCCGAATCAATGAAACGGTTTGTAACGAGGGAGGAAGAAGTTTCAGTTGGGGAGGGGGCTAAGAATCGCCAGTTTTCCACTCCTTGTTTACGTGCTTGGCAGCGTTGCTTTTGACTGGGGTTAACTCTGTGTGCTCCATTGGACCAGATGCCATATAGAGCTGCTCCCTGAAGATCATTTGTTTCCTTGATGGGGAACATTTCTGAGCAGAGCATATTGGTTGCCATAGAGAAAGAAATAAAAGGAAGAACACTAGTCACATTAAGCTATATGTTTGTGCACTGGGCTTTAGATAAAAGAACCTTGGTTCAGCCAAAGAGAAGAAGCCAAACTAGAGATTTCTAGTGCCACTAAAACTAGCTTTATTTTGTTTTGGACTTTTACAGTTGAAACATATAAGCTAATTTTATTGGCTGTTGTTAATTTTATATGACACGGTTTACTGAACAAAATAAACTTTGCTCAGGAGTCGCACTATTGGCTCGTCAGCAGGGGGCGCACTGACTCATCTTAGCGAGTACTGAGTAAAATGTAGCTGTTTCAAAAGCAAATCTGCTCTTCCAAACTTGCCAAAGGAACAAATACCCCTACCTTTCTATGCATATTCACAATGAGGAGGGAATTCATTGCATAACACAGGGTTTTAAAATATGAGGACAATGACTTCCCCATCCCCCACCTGCCCACGTCTGTGAAATGGCCCAGAAAGAAATACAGTTCAAAAACTATTCCTCCATTTCAGTGAAGTGTATTCTGGGCTGGAAAACAGAAATGAGATGTGAAGGCAAGAATAGTTTTTGAAAATTATTATTAAGGAGATTTAATAGGCTACTCTTAAGAAGCTACCTTTCAGGGTTTTTTTGTTGTTTTTGTTGTTGTTGTTTTAACAGTCAAGAAAACGAAATGCATCCTAAGGTATTATCTGTTTAAATAATGAAAGTTCTTCAACCTGATACATGCTTTGACTTCTAAATGCAACTCTGGGTCCTAGAGATTTAGTCCACTGGCCCAGGATCACTTTTACTCCATTTGATATGTAGTGGCTACTTTCATTCTTGTTACCACTTATGGTTTTAGAAAGATTTTGGATTTATCCTTGAAAGGCTTGGCAGGCAAAAGAAAATACAAAATAGCCACGGGTTAGAGGTAACTGTGGGCTTGAAACTTTTTAGTGCATTACTTAACCCAGTTGAAGAAAAGTTTCAACCGAGCCACAAGGTTTCTGCCTCAAAGATATTTACATACTGCCAGTGAAGACTAAACTTTATTGTGGTAAAGGACAAAAAAGATACGTGGAAAACTTCCTAAAGTAGTGAAGGGCAGATCCTGACTGGTTCAGAATTAGTCAGTTTGTCATTAAGAATTTTCCCAAGGAGATTCAGAGAGTGTGACTAGGAAAGGGAAGCCGGGAGTGACTGGAAGTGAGAAGCTGGCTTCCACGGTTCAGTAGCCGAACACACCTGTGAATGTGTCACAGAGCCTGTTAGTAAGGGCCACATTATGTGATGGCTCTCAGGTTCCTGTGCAAGAGAGGAAAAGACACTTTATTCTTTCTAACCCAGCTCCAAGTCAACCGGGTTCCAACCAGGAGAAGTTTTCTTTGCCACTAACTTTAGTAAGTCAGAGTTTAGATCTAAGTGGTGTGTTTTCTAGGAGGGTCAAGAGATTCTGGGAACAGTATAAGCAAAAGGGGCACACTCAAACACATTTTAATCTGTGATTTTCACCCCGAGCTCTCACATTTAGAGTCAGGAAAGGTACTCTCAGGTTTGCGCTAATAAAACAGGGAGAAATGAGAAAACTGTAACTTGAGCCCAAACATTGCTTTCTCTTTGGCTTTTGGGACATTTCAGACAAAAGACTTCTGGGGCAGATCCACATGAAGTGGACGAATGTCTCAAAGCTCTAGCTTACTTTGCATGCCCAGGGCTGCCGAATGCATTTAAAAATTATTAAGGAGAAAGGAAACTTTTCAATTCAGCCAGACATTCTGCAAAAAACATTGGTGAGGCAATCATTATATATATTTAGAGCATAATTTTTGTGTGCCACTTTTCATGAGATCTGTGATTGTTCCTGTCTTGCTGCTACTTACTTTCCTTTTTTTGAAAATGTAATTAAACAATAAACAGAAAGATAAAATGCTTGCCCCTCATGATATCTATAGTCCTAGGTTCCTTAATGTAAAAGAAACAGAAAATAAGAAATCTGGGTAGAGCAACAAGTCAATTTGACAAGAACTAACGCATTATAGAGATGGCTTTAGTATTTTATAATGATTTGAGGGTGGAAGTGATCAAGCTGGGTATGAATTAAGATTCAAAGTGCTGGGCGAAGCTACAGACTTTTAATTGTTGGGGATGGCGAAATTGCTTTTGCCAAACGAGAGAATGAAGAACATTACCTGGGTCAAATGTGCAAAACACAAAGTGGGTATTTACTCATTTGTTTCCATTTGAGAATGATAAGGAGCTCTGATATCGCTGCGGTTCAGAAGCACATTTGCCATTAGCATTTACAAATTAAAATGTTAAGCATACTGTCAACCCATACTCTGTGTTATATACAAAGGAGATGACTCTTCCACGGTAGCTTTTGGGTGGAAAAAAGTATTTGTCGTCTTGGCAGTGGATGAGTTGTTTCTTGGTCTTGCTAAGTTTTCTGAAGTGTTTCTTCCCCTAATTATTTGTATCATTTTGATAACTGATTTGTCTGATCTGCAGGAAAGGAGCAAGTACATAGGTTTTTAGATGGTTTCAAATAGTAATACATTCAAAGACATTATGATTTTTCACCCGAAAGCAAGCAGCTTTCTTTCTGATACTTACAGGACAGCTTTAAACTACAGGGCATTTCAGATTGGGGGAAATAAACTAAGAAAGCACAGTAAGTTGGTAATCAAGTGAATGCTTTTAAAACAACCCATTTCCAACAGTTTGCCCATTCGAGCTGCATGCGGGCATGCACCTGACAAGTCTGGTAATGAAAGCTACCAATTGCCAGGGAAGCTGGAGCTGACATAGTGTGATGGACTGCTCCTGCCTGTACCCTCACCACCCTCTCTGCCTCCCTGCTGAGTGCAATGCTCTTCAAATTTAAATTCATAGGGCTAGATAACATACAGCGGGGCTGATTGACCAGAGATGATGATGATGATGATGATGATGATGATGATGATGATTCATTAACAAAATTTGGTCATTTCTTAGCTAGAAAAATATTCCAAGGTCAGCTTGGTGGGTTTTGTGTGTATTTGTACGTGTGTAAAAACAACATCCAGAAATATTAACTCAGCTTTACCAGAAAAGTGGTTTCATTCTTTGAGGTTGTGGTGGTCCTAACAGAGCTGAACAGCTTTCTCTGTCTTGAGGACACTCCTTATGCCAAACATTCCTCATACATTATTATACAGCATCGCCTTTCTGGGTCGAACAGGGTAGTCTGGAGGTGGATAAGAGATTCATATGGCATACATCCCAGAAAACAATTCTTGCACTTTGGCACCTCTGTTTATTATTATTATTATTATTATTAGATTTTTTTTTTTGACATTTGAACTTAGCTATTGTCTGAGAAGCTGGGTGCAGATGCAGCATGTCAGGCTGACGGCTGCTCTTTTCGGCATTCCTCTCAAACTGTGCTTCTGTGGTCTCTTCTCTCCAGTGAATGCTGAAACACCCAGTTCACTATCTCGCTCCTTCCCCTAGGCCCTAAGACACCCCAGTGCCGGCCCTGGATGGCCAGCCTCAGGGGTGTTTTCAAGAAAATGTGTTTATTGTTGTTCGCCTTGAAAATACAGTGCCGAATGTATTCGTTGATATTTGATACTACGAATACCATGGTTTGCAGTGATGCACTTTCAGCATAAACATATCTGGTAGACGCTTTGGTGGTAGAGCTAAGTGACCTTGCTCACTGTAGCTTCAGGCAGCTTGGAGTTTGTTAGTCTCAAGTTAAAAGTTACGCGTCTGATGTTGCTTTGAACGCTCACCTCTCTCCCCGAATTTTTGGTAGGGAGCCTGGCTACTCAATAAAGCCCAAGGGAAGGAGCTCAGGCTTTCAGTGCCATTTAATACACGTCAAATGTTAATTTAGTATTAAATCAGGGTGCAAAAAGCCTCTAGAAGTCAAGGCATATATTGTTCAAATGGCTGCATTCCCTTCATTTTTAATTCACATCACAAAAACAAACAAGTAAAACTTCACTTGGAAAAACACTGACTATTAAAGTATCCTAAATTCAAAAATACCATGATTATATTGGAGGGATCTGGCAAGCAATTCCTTTTCAGGGTTAGAAAGTAAGAGGAGAACTTTTCCCAGAAAGGTTTGCTTTGGAGTCTCCAGCGCTGAGGTCCCGATTCCACAGCGGCTGGGTCCTCCTCTCACCCCCCCCACCCCCCAGTTCCTGTGATTTGTGGGCACCAGAAGCGACTTCTTCCGAATCCCTGGCGATTTTGGGGGCCCCAGGGCTAAGCTCGGCTTCCTTAGATAGCATTCTAACGGCGTTTTATTTTATTTAGAGCACAGTTTGCATAATAAAATTAAAAGGATCCCATTACTCCCCTTTTCTCCCTGAGCACTGCCCAACAAGGTCTTTCAGACTGTTATTTGAACATCTAGAGCGGCCTTCAGAAGTCAAATTAGCATTGCTTTTCTATGGGAAAGAAAAAGGGAAAGAGGTAAATAGGGCAAAGTGAGAAGCGGGTAAGGTACAAGGAGTGAGGTGGATTAAAAAATGCAGGGAGCGGTGAAGGAGACTGGGGACAGAAAAGGACAAGAGAGGAGATGGGGCAGCAGGGAGGCGAAGAGATAAACGCTGAGTCACCCTAACAGGTCATTGGGTACACAGGAGCGAGATGCCGCAGCCCAGGAAAATCCGGGTGCAAATCGCACCCCATCTTCTGGGCCTCCTTCCCGCCAAGCCGTAGGAGCGCAGGCTTGGAGCTCGGCGCCGCCCGCTTGTCTTTGTCACTGATTCGGTGCGCGGCCGCGGGCTCCCGCGGCGGGCTTTGTTCCGGCGGAGCAGGGCAGGACCCCTCGCACCGCCGCGTCCCCGCCCTCCCAGAGCTGGGGACGGTGGGGGTGGGGACTGCGCGACAGGGACCGGGAACAGAGGAGCAACGGCGGGCGCCTCTGAGCCTGGGATTTCGTTCCTTGGCTCCTGTTCGTAATTGAGCTGTTCTCCCTTCGGGGAGGGGGCCGGGGCTGCGCGGGAGGAGGAAGGGCTGGAAGGGTGGTACCCGCTCTCAGCCCGCAGCAAGGGCGAGGCGCAGCTCTCCGTGCCGGCGTCCCGGGATTTGTATTGCATGCATGTACGCATGCAGGGATGGATGGATGCATGTATGGATGAGGAAAACCGGTGAATTGGGTCCCACGTTCTAGGTTTCCGGTCGAGCTTTTGGCAGCTGCAGGGCGCCTCAGGTCGGTGCCTGGTTAACCCCTAAGATCTGCTCTCGAGGTGTTTGGGGTCGCGCGTGGGCGCTGTGGACGCGCCCCGGGTCGAGGCTGCCCACCGGCCGCGCGCAGATGCCGCCGTGGAGGCCTGCGGCGGGGGGACAAAGGCAGAGACCCCGAACAACCAAAGGGCAGGCGCGCACAGGCACCCACGCACCCACGCGCTCTCTCGCCCGGGCCCCTCCCGGTGAGCCCCCGCGGCTGGGAGTCAGGGCTTTGAGCCTGAAAAGTTCACTTCATGTAGACCCTGCTCCCTCCTCTCGCCATTGCATTTAGCAAACAGCGTGTGAACGTGCATCACCCTCTCCCCAGCCACTCCCAAAGGTGTGGGCAGATTGCAAGAGTTACTGCTCTGTTATTGTTTGTCAAATAGGGTCCTTCTCTTGGGAGAGGGTCGAGGGGCATGTGGCGGATCCCGGGCCAGGATTACATTAATCAAAGCATTATTTCCCCAGAGAAGCGGAGCACAAATGAGAGTAAATCCTAATAAAATTGGATCGCGAAGAAATGGAACGCTTTAAGTAATCTGTGCTGCCTGATAAAAATCTCACATTTACAAGATGTGGGTCTTAAAAAAAATCCGCACACGTCTGGCCTCGGCTTGGCTGGTGGGTTCGGGTCAGGGTGGGGGACAGACACTACACGAAGCTCAGTTGAACTTCTGAAGTGAGAAAAGAAGCTGGACACCCATTCGGAGTTTCACAAGCTCAGGTCTGCTCAGGAGGCACCTTCGGCCCTGGGCACCCCTCTGGAGTATTTGCGGAACCCGTGGGTCCGACGGAGTCCCCATCAGTGCCCTGAGAGGTCTGGAACTCTGTTCCTCTGGGAACGTGGCCCCCACTTTCCCCTTCGAACTCTGCTGCAGAACAGGCAACTCCCATGGGTGGGGGCGCAAAGCCCCACCGAGTGGGAAGGCGGACGCGGCCTACCGGCTGGGCAGGGACCAGACACCCCGACGCTGCGCCCGCAGCAGATTCGCGAGTAGCTCCCAACCCCGCCCGGGTCTCCACCCTAGGGCCCGCCAGGTCCGCCGGGCCGTTTCCTAGGCAGCCTGGGGTTCCTTCAGCCAGGGGAAGGGTGTGCGTTTGGGATGATTGCCCGCGAAGCCGAGGGCGCTGCTCGCCAGCGAGACTTCTGGTACTTTCGGGCCATCCCAGCAGGGAAGCAAGGCTCTCGATCCATCCGCCTTCGTCCCTCGAGTGGTAGGAAACTTCCCGACGCCTCCCGCGGCTCTGCCAGGAGAGAAGATACAAGCTCCCCCTCCCAACGCCTTAGTAATGACTGAGTTTAGCGAAGCCAGCCCGCCGGGAGGCAAACTCCCCCTGCCGCCCCGAGGCCTCCTCCAGCCGCGGAGACAGGAAAGCAGACTGCAACGCCCCGCCGGCCGTCGTTGGTGACAAGTGTGACAGCACCGTCCCGGTCCTACGGGTGAGCACCAGCCTCAGGGCCCCGCCGACCCTCCAGAGAGGCGCGCGGGGAACCAGCTCCCGTCCGGGTCCTCCTTCCAACCCTTCCTGGCCTGGCGAAGGCGGGCGGCGGAGACCCCGAGGGGCGCCAGCGCGCCGGCGCCCCCTGCAGGCCGGCACTTGGAGGGCCCGCCCGGGCGCTCCCGCCGCGCCTAGGTCCCCGCGCTGGCCGCGTCCGAGGCCGCCGGCGCGCACACGCACAGCTGCCAGCCTGCAGGCTCTCGGTGCCTTTTCCAAACGCGAGTTCCAAACGCGGCGGGGAGCGGCAGGGTGGGAGGGGAAGAAGGGAAAGAGGGCTACAGAGGGAGGCGCGGAGCGGGGTGGGGGCAGCCGGCGTCACCCTCTCCCCAACCCCTTCGCGCCCCTTCTCCGGTCCGCCCTGGGCCGTCCCCGCATGTGCCAGCGGCCGCGCGCCTGGTTCCCGACCCGCGCGCTCCGGAGCCCAGAAGGCCGCGCTGCCTCCCCACAGGGGCAGGGACCAGCGCTGGGTACCAGGCTGGGCTGGGCCGGGCTGGGTCGCCTCACCTCCGGTGAGCGCGCCCCGGAGGAGCCGTTTCCCGTGCAGTCTAGAGGGTAGAGCGGCGGGGAGCAGTGTGAGTGTGTGCGCGTGCGAGGACGGGTGTGCGTGTGAGTGCGGTGCGCGCGCAGGGCAGGGCAGGGCAGGACAGGAGGCGCTACAGGATGCTCTGGTGGAAGCATATCCTTTTCAGCCTTGAGATCTAAATCTGCAACCTTAGAGCTGATTACTCTTCCCCAGCCCCCCTCCTCGGTTCTCTACACAGGCATTTCCCTCTTTCGCCTGAGTCTTCCCAATCAGATTCCCAAAGAGATCCCCCTCGTGGTCCGGGGATTTTCATGGACACCCCTGACCCACGTGAGCCAGGCTGGAAGGGACAATGTTAGCCGAGGGCATGTCCATCATCCAGCCTGCTAGTTAGTCTGGATTTCACGCACCAGGAAGCCACGTTTGGGGACTTGGGTATCTGCTTTCTCTCTGTCTTGGCCTTAAAAATTGCTGCGCAGAGGCTGTTTTTAGTTTTGGAGGGATAGGAAGGAGGTAGAAACCAACTGCAAATCACTTTTGGGGCTTCTCCTTATTTACCTGACCAGTGTTAGCCCTCTTACGCACCTTTCCAACTTACTGGCTTCTTTCCAGTAATGGGAAATTTGGGGGGAGGGGGTTCCAGTAAAGACACTCATACCTTTTCAATTCTGAAAATGACTCCCCTTTCCCAGTCTGTGATTTCCATAATTTCATACAAAACAAGGGCTGTCAAGGATCTCTCTGTAAGAGAAAAGGCAACTAGCAGAAGAAAACTTGGACCAAATTAAATTCCTCCTTCTTAAAACATTAACCAAGGCCTCCCTCCCTCCCTGGTCCCACCAAGTTTGTTCTGCTCTCAAGGGGAAACAGGACAGAAAAATTCAGAAAAAGGTTAAACATTCCTCTCCCTCACTGAGACCATGAACCCAGTTGCCAAAATATATTTTTGATAACCTGAGATTCAGAGGGATTCTAAAAAGAAACAGAGCACATGCTTTTAGTTGTTCCCTTGATTACCCTACTGTTTGCATCTAATGATTTTCACGAATTTGGAAATACCTGTGATATGTATTTTTTCTGTCTTGGATTTATTAATATTAGATGGTTTTACTGTTAGCCATAATTCTTTATAGGACCTGTTGTCCTAGAGAAAGGTTCTAAGTAACATTTAGACAGACTCACTAGCTTCTGCCAAAGGCCCTCCCCAGCTACTGCCTTCACACAATTTCAATCACTGTTTTTCAAAAGATAATTTATAGGCAGGTAAATTTTAGCCAAGAATGTTAATGGTAAAATGTGAGTGTTTAACTCGATGAGCTTTTGTTTTTAGAATCAAGGTTTAGCTTTTCTTTGAATTATTTATCAAGCTGTTTGCCCATAGGCCTTCCTAAAAGAAGGGAAAGGTGAAGAGGAGGAGATCACTTTTATTTATTTAAAGCATATGTTGACATAACATTTTTAAAACTAGCCTTTTGGAAAACAGCAAATTACTAAACTATGTCTGTAAACACCCACCTTTGGGACTGTGAAAAGCAAAAAACAAAAAACAACCTAATTACTTTCACAGGAAACAGTACTCAGTTAACTAAAATATTGTATGGCAATCCTTGGAAGCTCCTCCTCCTCCTTAAGTATAGTACAGTTTGGTAATATACTACACATATTTATACATGATGTAAATATACATATGCACAAGGGTAGATGTTTATGTACATAACATAACAAAATATATACATACCCCAACTGAATACATTTGCATATAACATGCCCATGTGTAATATAGCAAACTTCTATGATTAACAATACGTTCTATAACAGATAGTCTTAAAATAAGAAGTGAGTGAATCTTAATTCATATTGAAAAAATTTCAAAATTTGTTTTGAAATCCGAATTGTGCTAACTGTAGATGACACCACAGAAATCAGTAAATAATAGGTTCATAGTATTAATATTTTATGCACACCCCCTTTAAAAGTAATATGAACTTAAATAACTTGTTTTACATAAAATAAAATGGACAGCATATTTAAAATATAAACGTTCCATCTAAAGCAGAGTACCTATTTTTTTGGTCTTTTTTTTTTCACACATTACATACTGCTGTCTTAGAACAAAAATTAAATTTTAGAGGCAATGAAAGAGATCAGTAGTTTTATTTTCTGTTCTATTGTAAAGAAAGTATTTTTAACTAGTTGATCTTATGGTCCTCTATATGCATTAAAAGACATTCAGTAATCTAGTGATAATTTGAAATGTAAAAGCAAATTTGAGGCATATATTGTATTTGATTTGTATAATATGGGATGCCATGTTACTTATTTGCTTTCTTGAAATGGTATTTTGAATCTTTGGATTTTCAGAGGCCTTTTCTGGTTAAAATAAGAACTACAGTTAAAATGAATACATTGGCATTCATTGGCAAGAGTCCAAATGCTCATTTGTTTTAAGAAAATGCAAAGAAATGATATACCAGAATTTTATACTTTAAGTGTTATTTGTCCTAGTTGATAAAGGAATCAAAATGATGAAATTTTGAAGTTTTATGGAAGATCATGATAAAAGGGGCTCTTTCATGTAATGAGAGTTATTTGTACTGAATTATAAAATATTTTGTTTATTCACATTTATGTAAATGTATATTTCTTTACAAAAAACATACATGATGTTTATGATGACATTTATTCCTACATTTGATTTATTGCTTGTTGATTTCAGAGAGTATTTAAAAGACTGATGACTCATTGGTGGTGTCTAAATATTAGTGATGAACTTGTGAAAATAGAAATCAGTTTAGCCTAACTACTTTTTGAGGTTTGTTTCTTAATCTCCTAAAAGTCTGAGGTTGAATTGATAGAAATACCGCAAGTGAAAATAAAAAAACAAAACAAAACAAAAACAAAACAAAAACAACTATTACTTGGAAAGAGGTAAAAATATTTTACTGTAGTTGAGGTTTCAGATCAACTGCAAAAGTTAATCTTTTATGTTAGAAAGTTTTATATCTGATGGCGTGAAGTGATTTGAGGAGGCATAGGCTATAAAATAACATAAAAATGCACAACGTTGATTCAAAAATTTGGATGAAGAGTCATTTGCTACAAAATTGTAAAATAATCTTTTCTGTCAACTTAATTAATGAAGTGGGTAAAGGACTATTTTAGTAGACTCAAATTACATATGTAGAAAGATTTGTAAGAATAAATACTTTGGCATTCTGTGGCCTAAAAGCAGACAGAACTATAATATAGCAAATAAAACTCCCCAGAATGTAGGCATCCAAGATTCAATTTCATTAAAAAATTTGGCAGTTAAAGAAAAGAAGGAAAAATGCTTATTAAATCAGGGCAACTATAAAATGTTGACAGATCTCAAGTTTCATATCCAACTAGGCTCTTAGAAAACTGCTGGGATATTGGTGGAGTATAAGTTGTTCTGTCAAACCATTTTTCGTAGTTAATTATTTTTTTCAATACCCTCAAATTTAAACTCCAGCTTCATGACTAACCATTTTCTCTGTCTTTTTCTTTCTCTCTTTCTTTCTTTCTCTTTCCCTCATTCTTTCTTTCTCTCCATGTCTGTCCCTCCTTCCTTCCCTTCTTTCTTTCCTTTCCCCCACCTCCAAGTGTGTAAGCAGTTGGCCAAGGCTATTTAGAAAGGCTTGGAGAGACACCCTAGGGGGATTGAAGGTCCTCAGCCTCAGTGGTTAGACATTATCAATGATACACATCGAGTGTACTGAGGTATATTGGTGCCCTCTTAAAACACATTTATTTCCTTTCCTCATGCAAATACCAGTTTCTTTTAAAGAGAAAGGCAGACGATGTCTACTGAAGGCAAAATAGAGAATTGAATTAATCATTTGGATAATCCAGGCATTGTTGCTCTCCCTTCTAGCTGCTAAGAAAAAAAAAAAAAAAAAAAAAAGACATTGAAATTTGAACAATTTGGACTGGCTATCTGTGATTAAATGCGTAAGATATCAACTAATTCTATAAGCTGTTGCTTGATTCTTCATTCTATCGATGTTAACAGAGATGGATGTGCACACCTGAATGGACCTCCAGTGGAGGTCGTTATATGGGTTAAGACATTTACCCCAGATCTAAATAAAGGGAGTTGAGGGGCATGACTTGTCAGGTTTTGCTGAGTACATTGACAGAATTTATTAGATAATTTTTCACCTTTCTACTTTGCCCCACGAGAGGAGACAATGCTATACTATGAAATACTTTAAACATGTTAAATAGTCCAACTGGGATCACTAAAGTTTATTTACATTTAGCAATGGATTAAAATGTTAGCATTATACATTTATTGAATTAGGATCTTATTCTCCTTGTGTGCTCTGACTTGGAAACATTTGCTGAACAAATCTCCATGAGTATTTTAGGGAGGACAAGTTTCTCAGTGTAATTTGGTGGCTTGAAAGATGCAGTCTCTTTACTTTCTGTGGCGGGCAACAGATAATAAGAAAGGACAAGATTAAAAATTATAGGTGGTAATTAGGCCCGTTGACTATTTTAAAGTAGTCTTTTTGGTAGAACAAAATAAGATTGAACATCATTTGGATTTAATCTAAAGGACAACAGTAAACAATAATTACAGGCCATTTAAAAATATACCTAGTTGCAAATATGACTTTCGAAAGAGCACCTAGACTTTATATTAATAAACTTTCTTCTTTTCTTGAAAATCTCTGGCAAATTATGTCACTTCATTTTATATTCATCTAATTAAATAAGCTGAAATATTGTTCTAAAACATAAAGCATGAGTATTCCAAGTAAAAATGTGTGCTAGATTAAAAAATTTGCTGATTTCATTTTTTCTATAATTTCAAGAGAGAGAGAGTAGCTTAAGTGAAACCTGTGGGTTAGTAATGGTTTTTATTTATTTAAAAAGTTGTTTTATTATATTAACAGAAATTATGTTTCCAGATTAACCTTAGAAAAAGTATGCTAAATTTTTGAAATTTTTAATGATTCCTATTTCTAGATGCACATAAAAATAGAAAGCTACTTAATAGCTTTAATGTTTGTTTGTACAGAAATTAAACATATACAAAGATATTAGTGAATAAGTGAATAAAGGATGTTAAACAACTAGGCATTTAGTCCTAAGATTGTATTTTGCTGGTTACAACTATTAGTCATCCTATACTATTTTTTTTTCATTGAGCCTTAAAAAACTTATACAGTGTGAAATTGTTCCAGAATCACTAATTATTCTTCACCCCAGACCCTTTTCAATAAAGCGATGCCATCCATGGAAGATTTAAGGCAAAACAGAATAATAGACTTATTATCAGGAATTTCTCCTGGCATAAGTATTTACAAGATTTTCTAAAAAAATAATACCTATGGGGACATTTATTTTGCTTTTTTCCTTCCTCATTTTAGAGGTAGGGTCTAATTCTCCATGTTGGCCGTTGATCTTGATGGAGGCTGTTGAGAGGTAGCCATGTAATTTCTTTATCTTTCACCTACAAATTACACACATTATTTTGCAGCTCAAAATAAGCATTCCCAATGAGTTGCATTCAGTAAATGTCTTTTCACAGCATTAGTACAGAACTGAGGTACAAAAGAATATTAATCTAATACATTCCAAAATTCAAATACTTGTGATTAATAAGCATTATTATCTATAAATAAGGCCCTAATGATACTTTGGCAGTGTTGTAAACACAAGAATCAGAGGCAATTATTGTCATTATTGTTCGGCAAGTACTTCCCATGAATACCAAATGAGTATTGCTGTCCAGCTACTTGGCAAGTAAGGTTCCTCTAAAGAAACAGATGTTGGCCAATCAGGACTGGCTACTATTAACTGCCCTTAGCTCAAAACTCAGAGTCTTTAAAGAAAAAAACACAAAAAAACAAAACCAAAAAAAAAAAACAAAAACAAACCAAGACATCCAAAACAGTTGGGATGGGATCTTAAGAAATGCCCTTAATTATAAATATAAAAGCATCTTGAAAATAATGCTCTTTTCCAAAACTGACTTTGGTGAACTGGGTACATTAACAGCTATGCGTTAGTCAGAAGCAAAGGTCCCACTTGTGAGGCTCTTAGACCCAGTGTAATGGGACACTTTTGTAGTAAGATCAGTGCACAAGGAGAAATAAGTTGCAGCTGCATCCAAACCCCTTCAGAGAGCTTCAGTGTGACCAAGTCTCCATCTTTTTCCCCTTTCCCAGGCCGTACAGAGCTCCCTCCTCCGTTAAGCACATTAAACATGACCAGCCCACCAGGCCCAGCTCCAGCTCCGTATGTGGGAGGGGGGAAGCCGCTGTGCAAGTTAAAGAAAGTTCCTCACTCAGAGAGAGCTCCACACAGGCCCCTGGTAGCACATTTGCTTGCACTCTGGGCGCAGGTCCAGTGTGCCAATGAACTGATTTTAGCTTGCTGTCTTAGGAAGGTCAATGGCATTGGGTAACAGCCAAATTGTTTTTTGTGGAGAGGAGAAAAAAAAAATTTTGTATATATTTTCTTAAGGGATAGGTGCATTAACCATTGAAGATAAATTTGTTTTCTATTTTTAAATTTCCTGAGCCAAGCCTTACGCATTAAGGATGTTACAGTTTTGTACAACGGGGGTTGAGAAAGCAAGGAACGGGTTTCCCAAGGCGTTGGAAAAACTTAGCGAAGACAAGGACTGAGGTGGTGGGGTTGGTGGCGATATTTCAAAGAAACAACCGTGTTACCAGCCATGGCCACTGGCCATCAGTTTCAGCATGGGTGGGTTCTTTAGGAAGAATAGGGGTGGAATGCGAAGCTGCCTCCTGGAGAGGAATGAGATTGGACTGATTCTACCCCTTTCCCCACCAGAAAACTCTTTACCATCACTTTAGCAGGAACTGGAACATAATTCCACTATCTTCACAATAAACCAGGAGGGGAACCAGAGGGAGTATTTTCACAGGAGATTTTCACTCAGGTCCCTGTGAAAATGTTGTTGATACCCCCCACTTCCCCACACCCTGCCTAGATTTGTCAGCAGGGTACCAAATCCATGGAGAGGCCCAGGTGGCTGGACTCCACATGGGTTAGGGCTTGGGCCCTGGGCACTCTCTCCTCTTTTCCATTTTGAGCTTCCCTGAATGGGATGGAGGGGGAAATGCCCACCTGAATTCAGCAGATGTACTCACTCTCGGAGTGTAGGGAGAAGAGAAAAAGTGAGTTCTTCTAATTTCCATTTCCAAGCGTAATAACTCAAAGGAGAATTTCTGTAACAACGATGATGATGGCAAAAGTAATAATAATGATAAAATTGTACTAAAGACTTACCACGTACCAGGTATTGAAACACGCCCCCCAGGTTTTATGTTATCCTATTTAAGCTCCTGAAAGCCCTCTGAAGGATCATCTGTATCTAGGTTGATGAGCCCGCTGAGGCCTGTGGGGCTGAGTCACCTGCCCAAGGTCACATGATGGTGGCACCGGGTTTTGAACTTGAGTTTTGTCTCTTAAACTCTGGGAGACCCTGCTGCTTTCTACCTTTCTGGGAACTCCCCAAACATTGCCCCTTTAGGGCCTAGTCTGTGCTGGCTTGCAAAGCAGTTCTGTGACATTTGGTGAATGCATCCCCTGCCATCTCCCTAACCCCGTCTCCGGTGAAAACAAAGATGGCCAAGGCTCCTAAGGCCTCTTCACACCCCATGACTGCACTCTTTGCCACATCTCCCAGCCCTTCATGAGGATGAGAACAGAATAAGGCTGGACATAGTAACCTGAAATGATGATTACAATTTGGTTTGGATGCTCCATTTACAATGAAGCACGGCGCGTTAGGAGAGGGGACTCACAAAGTGCATGTGTGTGTATCTTTAAACTCTCTTGTGCTAAATATAAGTATAGGAGTATGTCTGTTTCTCTGTATATGAACACCCTGGGGGAAGAAAACAGCTATTAATGGGAAGTAATGTTCTAACCATGACGTTGACTATTGACTCAGGAGCTTATCCCTGTTTCTGGGCTGCGAGGGACACCCAGTCAGTGCTGAGGGAAGAGCCCAGAGGGCTGGTTTGGCTTTTTTGGTCGTCACTGTGTTCAGCTCACGCACACCTTAGAAAGGCACCGTGTGGATGCCTCACTGAACACAGGCAGGGCCACCATCCAAACGTTCTCGTTGGCGTTGGCATTGTTGGAAAAACAATGAAGCTGTTTCAGGCACACCAAGCATCAATCAGGGAGGCCGGACTCCAAGCCAGGCCCTGCCCCTCGAGGGAGATCTGGGACTCTGGTGACTGCTACTCTGCACATTGACCAGAAAGCAAGCAGAACAGGCGAACGCTGGTTCTTGGCAAGAGAAAAAATTTGTGCTTTTGCTTTGAGCCTGTGAGGACAAATGATCAGCTAGGGAACTCTGAGACACAGGTACTCCACTCATGGCAACGATGACATAAAGTTGGAAAAAACTTCCCTAGTGATTTTATATGAAATGAAATCTTCACTGCTGCCGCTGGACCCCAAAGGGCAAAGTGTTATTCGTAAAGGTTGAAGTGAAAAAGTTATTTGGCTTTTAGAAAATAACTTTCACCTAATTAATTAATTAATATTCTACCTCATTCCAAAGAAGAATGTGAGGCAGTTTATAAAAATGCAGGTCGGTAAGAAACGAAGTTGGGAAAAGGGAGCCAGCGTAAAGTGAGCGTCCTCCACTGTATGTCCGTAAGGGCCTAAGTGCTTAGAGATATTCCAGAACCACAGAAAATGACGTGAGATTGACTTTTGTTTTCTCCAAAGGAAAAAAAATAAAAGAAGAAGGAAAAAATTTTAAAAAGCTGAACAATAAGGGGTTAATCTATGCTAACTTCTGTCTAAAAAAAGAAAAAAGACACCGTTTTCAAGGTGGACTATCAATTACATGTTACTTGAAAATGTTTCCTAAACATCTTTGATATCTTTAACCCCAAAGAAAAGTGTTCATAGGGGAATTTGCTACATCGTTTGTATTCACAATAAGAAAGCCAATCTTGAAGTCTGTTGGAATTTTACATTGGAGAAAGGTCTTTATGATATTCTTTGACAACCTTTAATGCTAGCAATTGGCATTTTACTTTCTATACTTACTTTGATACTCTGCAAAATATGGGTCCTGTTCTGCTTCTTCCCAGTAAATCCCAGGAAATCAATAAATGGTATGTTTTACTACCTCCTCTATTTTTTGTTTAGGTAGTCAAGAGGCAGATAAATACGAAGAGCTCAGAAAGGTTCCTAATATTTAGGGGTATAAAAATTCATGTGTCCTCTGCCACAACCAGCCTAGCGACTTGGTGGCCTCCCATAACCCTCTTGGTTTCAGTTTTCTCATCTGTAAAATAAGGGTGTGGGATTTAGTTGATCTTTAAGTTGCTTTCTAGTCATAAAATTCTGTGTTTTGAATTTTCTGTCATCTAGAGAATCCATTAATGTAAGCATGATTTTTTATATCTGGTTATATTTCAATTGTTATAGAACTTGCATGTAAAGAAGAATACAGGGCATTCCATTATGCAGTGTAAATCAATAAAATGAAAATGTATCCATTGACAACATTTGTATTTTCACCTATTACAGAGCTGTGCCATCTCTTTGAATACAATACACTTTTATGCCCCATTAAAGCATGCTTGACATAGCTTTCAACTGCTTGCAAATGCTGAGAAGTTGAAAAACATAACATTTACAAAAGATACATCTGGTGCATATTTATATGACTTGGAATAAGGAATCATTTAAATACTGCTGAGCCATCTCCATATTAGGAGAAAAGATATTCCGTGTCCATATGTGAAATTGGTGATAAAATACATGTAGGTTTAAATTTCTCTTGCACATTTTTTTCGTTGACACATGTTAAAAATATGGAAATATTGATTAGGGATTAAATCATCTATTTGAGTTGTGGGAATTGCTTTTCCGTTGAATTTTATAGATTACGTCATTAAATCTAAGTTTATATGCTGAAGGTGATAAGTTTTCAAAGGGATTAAAAGTAACACTTCATATTTAGAAAAGCTGCTTTTTTAGGCGCAAGAGTTCTTAACCTGGAGATCAGAGACTTCTTAAACATTCAAGGATGGGCATCAGGGTTCTGCGAGCCTCCTGAGTTTATACGCTAGCATTGTATGTATATGTGTGTGTGACTTTTTTCCCTAGAAAATACCTAACTTACATCAGTATCTCAAAGTGGTTTATGGCCCTCAAACCTGGAGTTATAAGAAATATCTGGGGTTACTCCTGATGTGTTGTTTTACCCTGAAGTACCTAAGCCACCTACCTTCTGTAAGCCTCATCTCTGAACTTCTGTAGATTACCAGTATTAAAAACTGATAATCTCAGTGCGATTCCCAGCTTTAGCATTCCGGAGCTCTGAGTCAGAAATTTACCTTCATCTACCTAAATCCTTAAGCCACCAGTGCCTTCAGCGTTTGTTCTTTGGGACTGCGTTTATCTTAAAATTGTTTTTGTGGAGGTCCTGGGTGGAGTATGGGAGAGGTTATGCCGAATAGTTGTAGGACTACATATGTATCAAGTTGAGAAAAAAAGCACACCTAAAAATCATACAGCTCTTCTAGAATGCCATGTGTTACGGCATATGAAATGTAACTTCTACCCTCCAGCTCACACACACTTTAATTAATGTTATGGGCTGTGCTTTAAACTGAGAGAAGTGAGAAAATCAAGGTTAAGGACGCTCTGTTCTTTACCATGGAGAAGAAAAAACGAGACAGCTATGTAAATTAAGGGTTTTGTACCTCCTTGTCAATTTCTTATCTGTCAATTTCTTAGCTGAATGATTTCTAAATCAGAAGAATGCTGAAGATCTGTTTTCCCATCAGTTCTGAGCCTGAGGAATTTGGAGCTAAAGTTCTGAGCCAGGAAACAGTCCTGTTTTGAATTCGGAGGCTCTACTGCTGAGCACAGATGACAGGCTTATGAAACATTCCAAAAGGTTCAGCTTGATAGTTCAACCCCAGAGGTTAGAGAGAATTCCTCAGAGGGGCAAATGAAGAATAGCAAAGGTGTCCAGGGAATCTCTAGTTATCCTGCTGGGAGTGCCAGCACCTCAACAGGCTTTGGCAATGTGGCCAGCCAGGAGGCACCCACCTTTAACAAGTAGAATATTGCTCTGGTGGGTCCTGCAGGCCTCAGGCTATGAGATACTTCTACATTGTCATATATTTGACATGGTGTAGCTCCAACATCTCTAAGGCTTTGTAAGTTTTTCACCTTAGTTATTAGGGTGCCATATAGACCCAACCTCCAATGCTGAGATGATCTATTGTGCAAAAATTCTTCACTTGAGAGATATCAGTTGAAAAGATTCTCACCCTTACAGTCCTTCATGTCTGTGTGGTAGTTGTGTGTATGCACTAACTTCACATGCATGCTACAAACTCAATTCTAACTTCAGAGGTAGGCGCTCACCCCACCTTTCTTTCCTTTTCCCTTTCCCCAGATATCTAATTATATTGCAGATTTATCAAAACTCTTTCAGTATAACATGGGGTGGTGCCGTTTTGAGTTCAAACCCCCAGAGAGACTATTTTTCAGAAAGAATGGTCTGAAAGGGTTCCATAGGGCTAAGATGTTTGCAGTCGTGAACTTTCTATGAAGTCCAACTTAAATCACATACATTATAATTTATACTGATGAACCTTGGGAGCCTGGGGATGCTGAGTTTTTTAAATTATTAATCTATTTATTTCTTACCAATTCATATTTCTAATGCTTGACAAGACTTTTCATGACCAATTGAAATGATAAAAAAAAGATTAAGGATTGGAATACCACAAACCAAATTTCAGTGAGGAAGGAAAAAGAATAAAGAGCTAATATGAGGCTGGATGTGGTGGCTCATGCCTGTAATCCCAGCACTTTGGGAGGCCAAGGCGAGTGGATCACCTGAGGTCAGGAGTTCGAGACCAGCCTGGTCAACATAGTGAAACCTGGTCTCTACTAAAAATACAAAAAGTAGCTGGGTGTGGTGGCACGCGCCTGTAGTCCCAGCTACTCAGGAGGCTGAGGCAGGAGAATCACTTGAACCTGGGAGACGGAGGTTGCAGTGAGATGAGATCGTGCCACTGTACTCCAGACTGGGTGACAGAGTGAGACTGTCACAAAAACACCAAACCAAACCAAACAAAAAAACCCCGGAGCTTATACATACCTTTATCTTTTTCTTTTTCTTTTTCTTTTTTTTTGAGATGGAGTCTCTCTCTCATCAGGCTGGAGTGCAGTGGCGCTATCTCGGCTGACTGTATCCTACGCCTCCCAGGTTCAAGTGATTCTCTTGCCTCAGCCTCCTGGGACTACAGGTGACCGCAACCACGCACAGCTAATTTTTGTATTTTTAGTAGAGGCGGGGTTTCGCCGTGTTGGCCAGGATTGCCTCAATCTCTTGACCTTGTGATCCACCCACCTCAGCCTCCCAAAGCGCTGGGATTACAGGCATGAGCCACCACACCCGGCCAATATGTACCTTTTTTTCCCTGAAGGACCATATTTCTAATGATCCAAAGCCTTGTCAAAACCAGAAATACATCCTGCCCTGAATTTTTCCTTAAGCAGTTCAGTTACCAATCTGCCTGTTACATTATTGACCTTGATGAAAAGATACATTGACTCAACCTGAGGAGGTGGAAAAGTTCAGAGTAAATTTGGGTAATGATACTGTGTTTTCATCTTTGGTAGGAGAGGCAGTAAAAGAATGCTGACTTTTGATGCCATTTTGTCTCCATTAGGAGAGATGTGAAATGACCTGTCCCGTGAGAGCTCTAGGTCCTGTGGCTCTTTGTTTCTCTCCAGCCACCCCAGCAGAGTTTCTCCTGTTTGGCAGTCAACACGAGTGCAGCTCTTCTGTTGCTGGGTAAACTACACTCTGGCTTTCTACCTAGGAATATTCTTGGGTTGAGAAGCTTTTTGAGCATATCATTGATAAAGCATCCACAATAAAGTGGAATGGCATGCCATCAATAATGTTAGCTGGCTTAGGTTTAACCATGACCCTGTCAGTCAACAATATATCTCTTTATCCACATGCATGTATACAAGGGTAGTACCACTGGACTTCAGTATCATAAAGACTTTGGGAGAAGAAATGAAATAAGTTTATCAGAAGCTCCTTAGAAAAAACTGCTTTATAAGTCAAAACTATTATTACTTTCACAGTGACTCAGTGTTGCTGTGCCACAGCTGGAGATCATAAGACATCCCATGAAATGGAAGGTGATATAGAAATTATAGAAATAAACAAACAAAAGAAGATCTCAGACACACTCTTTCGCCACGCACCTTATTCAAATTTTCCAAGTCCCTTTGCTAGGGCCCTGGCGTTTCCTGCTGCACTAAATTATTTTAATTTGGAAATACCATTTGTGTATCGTGATAATTGTTTTTGGTTGAATATTATGATTGAGAACTGGGAACTTTACCTTGGAGAGGTTATGTATTTGCGTAGGTGAGAATTGAGAGCCTTAAACTCAGATTTCTACTTTGGGATATGCCCAGAGAATACTTTCTTATGTCTCATGAACTTTCACAATTATTTCATTAATTCATTATTTATGTGAATTCCAGGGCAGTTTTGCTAACTATGAAGTAAATATGAAACATCCTGTCTGAATGGGAAAAAAATTAAATGTTCTGTCACCTTACTCCTCTCTAGCAAAATCTGTGAGACCAGAACTCTAAACGATTCTTCTACAGATGCTATTTAGAAAATATGACCACAGCATTACAAAAATGAGCCAACACAGTTTCAGTAAGCTGTATTTTTGTTTGGGGCTGGAAAATGTTATCATTTTAAATTGTAGGAACAATTCCTTTTTTTTTTCACTAGTTGTTCTAAGAATACTATAGAAGTTCTCAAATTTCCTGTTTTCATCATATTGTCAATAGGAAGATTTTGCTGATGGAAATAATTACTGAAGGAGATCAGGAAATGTTCTCTTAAAGGTATAATTCTCCATAAGAAAATACATGAGCTACAGAATTATCCCTCTAACTTTGGGAATTTATGGGTTGGTGAGTGCAATAATGAATGTTCATATTGTAGATCCAGATCTTAAGAAAAGCCATTTTGCCAATAATCCGCTGTGAGGAAGCAGTGCAAATTAATTAATATTGAAGAAAGCACATTATGTGTCTGTATGCTTAAATGGCTGGCCCATTTGGACTGAAATGAATGATATATTCAGCTATAAATTCCAGTTAAGTTGGTGAACCAGTTAACTCAGTAAACGAATTAAGTAGTTCTAAATTTTAAAAAATGAATTGGATCGTTCGAGTAGATAGATCAAAATCAAAGATTGCTGTAAAGGAATATGGATGTAGCCCCCGAAATGAAGAATTTCTTGTGAGGCCATTTGCAAAGATGTCACAGAACATCTTTTGTAATTATTTGAGATGAATATGTAACTTTTCTTGGAATATAAAGTAGGAAAATAAATGGAGAAAAAGTCTTCAGTAAAAATCTGGAGGCTTACAACAAAAATATTTTTTAGAAGCCTACATGTGTTTTGAATAATGAAAGGCTTTCCTTTCTTTTATTTTGGTTACACTTTTTTTAAGTAGCTAATATATTTATCAGCATTCGTAACCTGAGTCAGATGAGCTGGTCTTTGATGGTTCTTCTGGTGCCTCTGATGCCAATTTCAACTTGTTTTCTAAGGAGATAGTATTTATTTATTTTTTGCAGAAATAATGTTGACTCCTTCCTGTCTTTCAGTTTTGGTTTATTGCTTTTCGCTCCTTGGATTTTCTTCTCTTTTGTCCTTTTTCCCTCTTTGCATTTAAAACTAATCTCCCATTTCCATGCTTTTTCTTCTTTGCTTCACTCTTTGGTTCCCTTCTTTCCAGTGATACTGCTGGAATTTCTTCTCGACCTCACATTCCCTTTCCTTCTCCATATTTCTTGATTTTTTTTTTCGAGTCGGAGTCTTGCTCTGTCGCCCAGGCTAGAGTGCAGTGGCACGATCGTGGCTCACTGAAACCTCTGCTTCCCAGGTTCAAGCAATTATCCTGCCTTAGCCTACAGAGTAGCTGGGATTAAAGGCACGTGCCCCATGCCCAGCTAATTTTATTATTATTATTGTTATTTTATTTTTATTTTTATTTTTTTAGTAGAGACAGGGTTTCACCATGTTGTCCAGGCTGGTCTCAAACTCCTGACCTCGTGATCTGCCTGCCTCGGTCTCCCAAAGTGCTAGGATTACAGGCATGAGCCACCGCGCCCGGTCCCCTTCTCCCTATTTCTTAAGCATCTACGGATTATCCTTTGTCCATGTTGCCCTAGTGCCTCCCTGTTCTCTTTGCTTCTGTAGCTATCGTACATTGTGCTTTTCCTATAGAGATTTCTATATAAAGCTACTGGAAATTTCAAACCAATGTTGATGAACAACACATTTTTTATACAGTTTTCATTATCTTACTAATTGGAGTTGCTCCTGAATTTCTTTTCCCCAGTTGCTCAGTCTTGCCTTGTCTTCCTAAGCAGAGGTCATCTGTTCTTCCTCACTTGCTTGTTTTGCTCTTTCTTTGTAAGGTAGGATTTGGTCACATCTAAGAAAATCTAGGTTGAGAGTCCTGCCTCCCCAACTGAACCTGGGAGCTTAGTACATTCTCAGCAACCGAATAGGTGGCACCTTCACAGTCACTCTTTTTGGAGCAGACTTGTCTGGGAGCAGCAAGACTGCTTAGATGGGAGGTTGGCATCATGTGTGTGTTGGCACCGTCTGTGTCTCTGGGCACTCAGACAGTGATCAAACAGGGGCTCTCCACTTACCACTGTTTGTGTCCCCCTGGGTAAACCACTTAATTCTCTGCACCTCTCTGCATTCCTGGACTCACTAGTGCTCACCTCATAGGGTTTTGCGGAATTTTGCAGTTAGAGCCAGTGACTGTTAATCCTCTATGTTCTTACCTGGGTAGAGACCCCAGAAAAACCTAAAACTGTATAAGTTAGACCCAATAGACATGGTAGATGCAGCAGAAGCTAGGAATGGTAGAAATAATACCATTAACGTAACACTTTGAATACCTGAAAGCACACTCATATCATCCATTTCATTTTGTCTTCACAACAACCCGGGGGATGTGTGAGGACCACAGGATTCTCAGTAGGGAGCTGGGGCATCTCTTTGGGCCACTGCTGCCACGCGATTCATTTGGGAGGAAAGAAATGCCCACTAAAAAACCACTAGGATATTATGAAGGTAATGGCCAGTAAGAGCTCATCCTGAGTGTGGAAAATTGGAGCCATTCGGCCTTGCAGAAAAGAAGAGTTTTATGTTTCATTCCCAAGTCCGGAGAAAAGAAAACCTTTCCTTTTCTTTCCTCTTTGTTGTTTTTGGCAAGACTCTGTAAGGCTGCAACTCACATATAAGACACCCTGGGCCAAATTTTCAAAGAGCCTCTGTACTTTGCATGTGTTAGATTTTTCATGCCCAGCTACAGCTCTGGGTGGTGGTAGAGTTTGTGGGGTGGAGGGGAGGGTGGGCACAGATGGGCTTTTCACATTTGCTGCCCCACTTTGAATGTGGAAATATACTAACTTTTATGAGATTTGGTTTTCTCAAAAGTAGAGTTCTTTAAGGAGGCTTATACCTTCAGCAGTGCAATTTTGAAATGAACAGTTCTGCAAATGATAAGGAGATCTATGCCTGTCTGCCTGGATAATGGTAAGAAGGTGGTTTATTGTCTGAAATAGAACTCGGCCAAAAGAGATCTCCAAATTCTTGCAGAGCTTGTGTGGGTGAGTGACTTTCAGTTCCTTGCAGGTCATGGAATACCTTTTTCCTAGGCACTTTTTGTCCAGAAACACTTTCTGATCTTCACTGGAGTATGATTAAATGTCTTGGAATTCGTGATTGGATAACAGGAAGCCTTGAGGATTTGGTTTATTACAGGAGATATGTAGATTCCTTTTTCCCCAAAGTGACCACAGGTGACTTCTAACTTCCTTGTTTTGGCTCTTTGCCATCTGTATCTATTAGGATAGGGTAGGTTATGATGTGGTGGAAAAGAACCACCAAAATTGCAGTGGCTTAAAACAACAAGAGTTTATTTTTTGCTCTTGCTGCATGTCCACTATGGGTTGGAAGGGGGTTTACCTGTCATAGACACTTAGAAAACTAGGGTGATAGAGGCCCCCTCTCCACCTGCTTCCATATTCACCATAACAGGAGGAAGGCAACATGATGAGGTCCACACTGGCTCCTAAAGCCTCTGTCCAGCAGTGACACCTGTCCCTGCTACTCACATTATATTGGTCAAAGAAAGTCACATGACCAGGCCTAACTGCAAAGCATTGGGAAACTGTTCTGTGTCCCACCATCTTTCAGACATAACTGCACAGGGAAGGGGTTTCTCTGTGTTTATGATAATTAATGCTGCTAGTGTGAAATTCTCTGCCCCAGACGTTTCTACATTGGTAGAAAAAAGTGTTGTCATCTAGCTTCACAATAGCCTCCATGAACTGAAATTCCTACATCCTTGGAATTTTATAATACAGCAGCCTCAAGGACTATTGATACTTTGAAATCCTTTAAGTGACAAGGACTGTGATGAAAATAATAATAAAGAATTAAAAACTCACCCATGGAGAGAAATACATCCCTCAAGCAGCTGTTTTAACTTCACTTCTTTTTCTTTCTTTCCAATGTGCTTTCAAGTTTTAATCAAAGAACAACATCATTGTAATCATATTAATCAACATTTGAGGGATAGGAATTAAGACTCAGAGAAGATAGGTGGGGTAGATTTCTCAAGTGTCTAACATACCAGTTAAAGTCTTTAATTCATATTTTGGGATTTGAGTGCAATCGCCATTACCATCACCATCATTACCAACATCACCACCACCATCAACATCATCACCACCTTCACCATCACCACCACTGTCACCATCACAATCATCACCACCATGACTGCCATCACTGCCATTATCCCCATCACCACCACCAACATCACCACTACCATTACCACCACCATTATCATCAGTGTCACCACCACCATCACCACGACCACCATCACCACCATCGCCACCACTGTCACCATGATGACCATCACCACCAAGACTACCATCACCACCACCATCACCATCATCACCACTA
Organism: Theropithecus gelada; assembly: GCF_003255815.1. Lineage (NCBI taxonomy): Eukaryota > Metazoa > Chordata > Mammalia > Primates > Cercopithecidae > Theropithecus > Theropithecus gelada. The sequence continues at coordinate 12,079,285 of NC_037681.1, forward strand.
CCACCATCACCACCACCACCACCATCACCACCACTACCACCACCTTCACCACCACCACCACCACCACCATCACCACCACCACCACCACCATCACTACCACCACCACCTTCACCACCACCACCATCACCACCACCACCACCACCTTCACCACCACCACCATCACCACCACCACCTTCACTACCACCTTCACCACCACCTTCACCACCACCATCACCACCACTACCATTGCCACCACCACCATCGCCAATGTCACCATCATGACCATCACCACCATGACTGCCATCACCACCATTATCCCCATCACAACCACCATCATCACCATACCATTATCACCACTATCATCATCACTGTCACCACCACCACCATCACCACCACCACCACCATCACCACTACCACCACCACTACCACCATCACCACCACAACCACCATCATCACCATCACCACCATCACCATCACCACACAACCATCACCACCATCACCATCATCACCACTACCGTTATCACCACTATCATCATCACTGTCACCACCAGCATCACCAGCACCACCACCACCAGCACCAGCACCATCACCATCACCATCACCACCACCACTACCACCGTCACCACCACCACCACCACCACTATCAGCATATCACCTCTGTCATTGTTAACCCCACTACTGCCACCATCACCATCACCATCACCACTAATACCACCATCTATCACACACTTGTGTGACCCATATAATGTTTCTTTTCAGATGCCAATGGGGACCATAAAATTGGGTAAGATTGTTAGCAATTAAATTTGTTTTTTCTACACATTTCATTATCCAAGAATTAAAAAGGTTTATGGCAGAAAATTGGCAATTCAGAGCTGTCTTGGGGACTGGGTTTGGACTAAACTTGTCTTTCTCCTTCTTTGTCTTTTTCTTTTTTTTTTTCTTTTTTTTTTTTTTTTTGAGATGGAGCCTTGCTCTGTTGCCCAGGCTGGAGTGCAGTGACATGATCTCAGCTCACTGCAACCTCCACCTCCCTGGTTCAAGTGATTCTTCTGCCTCAGCCTCCTGAGTAGCTGGGACTACAGGCGCATGCTACCACACCCAGCTAATTTTTTTTTTTTTTTGTATTTTTAGTAGAAACGGGGTTTCACCGTATTGGACAGGCTGGTTTAAAACTCCTGACCTCATAATCTGCCCACCTCGGCCTCCCAAAGTGCTGGGATTACAGGCATGAGCCACTGTGCCCAGCCTCTTTTTTTGTTTTTCAATATCCTTCTCTCCTCCTTTAAACTTGAAAGAGAACCAAAGCTCAAAAATGCTACACTTCATAACATGCAGTCCTAGAAAGCGGCTGTGTGTTACTACCGTGCTGACTTCTAACCCCTTTCCTATCTATACCACTTGGGGATGACCCTTTGTAGTACAAAGATGTGGCCAGGATTTCCAAAGGAAGGGCTTTATTTTTATTTTTATTTTTTTTCCTGCCAAACTCTGCCAATCAGCAAGGGGAAACTAGAAGGACCAGCTGAAAGTAGAATGATGCATTTACCAAATTGGCGTGATTTGGCAGAATCATCTTTGGCAGATGTCACTTTATGAACTCACCTGTCTGCTCCGATTTGGGTCTGATGCTCCAGGCCTCTGGAAACAGTGTTCAGAGTGGGCTTGGAGGTTATTCGCGTTGCCCATTGAGCTGTAGACGTTAAGGTTGTGTTATTTCCTTTGGCTTATGTAAGGAGCGATGGCATCTTGGACCCCTGCTTATGGCCTATGCAGTTTTAACAACTCTTAGCAAGACTCCCAGGCATTTGCATCTTTAACATCCATGCAGGCTCGGGTAGCAGTGGAGAGGTAAAGAATAGGGAGATTCTGGCCCATGGCTAAAAGCCCAAGAGCTCTACCCTTCCCCCTTCAAATATTAATAAGACAAGGATGCTATTAAATTACCAATCCTGGCTCCAATTGAATATTTGCCAAGAATCCCATGCTCCTACCTCACATAATACATTTATTTTTCTTTTGGGGATTTGTTTTCTGAATCAGTTTACTTCTCTGTGGTTCAATAATCACCAAATGGAATTTGCTCCATCTTTCATCCTTCATCATTAGGGGAAAATACAGTATCATTTTCTGGCAAGGAATAAATATCTCAAAATGAAAGACAATATTTAGTGACCAAAAAAGTCCCCCAAACCCTCAAGAGTACAACTTTTCTGATGAATCAAAACTGGAAGTGATTAAGGGCTCAGTGCATTAGAGCAACGAGCACCCACGTCCATTTCTTCATTTCATAGTAAAATCAAACATTGTCTTTTAAGTAAGCGGAGGCTGCTTAACCAAACTCTTTAAGTGAGCCATAGATAAGTGCATTGGCATGGTTTGAGGAAATGCATAGAGGAAATTAAAAATATTTATTTTATTGAACTAATAGCTCTCCCTGCTGGAGATTAAAGTAGTAATTGAGCCCGTAACTACAAGAGAGATAACAATTCAGAAGTTTAATTTCTATTTGTTTTGCTCCTAACTGTCAACTTCAACTTGAATAGAAGTTCAACATTGTAGCTTACTAAATGCTGTGAGTGTTTCTTGATTATAAGATGGAGTTGCCTCAGATTGTAATTTTAGATAAAAATGTACTTGGTTTGATTATTTGAATTAGTGGAGATTTTTTTTTTTTAACCCATTCAGAATTTGAAATTCCTGTGAATGTAGGTTGGCTAAAAAATTGTTGTGTTGTAGAGCTTTGTGATTTTAAGATCATATATTTTGGTCATGCGAGTTTGGAAAGTTCCTTGTGCCATTTTACAATGCATTTCATAAGAACACATTCTAAGAATGTTAAGAATTATTTAGAAATCAGGGCTAGCTGGCTATTTTCATTTTAGGTTGCTCCCTCTTAGCCACTGTGATCAGCGCATGCTGTTAAAGCTTGTTTGTGTTCAGCTTACGGTTAGGAACTTCTTCGTGGATGCACAACTGTAGTACCTATTTAATTTTCATTTTGGATTTATAAAGGAAGCGATATTTGGAATGCAACCCATTACACTGAGATGGCTATGTTTTTCTCAGGAGGCAGATAGTAGCAACAGAAATAGTTAAGTTTTAATGAGTGCTTACTAAGTGCTATGTTCCAGGCAATAATCTAAAGGATTTTATGTCCATTATTTTGTGTGGAGACAGCAACCCTATTTTGTAGTAACTACAATTACCATCGTTTTGCAGGTGAGGAAACTGACAACTCAGAGAGGATACCTAGCTTTCCCACAGGCCCCTAACCAACAGTGGCAGAATGGTATACTCCTGACATGGCATGGCTGGGTCTTGCCACCAAATGTAGGGGACCTCTCCCTCAACAGGCAGCAGCCTGGGTATTTCATTGTGGTCTTAAAGCTCCTGGGATGAAAGGTGACCAATGCAAGGCTACATTCCCATTCTGCTCCACTTTGGTAGAAATGCTCCTGCAAAACAACCATGCATTTCAAGCAGGCTTTCCATGGAAAAGCTAGCGTGGGCACACACTCAATTCAATTCCCAGGGTGCTTTCTCACAGAGGTTCTTCCACAAGATTACAAAGACTGGGAACCTAGCCCATTATTATTAACATTTTTACAAAGCTATTCTGGCTGCTTTCAGGGCCATATCAGTTTCAAAGATCGCTGTTGGGGTGGGAGCAACTGAAGTTGAAATAGTCTGAATGTTAAATGTAGCCTTGGAGCGGAAACTTTTCTTTGGAGTTGAAAAGTCGGTGGAATATTCATAGAAACGTAATATGAGCACAAGATACCAAGTCAGTGTCAAAACTTTGTTCCAAACCATATTTGCTGTTTGTAAAACTGGCTCCTCAGGGACTGGCTGGGGGATAAGGTAAGAAGGCGAGTGGGTTGGGTTCCTGCATGTCTTGAGAAAGGTCTGGAGGTCAGGGCTCCCCTTCTCCATGGAGGGGATCTTGCATCCACAGGACTTAGGATTTTGAGCGGTGGTGGTGGTAATGGGGTCCAGCCCTTCCTGCTCTGGGAGGACCATCTCTGACTCAGATATGAATCTCATTTCTTTATTTTGCCACCTGTGTTGTGCATGAGAAATAGAAGCTGTAGAGGTGTCTATCGAAAAGCATTGTGTGGTGTTTTGCGGGTGCAGAAGTGACACGATTTGCATTTTCTTTGAAAGTCTCCTGACCAAGATATTGATTTTTTAAAAATCATGGGGCATAGACCCTGATGGACATCATCTTAGGATTCTGGAACTATACCATAAAACTAACCAAAGGGATCCAAAACTGATGACCTAAATTTCCTTTCAAGAATGAACAAATCTTTCTCATTTTTTCCCCCTAGGAACTCTACTCATCTGTAGTTAATCTAAGAATTAACATTTAGCAAATTACTGCCTCAGTGTCTTAAATGAGGTATGTGCCTGGTGGCTCTGTTGATTAGAACCTTGTGCTAATGAGGTCATGGGTTCAGTCCCCAAGAGGGCTGCTTCATTCATTGTGGTCCCCCTCCAAGCCCCAGTCAGGTCTCCAAATGGCCACTGGTCACAAATGGCCTTTTCAGAAAGAATCAACAAAATTTTTCACCATTTATGGGAAAAACAACTCAAAGCAGATGACTTGAGTTAATTTGGAATATGACAACGATCCTATGGGGTAACAAAATGGTACCCCAGAGGCTGTAAGGACTTCTTGCAGACTGTGCCAAGTGCCACACTTCGTGGGGGTGGCTTCCTTGCTGGGAAAATTGATTGACGTGTGTGGGAGGTTCCAATCCTACCAGTTAAAGGGGAGTGCCAACTAATAACAGTAGGAGGCTGAATGCTTATTCAAAATGCAGACTCAGAGGGACACTTCAGTAGAATTTTGTTGAATTTTTGCTAGTCACTTACCTAAAATAAGAATCATTTTGGGCCTTCTGATTAACATCTGAAGTTATGCAACCCATGGGGCCATTTCTACCACTGCCAGGCCACTCCAACCATTTGTCTCAAGCTGCCAGGAGACGCAGTAGCTGGGAGCACTCAGAGTGAGGGTGATTCTCGTTCTCATGTATTCTTTCCATTTTGCACTCCCAACCCTCTCTCAGAAACCACTTTTTCAGGTCCAGTTCCAATGCCAAGTCTCAGTTAAGCATGACTGGATGCAGTGACATCCTCTGAGGCCATTTCTTGGATTTAGGGAAGAGTAATGCCTAATGAGCTCCACTGGCTTTCTCCCAGTTACCAAGAACCCCTTCTCCAGGGTAGACGCTAGTTCTTTTTTAAAAAATTTAAAAATTTTTAATTACTATACCCCTTTCCTCTAGCAGAGTGCTTTGTGTATAGTGGGAGTTAAAAAATATTTGTCGAATGAATGAGTGAGTGGATTAAAGAACCAAATGTAGAACTGGTTCCATTTAAACGAGAATCATCTTTTAATGTTATAATTTTCTTGTTTTTCTTTTTACAAAAGCATATGTGATTATTGAAAATAACTTAGAAAGTAGAGAAAAACAAAATTTAGAAGATAAAAATCACCCAAAACACCATCTCTTAGAGATAACCTTCCTTGCCATTTTGGAGTGCATGATATCGATATCCATATATATATATCTATCATATAGCTTGACAGTGTGTGTCATTGTATAATGTTTTTATTCATTATATCAAAATGCTTTGCATGATATTATATATTCTTCCACATTATCATTAAAACATGTTTTAGAGCATTTCATTGCATGACTGGACTTCAACCTAATCAGTTGCGTATTAAATTATACTTGTAGCAAAAATGTTCTACGTAGCTTTGTTTATTTCCTTGGGATAAATTTCTATAAGAAGAAATGCCTGGCTCCATGGTTTTCTAATTTAATATGTGTTGGCAAGGTATTAATCAAAGAGGGGCCACCAATTTTCACTCCTATTTGCAAAAATCTAGTGTACCACCACTATCCTCCTTTGCCAAACAGTATTATCATCCTTTTAAATACTTGCTAATTTCATAGGCAAAAGTATATCAGTGTTCTTATACTTTATATTTCTTTTACTAATAGTGAAACTGAGTTTTTAAAAAGTCTGGTCATTTTAATGTCTTCTTTGCAAATTGTCAGTTAATGTTCTTTAAGACCTATATATTTGGAGAGGCAATAGACTTACCCCTTTCTGTTTCATAGGGCTGTTGTAAGAATTTGTTGAAGCAATCTATTTGAATGTGTTTGAAATCTACAAAGCAATACACAAATGTATTGATCAAACGTGTGACCTGGTAGAAGAAGGGTCAGGAAGAATGGTCTCTACTGACAGATGAGCTGAGTACTGGGGGAAGGCTTGCGTAAGATTTGTTGGAGGAGGGATAGGGAGAGGCACCTGTACAGAAAGGGAAAGGGGCCTTTTGTCAAGAGATTTGTGACTTTGGGAAGGTCTCTGGAAATAGACAAGGTCAGAAGCAATGCAGGGTCTGGCGGCTGGAAATGAGAGCCAGTTAGAAAGAGCAGGGAACAAGACAGGCCAGAGGAACTGCAGAAAATAAAAGAGACTGAGTGGGAGTAGGAGACATCTCAAATGTCCCAAAACCACCAACGGAGAAAAGAAAAAAACTGCAGTGCGACTTCTCTGAAGACTCACCAGTAGGCCAGTGTAACCAAGGCAGCAGGCGTGTTCAAGAACAAATAGGGAAACAGTGCCACTGAAGACAGGTGTGGTCCCATGGCCACAGGACGTCCACGCTTTTCAACGAGTCCCTGGAGGAATCACACCTACAAAAGGCACACAAAATAGATAATTAAATAAAGACAAAATATGGCACTAAAATTCCCCCAGCTTGTGTATGATCCCACTTATGTAAAATGATACATAAGATATGTGTAGAGTATATATTATATATGCTATATATTAGATATGTATTTTATTATTTATTTATTTATTTATTTATTTATTGAGATGGAGCCTCGCTCTGTTGCCCAGGCTGGAGTGCAAGGGCATGATCTTGGCTCACTGCAACCTCTGCCGCCCAGATTCAAGCGATTTTCCTCCTCAGCCTCCCGAGTAGCTGGGATTACAGGCACGTGTACCACCACGCCTGGCTAATTTTTATATTTTTAGTAGAGACGGGGCTTCACCACATTGGCCAGGCTGGTCTCAAACTGACCTCAGGTGATCCGCCCGCCTTGGCCTCCCAAAGGGCTGGGATTGCAGGCATGAGCCACCGTGCCTGGCTTATTCTTTATATATTATACATGGATACAGGCATATACACACATGCCCTTGGTATTCTTGAGATAGTGATAATGAAGTGGGATAGGAAGAAATAATTATATTTGCTTTTATTCACCTTTTTAAGTATTGTTTTGCTTGTTACGGTAGGTACATATTACTTCTCTAGTTTGAAAATAAAGAAAAATTAAAGGAATGTAAACTATGCTGTGAGTGTTGCTTGCCGTCATCCACTCTGCAGCACACAGCGTGGGGAATTCACGAGGCAATGGGAGCTAAATTTCTGGGCCGTCACTGGAGCCCAGGCTAACTCTGGCAGGGGAGTCCTAGGGACCATCTGACAGTCACACCTGTGCCTCTCAGGGCACCAGGCTTATCACCATCTTACACTTAGATAAGAGGACACTTAGGTAATAAGGGAAGCTGTGCCTCCTTGGCAGGAAGGACCCTGACCAACAAGTGGGACATTTCTGTGGGCTGGGAGCAAACAGAGGTCTTCCTGCCAGATCAGGTGAGGGTGGCCACCTTGCAGGGAGGAGGCACAAATCAATTGCAGGGGAAAGAATTTGAGGTTGGGACCAGGTGCGGTGGCTCATGCCTGTAATCCCAGCACTTTGGAAGGCTGAGGCAGATGGATCACCTGAGGTCAGGAGTTTGCTAAAATACAAAATCCGAAAATACAAAAATCAGCTGGGCGTGACGGTTTGTGCATATAATCCCAGCTCCTTTGGAGGCTGAGGCAGGAGAATCATTTGAACCCAGGAGGCAGAGGTTGCAGTGAGCCAAGATGATGCCACTGCACTCCAACCTGGATGACAGAGTGAGACTCTGTCTCAAAAAAAAAAAAAAAAAAAATGAGCTTGGTGGAGGAGGGAAAAACCTTTCTTCTCCTTCAGTTCAAGGGCTGCCATTGCAGCAGGTGAAACAAAGCCCTGGCTGTGTGGGGTTTTGTGTTGCTTTATATTAGGTGAGCTGCTTTGAGGCAAAACCCTGTTTCCTGTGTCCTTCATGGGCCAGACACTGTGCCGGGGCTTGAAGTGTAGAAATAAGGCTGAGGTGGCCTCTGCCCTTCTGAAGGTCACAGTTGAGCTGGGGAGACAGATGGTACAGGAGATCCCGGACCAACAGAGTGTCGCCACACGTGGCAGTGACGGCTCCACAGGAAACCCACTAGACATGAGGGTGAAGATCAGGGCTAGGACCGCTTTGGACCGGAGGCGCTCTCTGGCAGGTCTTTCTGAGCAGAGGATATTTCAGGCAAGTCAAGGATGAAGCAGAGGGGCTGACAGTGAATAGTGGGATGAAGGAGGCCCAGGAGGTGGGCCTGGCGCGTGTCCTGTTCGCCTGCAGAGCCATGAGCTGGGCTGCTGGGTAAGGGTGGGGTGTGAGAGGCTGGCTTCCCGTTCAGGAGTTTGACTTTCTCCCAAATGCAAAGGGTAGGTAGTGTGCTCAGAAATCCAGCGATGGAGCGTCTCTGCCTCCACTCAGCGCCTACTACAAAGGTGCTGAATGAGCAAAAAACAAATACAGTAGATGGATGTTGCATGCTCAGAAACATTCCATTTTATTTTATTTTTAAACTTTGGTTTCGATTTCTATTATATAAAAAGTCACTTCCATTTAGATTTGTTTTCACTGCAAGACCAAGCTACAGTGGGGAGAACAGGGTCTGGTGTGTAGCCACTTGCCTGCAGCTAGAGGGACGCAGCTTGAGATGCCCTCCCACTGCCTGGACCTCATGAAGTGCTTTCACGAACCAATCTGTCCCCTTTGTCGTCACCAGACATGCTAGGCTGAGCAGGTATTCATATAGTCTCCACTTTGAAAGTAAGGATGCAGAGCCTGGGAGAATGGAAAAGACTTGGCAAGGTCTCTGGAACATGTGCCTGTGTTCTGGTGAGCTTTCTGTGAGCCTGAGGCAAATGGTGGCCACATTCACAATTACTTGGGCTCCTAGCAGTGGCCTCAGAGGCCTTTGCTGGAGGAGTCTGTGGTGAGCGGGAAGGAGCTTAGGGGTGGCTCTGATAGACCATCCCCACTCCCCTTACCACTTCCACACAGTTAAGTCCTTGGTTGGTGCCTGCTCATCAGGTGGACAGGAGACTCCATCTCCCTAACCACACTCTGTGCCCACTGGGTGTCCACATCCTAAACTTCATTAGGACTCTGAAGTCCTGAGGTTGGGGAGGGACCAAAAAGATCAGTAGAAGTTCTGGCTGTCTCCCCAATCCCTACACTTAAATGTTTGTGACTGGAATGATTCTGGATATGCTAACTGTCTACTGATGAGCATCTTGGTCCTCTGGTATCCTGAAGTCCTGGCCCAGTCTCCTCCTTGGACTTGTTTCCAAGGGAGTCTACTGTGATCACTAGGATCACCCCTTATCATGTGAGATTCATTTAGGTGTGTCAGCATTTGGGGACACGTGTGACATTCAGAATAGCTAGTGTAGATCTTCAACCACCTTCCATTCTATGTTTCCTGGCAGGAGTCCACTGGTAATTCTTTGAAGCAAAACAGTACTTTTGCAACTTAATCTTCAGCATTTGGAATACAGTATCTCTTGTCTGAGCTTGAATGGAAAGAACCCACAGTCTGTGACTTCTAGCCATTTAGAAAAATGGCAGTTTCCATAAGACGTGAACTTGGCATTTGAAATCAGCAGACAATGAGGAGTTAGTGTAATGTAAAGAGACAAACATGGGATTTGGATATGGGGAGGGCTGGGTTCCACAGGCTTTTCACTTGCTGTCATGGGACTTTGGAGTGGACAATTTTCATGATCTCACTAAAGCCCATTTTTATCACCTTTTAAATGGGGGATAATACCATCTACCTCATAATATATTTGTGAGGATTAAAAGAGAGGAATTAAAATACCTGGCACATAAGAAACACTCAAGAAATATTAGTTTATCTGCCCCTTTACTCTTAATGATTTAATTAATCACTCCAAAAATAGAACATTCTTCAGAATAGACTCCTACCCATTTGTTGTTGATGGGACATCCAAAGGGATGTGCAGTTCTTTTGTTTGGTGTATAATAAGTTGACTTTGCACTTTAAAAGGGGAAAAAGGAAACCTCTGGTACCTCAAACAATGACCCTTTTAAAGTCTGCGCTGGACACCATTCTCAAAGAATATTCTTATTAACATACTTTCTTATAAATGGAGCTCTACTGATCAAATATGTATAAGTTAGTAGCCTGCAGAGTCGGAGCAGTGCTTGGCAAACCTGAGGACATTTCCCATGTGCGCTGTGGCATGGCATAGGCAGGGGATACCCTTTAATTTTGTGACATGGTTTGGGGGGGCTCCAATGTGAGGTACTCTTGGCATGGTTTCTTCCAGCTCTGGGCCTGTTCTGGGGCCTGTCAGGACTCCCACATATCCCATCCTTGCAGGCAACTCCCTTTGAAGTCCATGGGAACTCTTTGAATGGAAAACATACACAACGGGGTGTTGATGCCAATAAGAATCAGGCCTGATGTATGCGAGGAATAAAGGTGCTTCTCACCCCAAATATTAGCTCTTTAGCCCAGAAACTATGGTTTGATCATTAAATAAAAGAGCACTCCCCTCCTCTCACAATCCACCACCAAAGCTCCATCATCCATTTGCTCTGGAGATGATAAACCTGCTAATTGCTGGAGAGTTTTAATTAAGCAACAGATAGAGACAGTGTAGGGCTGTGTTTTTACTTTAAACATATCAATAGAATAAACATTCTCAATTCCAGGGCAACTTGCTAAATGAAAAAAAAAATAAACATTACTTTCTTTTGAAATATCACTCATTGGGTGTGATAATTTAGAAAAATATCCCTATTAGAGATAGTTAGGGACGTTTTTTCTTTTTCTTTTTTTCTTTTTTGGTTGAAAATGCAATCGCCGATGGAGCACAAAGCTGCAATTTGTAGACAGGTTAAGTAAATTAAATCACTCACTGTCTTTTTCTTTTTTCCAATGGCTTTAAAAGTTAAAGGTAATTTGCAAAGAAAATGCTCAGTTTGAATTGGTTTGTAATATCTGTTAATGATCTTTAAAAAAATCCACTTATTCACAATTCTGTCCCTGGGGGAATTCCGATGTGCTATCAGAAAAATTTCTAAAGTCTGAAATGTCATTAGCTGGTGATTTCTTTGAAGTAAAAAGCCCCGAAAAAAATAAATTATATAAGGTATACAAGTGCACAGGACAATCACTTTGATGAATAGTATCTCTTTTTTCGTAATGTTTCATACCTAAAAATGCAACAATTGAAATTCAAGCTGGTAAATTATAGAGCCATCTTTTGAATTACCTCAATGTAGGCATGCCTTCTGTTTATTTCTCACATATATTGAGTTCTTCCATGTATTTATAGATTGTTGATATAAAAACAGTAGTGTTAGGAACAATTTTGATTATATTCATTGTGTTTACTTTTTGGAAACACAAGGTGTTGCCTAAATACAGGCATACAGGTGTTGCCATCCGGGGATTAAAACAATAGCCTATTTCAATATTCCATCCTGGATCCCAGAGCCAGGTGCCGTGAATGGAGGTGCAAATGCTACTCAGCCCGGGAGAGTTGTTCAATATTAGATAACAGAGCCATGAAATACTACACCAAAGGGAAAATTTTCTTCCTGACCCCAGCTGGTGATCAGTTTTTGCCTGGAAGCAGGGGAGTCTTTGTAATACAATACTTGTCAATGTTGCTGGTTTGGCTGCTATAAATAGCTTTTTTTTTTTTTTTGGAGGATGGGAGGAGTTGGATTTTACTAAACCGTTGGCTACAGGTTAATTATACATTTCACACAAAGCATTTCTTGTAGCCAGTCTAAATTTGTTACGTTTTAATCCCATTTATATAAGGCTAGAAATATATGAGCCTCCAGCAGGCCCGTTATTATTGTCATTATTTTATGCATTGGACCTTCAGCTCTCTCTCTCTCTCTCTCTTTTTCTTTTTCCTCTCTATGCATTACTCACCTCTTAGCTAAATTGCAGAGGGTCCCAGTTTCATTCATTCTCCCTCACAGGGAAGGCATTCACTTCCTCTTCCTCCAGCGGCCTGAAAATCATATGTGTGGTTTTTCCTCTTTCCTGCTCTGTAGCTGACATCAGGGGAGCAAACTGAACACAAGTAAGAGCCAGCTTGGTTAGCAAATTAAAATTGATTGATTTTAATGAAGATATTCTATAATATTTTCTTATTCTCTTTATTTACTTAAAGGAAAATGGAAATCAACATTTGAAACTTTTAAATGGAAGCTTTATTGGGGTTCCACATATGGAAAACTGCAAATAGCAGAAGTGTGTGACTTGATAAATTAATCTGGAGTGACCACATCCTCTAACTTTCTCCCAGGACAAGAAGGAGAATGTGAACAATGCTCCTGAAGGCCCCTTTCCCTCAAAGGTAACCATTGGTCTGACTTCTGACACCATATATTTGTTTTGCTTTTTTTGAAGTTCATGTAAAGGGAATCATATGATAGGTATTCTTTTTTAAATTTCATCTTTATTGTGATAAGAACATTAAACATGGATAGGTGTTCTTTTGTCTGTCTTCATTCTCTCAACATTATTTTTGTGTCTATGTTGTTGGGTGTACTAACAGCATGTTTTCCTTGTTATATTTTCTTCCCTTATATCCTTATATAAGTAATATAGCACAATTTATCATTTCTTTTTTTTGAGATAGGGTCTCCTTCTGTCACCTAGGCTGGAGTACAGTGGCATGATCTTGGCTCATGGCAGCCCTGACCTCCTGGGCTCAAGTGATCCTCAGACCCAGAGTAGCTGGGACTACAGGCTCATGCCACTATGCCCTGCCTGGCTAATTTTCATTTTTTTTTTTTTTTTTTTAAGAGACAGGGTTTTGCCATGTTGCTCAGGTTGCTTTCAAACTCTTAGACTCAAGTGATCTGTCCATTTTGTCCTCCCAAAGTGCTAGGATTACAGGAGTACACCACCATGCTCGGCAGTTTATCCATTTTACCCTTGATGAACATTTGAGTTGTTTTGAGTTTTAGGCTATTTTCAGAGAGTACAGCCAGAAACTTTCTTGTGCATGTCTTCAGTGCTTGTGTATATGCATTATGTTTAGTCTATACATAGACTAAAGGGGAAGTTACCAAATTGTAGAACATGACTATGCTCAACTTTAATAAATAATGCCAAACAGTTTTCCAAAGAGATTGTGTCAATTTCCACTCTTACCAGCAGTGAGTGATGTTCTACATCCCTGCTAGCACTTGGCATTCTCAGTCTTCTTGATTTTGGTCATTCTGGTGGTATGTATAGAGTCTCACTGTGGTTTTAATTCTATTTTCTTGGATTATTATTACATTGAGCATATTTTTCATGTATAGTGGCTATTTGGATATTCTCTTTTGTAAATGGTCATATTAAGTCTATTTTTCTATTGGACTTTTCATCTTTTCTTATTGATTTGTAGGAGATATATATTCTGGATATAGCTTTTTGGTTATATATGTTAAAAATATGTACCACTCTGAGCTTGACTTTTCGTTCTCTTTGTGGTGTCTTTGGATGAATAGAAAATCTTAACTTTTTTCTTTTGTTTTGTTTTGCTTTTTGAGATAGGAGTCTTGCACTGTTGCTCAGGCTGGAGTGCAGTGGCTCAATCATGGCTCAATGCAGCCTCAATCCCCAGGGCTCAAGTGATTCTCTTACCTTAGCCTCCTGAGTAGCTAGGACTACAGGAATGTGCCACCATGCCTATCTAATTTTTGTATTTTGTTGTTGTTGTTGTTATAGATACGGGGTTTTGCCATGTTGCCCAGGCTGGTTTTGAGCTCCTGGACTCCTCAAGTGATCCTCCTAACTCAGCCTCCCAAAGTGCTAGGATTACAAGTATGAACCACTGTGCCCAGCTGATTTTAATGTTAATGTTAATATAGTCTATTTTCCTTGATGGTTAATGTTTTCTGTGTCCTATTTAGGAGAGCTTTGCTTACTTCAAGGCCATGATAATATCCTTTCATATTATCTTTTGTAAGTTGTGTTGTTTCACCTTTCACAATTGGATCTACAATCCACATGACATTGATTTTTGTATATGGTGTGAGGTTGGGATCAAGTTTGGTTCTTTACTCCATGATATCTACTTACCCTTCATGATGAATGGGAAAGACTTCCTTTCTCCATTGCTATGCAGAGACACTTTTGTCATAAATTAAGCACCCACTTCTTTATAGAATGATCATTTTACTTTTTTCCTTTATTCTGTTAGCATGGTGAGTTATTCAATGGGTTTTTGAATGTTAAACCAATCTTGCATTTCTGAATTAAACTCAACTTGGGTGTGATGTAATACTTATCTTACGTATTGCTGCATGTACTTTGGTCATATTTTTAAAAAAATTTTATAGAAATGTTTATGAATGAAATTTACCTGTAACTTTCTTTTATTGTAATGTCTTTGTCAAATGTGTTATCAAGGTTCCATTGGCTCATAAAACAAGTTGAGAAGTATATAGTCTTTTAGAGTCTAATCTCATATAGTAATTAAACATATATGTAGTTTATCCTGAGAAGGACTCACTACAGTTTTCTGTCTTTCTATGTTCCTGTGTGTTTTAACTTAGACTTTTAGCAAGAAGCTGATTTTGCGTGAGTTTTGTATGGGAAAATAAATAGGAATTAGGCTATCTTCTAGGAGTTTCCATATGGCACTCAGCAGTATGTTCATGTGCCCAAGGCTGAAATTTGTTACTGCATCTCAATCCTCAAACCCATAATCAAGGCTCATCAGTTGAGAAACCTTTTTGGACATATGACAAGTGTTCAGTTAAAATATCTGATCCCTGCCAAGAATTTTCTAGGCCAATTTAATCTCTGACTTTTGACCTTATCAGTCACTGCTCCACAGACTTTTTAATTTTTATTTTTAAAATATCCTTTAGTAGCATGCATCTCATTCCTCATCCCAGATCTCCTTTTCTACTTAGTATTGTCCCAGTTCAAGGCCTTGTCACCTCTTGCCTGGGCAATGGCATCTATGGGATACTATTCTCCATTTCATCTTCTTCTCAGCCGTGCAGGTGCTGACTCTGAAATAGAAAGCTAACCACCTCAGTCCTTTGCTGAAAACTAGGTGATTTCTGTATTGCTCTGCAAGATGAAGTTCAGGTTTATCAATGTGGTGCAGGTTCTTGCATGATCTGGTGTCTTAGTCCATTCAGGTTGCTTAACAGAATATCTTAGATTGGGTAATTTATAAACAATAGAAATATATTGCTGGTAGTTCTGGAGGCGGGGGAGTCCAAGATCCAGACATCAGCAGATTTGGTGTCTGGTAGGACTCCATAGATGGCACCTTGTTGCTGCATTCTTATGTGGTGGAAGGGGCAAGGAAGTCCCCTGGATCTTCGTTTATAAGGGCACCAGTCTTACTCATGATGGGGGAGCCCCCATGACTGAATCACTTCCCAAAGGCCCTACCTCTTAATACGATCCCATCAGGTATTCGGTTCCAACATGAGTTTTGGAAGGATACCAGCATTCAGACCATAGTACCTGGCTCTTGCTCACCTCTTCAGTCTGCTCTCTTGTCTCACTCTAGTCTTTGGCTTTACATTCCTGCAACTCTGTCTTCTGGTTCAAC
This sequence comes from Theropithecus gelada, assembly GCF_003255815.1. Classification (NCBI taxonomy): domain Eukaryota; kingdom Metazoa; phylum Chordata; class Mammalia; order Primates; family Cercopithecidae; genus Theropithecus; species Theropithecus gelada. The sequence continues at coordinate 12,095,067 of NC_037681.1, forward strand.
TGTGTGTGCTCCCTGTGGTTCTCTGTGCCTGTGCCTTTAATGTGCTGACCTTTCTCCCTGGAATAGACTATCCATGTCCTTCTGGACAATCCATTCTTTAACAGCCAGCTCAGGGTAGGTAACCTTGCCCTCCACCCAGCTGGGCTCCTTGCCTCTCCTTTCTGCCCATGTGTCTGTCTGTCAGACTGGACTGTGAGCTCTTTGCAGGCAAGGTCTGGATTTTAGTCACTTATGTACACCCATAATTTCCTGTTTGCTGGTAGATAACAGGTGCTCAATAAACAATGATAAATCCAAACAGAAGGAAGAATGGTGACTAATTGACTATTTTGAGTCTAATTTCATTTCTTTTTGGAAGGCTGAGATGGAATAAAATGGTCAAAATGCCATGACCAGAAGGGAGGCAGGAAGGCAAAGGCTCGGGAAGATCTGTAGATACAATCTCTTCCTGTATAACTGAGTTCAGTCTAGCTGATTAAAATCCTCTTATGGTGGAATCTGCTTTTTATAGAATGGATTAGCAACAAGGATTTGCTGTGAAGATAGATTTTTCCAGAGAAACAAATTTGAGCAATTTAAGAATTTAAATGGAAAAAAAAAAAAATCCTGCCCAAGAAGCAAATTGACCAATATCCTCCCCCCATCTCTTATTAATAAAAGAGTTTACACAGACACTCTTTATGAAATCATGTGAGAGATTCACAAGGATCATTAAGTCTCGGCTAGTCATTCACTTTCACTTTGTAAAATTGGCTATACCCTCAAAATGGTATCACGTAGAAACGGACTTTCTGGGGCTCTTATCTATGAATGGGTTCTAGCTGCACAGTGATGCCATTCATTTTATTTGGCCCATTTATTGCAAGTACATTCTAAATTTGGCCTTAATTATTTTTCCTTTCACAAAAATATTTTGTGGGATCTTTTTGAACCCTGACTACTTCCTTCTTGCCCCTTAAAACAGAAGCCAGGAGCATTATTTTTGTTCTCTTCTAATTAAAATAATTGCTTGGCTCCTTTTAACTAGATTCATGCAGTTATTAGCCTAATACATGGATGGGTGCCACGGAGTGCTTGAGAAACAAAATGAAAAGTGATCATGTAGCTTCACATGAAAAAGATTCTGTGGTGCCAAGGAGCATTATTTCCTTTCAGCCGGTATTTTATAAGGGCTTTCGTAAACCTGGCCCCCATACCCTCACTAAAAGACTATTAAGTGAAAGAATAGTTCTATTTTCTTTATTAAGGTATACAACTAGCTCAGTACAATTTGAAGAGGGGCACTTGATATGCTGAGCATGGCATAAAGACCTTGGGTCTGGTTTTAATCTCTGCCCCGGCTTTGTCTTTCAGAATCACTGCAGTTGAAGGAAAAATGTTCCGTGTCCCCTCTGCTGGTTGGTATTTATCAAAGGACGATGGAGGAAGAGAGACAAAGTGCCTGGATGTGTGTGTTAATCAAGAGTTGTCAGGACCCTGCCTCTAAAAGAAAGTGCTAAAATGATGCTTTTGACAAGACTTTTCTCAAAGTGGATGCAGTCTAAGGGTTGGAAAACAAGTCCCAATCAGGCTAGGTGCGACTTGTCGCCTGCTTTCGTAAATAAAGTTTTATTGGCTCACAGACACACCCATTTGTTTTGTATTATCTATGGCTGCTTTCGCTCCACAACATGGAGTAGTTGTGAAAGAGACCATATGGCCGACAAAGCCTAAGATATTTACTCTCTGGCTCTTGACAGGAAAAGTTTGCCAATTCCTGATGTTCTCCATCCAGTTCATTACCAATACCTTCTCCATAATGAGAAATAAATTTGTAGGTATTTTTACGTAGTACTTATTTGAAGAAATGCTCAGGGCCTTTGGCTGTGAGTTAATTTTATGAGTATTCGGAGCAGGTATATGGAAGACAGGCAGCAAGAATGATTTAAGGTAAGAAGTCATGATTAGAGATAAGATTCTGCCATTATTGTCTCAGGGGTAAATCACTGATTATGGCCGTCTTTTTCTCTGCCTGCTCTCTGGAGAAGAAGGTGTACACATATCTGGGATTTCTAGCTTGGAGCGCACCTTTATTAACTACATCAAGGCATTATGGTCAACATTGTGGACTTCTGCTTCCAGGACAAAAGATGAACATCCTTTCCCACCATTTGGTGGTTGGGAGGATCAAGTGAGAGAATGTGAATCCATGTGTTTTCTAAATCATATAGGTACTGTATTTGTGGTATAGATGCTATCTATAAAACTTTAGAATAAATTATCATCCCTATTTGGCATGCGAGGAAATGTGATTTAGGTAGCATGCCCGAGATCATATAGTAAGCCAGTAGAACAGCTGGCAGTTACTTCTCCTGGCTTTAAGTCACTGCTCTTTCCGGTATACCATAATGCTTCTTTACATCATGTCTTTTTCTATAGTTTTGGAAATGTTCAGTCTTTTAGTTCATTGGTTCACTCATTCATCTGCTATTTAACATCATTTAGGAGCCTTGTATGAGCTAGAAAAAGAGCTGAAATTTTCCAGGGAGTGATGACTGTATAAAGATGAGTTGTAACGCTTCAGTTGTTTTGCTCTTAGACTCCTGTGGCTGGAATCCTCCAGAAGTCCATAGATTCTTCTTCTGTTTTTTTCTGTGCCGTCCAAGGAGTTGGCTTTTATTTGTGCCATGAAGAAAGAGAAAGTAGATGAACTTGGAGAGGGAGAGTAATCCTATTGTTCTAAAAATGTTGCCTGACACCTTGTTTTACATTGTGTGCATCTGCATGTCTCTTGAGTGCACATACCATGAAAGGAGAGAGAAAGAGAGATACTGAAATGTTGATAGCACATTGTTCCAGCAACTAAAATATGAAAATGATCCAGGCTTGGGAAATGTGAAAGCTAAGATTTTGTACATAAAGTCCAAGTGAATCCATATCAAAGAAATTTCAGATGTGAATTACCCAGCTAAGCAACATATATTAAACAAGAGTGCGGCAGATACACGCTTATTTTATCATACCGTTCAATACAGTTCTTCATTCAGATTATATTTATTCAATGATGTGTCTTGTAATTTTTGAGATGAGATGATAACCTGCTGGAGGAAGCAGCTTCGGCCAAAATATTGGATTTTCCTTGTCATAGTAAGAGAAGTACTTAAAGGTTTCTGATTTTGACATTTGCCCTTTTAGTGGGGGAAGTTTGCCAATATTTTCCTTATATTCAACGTTACTAGATACTTGTTGTATGAGTTTGTTCTTACACTGCTATGAAGAGATACTCCAGACTTGGTAATTTATAAAGAAAAGAGGTTTAATTGACTCACAGTTCTGCGTGGCTGGGGAGACATCAGGAAACTCACAATCATGGTGGAAGATGAAGCAGGTATGTCCCTCTTCACATGGTGGCAGGAGAGACAAGTGCTGAGCAAAGGGGGAAAAGCCCCTTAAAAACCATCAGATCTCATGAGAACTCACTTACTATCATGAGAACAGCATGAGGGTAACTGCACCCATGATTCAGTTGCCTCCCACCATGTGTCCCCCCCATGATACATGGGGATTATGGGAACTACAATGGGCTATGGTGGGGACATAAACTGTATCACTTGTTCTTATCAGATTTATTGGTGAACCTAAAAGTCATACGATTCTCTAAAACAAAGGTGCCAATGAAGTTGCCTAATGAAAAAAACAACCTTCCAGAATCTTCCATCATACAGTTGTCACCTACAAAGACCTCTGAGCGGTCCTGTAGAAAGTTCTGCCTTACTCTCCTTGTTTCCCCCACAAAAGGCAGTCTCAGCTTTGCTGACTGAATATGGAGGTGATAGTATCAATTCTGTGATTCATCCATAAAGTATGCCACCTCTCAGATATTCCTAGGACCCAGGACACTGCTGTTTTAAGAAACATAATTTGTTTCATCATACAAAAGGCATATCCTTAGCAGGACTTAGTGCTGCTACAGATAAGACATTTTGTCTGTAAGGAAGTCATCAACATTAATTTATTTAACTTTCTTCTAACAGAGTGAATTTTCTTCCATTTGCTGTGGAGTACACTTCTTTCTAATTCTATTCACTTAGCAGGTATTCTACTGAAAAAATTGTCACCACATTGGCAATGTTTTGTAGAGGGGAAATAGATTTTTCAACAGAGTGTAAGATTCCACTGCAATGGAATGTGTGTAAGTCTGTTTTTAATGATTGCACAATACTGTGGAAGAAAGTTAAACCTCTTTGAAAACTGTACTGTGTTACTACTATGACTATGACTATGACTATCATTACTGTGTGCACTGTTCTTAATGGCTTAAGTCTATTACACTGAGTTTCCCAGAAAGTAGAGCTTGAGGAAAATCTCATGTGCTGCCTCTTTCGTGGAGAGTTCCATCCCAGAGTAGTAGGAGCTCGGAAGAAAGGGTAGTGTGGCTGAAATGCAAGGAGCAAATACAATGGTGTGTTATTGATGTATTTGATGACATGTAGCTGTCATCAAATGACATGTAGCTGACTGCTCCATCACCTGGGGCTGTGGTAAGCTAAACATTGGCCCCTAAAGAAATATCCACATCCTAATCCCTGGATCCTGTGAATGTTACCTTATATGGCAAAGACTTTGCAGATGCCATTTAGGATCTCGAGATGCAAGATTACCCTGGGTTTTCTGGGTGATTGCTACAGCCCAACACAAATGTCCTTGCAAGAAGGATGCAAAGGCAGGTTTGATACACAGAAGAGGAGAGGGCAGTGTGATCAAGGAGACAGAGATCTGACTGATGTGGTCATAAGCCAAGCCACAGTCACCAGAGGCCAGAGTAGGCAAGGAAGGAATTCTCTCCTAGGGCCTCTGGAGGGAGCACACCCCCCGCCAATGCCTTGCTGTGAGCCCAGTGATACTGATTTCACACTTCTAGCCTCCAGAACTATAAGATAATACATTTATATTGTTTTTAACGACCAAGTTAGTGGTAATTTGTTACAGCAGCTACAGGAAACTAATACAGGGACCATCCTCCCAGAGCATAAGTGACTAAATCTCAGGACAGACTGATTGGGTGGAGGGAGAGTGACGAAGGGAAAAGAATTTGTTTGCCAGCTTCAGCCTCTGATTGATCGGTAAGTGGCTTTTGCCATGGGTTATTAATCTTCCTTTATTTCCTCCTCTTACCTCTGGACTGAGCATGGTTGTGCACTGAGTTTTGCTGGGATATCTCATGCTTCAGGGGCAACAGAGAAGCCCCAGGGTGGGAGGAGAGAAGCCAGGCAAGGTACCCAAGGAGAGGCTCTGCGGGATCATGTGCTCTACAGTCTATTGCAAGGCAGCTGCGGTGAACAACTGGTCAATGGCCCTGGGCAATGTGGCAGAGTTGGCACCTGAGAGATAGCTGGCAGGGGGGTCTGAGACAATGGTCTTCTTGGTTGGCACCACAACTTCACAAGGCAGGGAGATAAGATGTCTTCAACAGGCTTTCATCTTAACGTCTTGAATCCTGCTAGCTTGTGGATCCTGCTGCCCCTCAGGGCTGCACTTTCGACTCCCACTGGAGTAAAAACTTGTCTTCTTGTAGCTCTATGATTGACTCTAGTTTTCCTTCTTTGTTTCTTTTTTTTTTTGAAACAGAGTCTTGCTGTCGCCCAGGCTGGAGTGCAGTGATGTGATCTCGGCTCACTGCAACCTCTGCTTCCCGGCTGAAGTGATTCTCCTGCCTCAGTCCCTAGTAGCTGGGATTACAGGCATGCACCACCATGCCCAACTAATTTTTGTATTTTTAGTAGAGATGGAGTTTCACCATATTTGCCAGGCTGGTCTCGAACTCCTGACCTCAAGTGATCTGCCCACCTTGGCCTCCCATAGTGCTGGGATTACAGGCGTAGCTTTCCTTCTTGATGTACATAAAATAAGGCTCATTCTTATACATGAAAGCTCTCTCCAAATATTTGAAGATTGTTTTTATCTGTTTTATTTTCCCCCCAGGCAAAACAGTCCTAGTTTTTTCAACTTGGCTTTGTGGAGGAGTTTTCTTTTTGTGTCTGGTGGCCACACCAGCCCCCTCCTCTGGATAAGCTGTAGTTTGCCTTCCTCTCACCTTACAAGGCAGCTCACAGAATGCACCAGAAATTCAGGTATGGTCTGCTCAAACACACAGTACTTTGACTTCATGAATGTTGCCAGAGATGGATTTTATTTTATTTTATTTATTTTTGCCAAACACATCATTTTTATTTGTTTTATGCTGAGTGTTGATTAAAATGCTCTTTTATACTTGGGTATAGATACCTATATAGAAGCTCATAGTTTTAAAGGTACCCAAAGAGCCTGAAAGAGTTAATCTATTTGCAGATGCTATCATTATAGGTAAAAGATGAAAATGCCACCCCACATCAGGGCACATCAACATTCACAGTTTTATGCTGAATTGAGGTCAGTAGGCGATTCCCACAGTTTGGAACCAATCAGCCATGCCAGCCTGGGGAGCATTCTCAGTCAACCCTGCCTACCACCAACCCTTCCCCATAAAAAACCAACTTCTGAAGGAGCTTCTGGAGGTAGATTTACCCAGGTGGGAATGTTCCCTTTCACATCTCTAGCAGTCAGCACTGATTTGGATTCTGTTCTTGGTCCAGTCCATGTCCCCAGGGTCTTCTGTGAGAAGAGCCAATACTGCAGACTAAAAAGGCCTGGGTGGGCAGGCATCCATCATTTCTCATCTTCATACAGCCCTGTGAGGTAGGCATTACTGTCTTCATTTTACAGATGAAGAGATGGGCTCAGCATGTCAGACTTTCTGCCACACCAGGTAGCAGCCAGAATGAACGTGGAGCTCAAGGGGTTGGAGGGCACCTTGGATCTCTGCAGTTGAACCGAACCTGGAACTGACCCTTCTGAAGTCCCTTAAAGAGCTGAGTAGCACACAGTTTTTACAGAATGGCTGGGCCTCTGTGGTTCCGCTAGGAGACTAGGCCTCCTGGAGTCATTTATGTCAGGGAAGCAAGGCCCTGCAGTGTTCTGGTCCAGCCTCTTCCATTCACAAACGTGGGAGCTTCATTGGCTTGGTATGTATTCACTAAGTGCCTGTTGGGTCTTTTAGGCCAAGCCAGGGTCAGAGTGGAAAAATAGAGACTCTTGGTGTAGGTCATGGTGCCCATGAGTGAGTGGCAGGGGTCGGAATCGGAGGTGTTGGTGTCTTACTCCCAGTCTGGGTTCTGTGGTGGACCCACACACAGCTTGTGAGCTCTCTCTGGGCCGCCTACCCAGACCGCAGTGTTCTTGAACCCATGAGGTGGCATAATATTGCATGAGCATTATCCACCTTAGGGGAGCAAAGAGGCCTCAGAACCCAGCTGAGCACGTAAGAGCACACACCCAGGGCAGTAGGCAGGTCTGCAGGGAAGTGATGGTCATGATGGTGGGGTCTCAAGAGAGAAACAGCCTTGTCCTTGTTCTCCAGATACCAGGGCAAAGGCCACATGGGTGGAACAAGAGGGTGTCCAAGGCAGTTTGAGTGAACCAACCTGAGGACTGGGTGATGGGGCGTAGCTGCTGGGTTCACAGTTCCAGGGTCTTGACTGACCTCCATTCCTGGCCCCATTCTCTCTAGCAATCTATGAGGCATGTATCAGTCCTGGGACTGGTTTTACCATGCAGGTGGATTCTGGAGGCATGGTGGTAGAAAGGGATTCTGGAAGGCAGGGCAGGGACGAGACACTTGTCTGTTGGTGGCACTCATGGAAATGCTGCTGAACACTGCTGATATGGAGGGGGAACTGGGCAAATCAGTTTTTATTTTGGGGATGATTACAATTAAGCCAAATGATTCCCTGTCTTCTTTTCAGCCCACCACTTCTCTGATTTTTCATTCCATTAAATTCGATTCCTTTGAGCAGCTACGTAGTGGTTACCTGGTACTCTCAGTACTGGCTGTATGGCTTTGAATGCATCTTTAAAACCCAATAACCCATTTCATGTCTCTCTGCGTTGTCTGGAAAATGGAGGGAATAACAGGACCTGCCTCACAGGGTCACAAGGTCATGTGAGGGATAAAGCCCTCAACGGGGCTGGCTCATAGCAGGTAGTCAATGAATGCATGGGCATTCCCATGGGCCACGGGGTGTGCTGGCTCCCTCAGGTTCCCTCACCAACCCTATTGTTCCCTGGGAGACAGCGGCCATCAGCCTTACTCTGACTGAGCTACAGAGCCAGGCACAAATCTAACATTTATTTATTTATTTATTTATTTATTTTGCACAAGAGCAGCAGAGCAGCAAGCAACAAGTGCATAGCTTTACCTAGGCTGCCTTGTAACTGAATAGCCTCACTCTTTGCATTTGGTTTGAGAGGAGGATGTTTGTTCCAGTTCACTCCCTTTACACTTTCTTGAAAGGTAGTTTCTCTTCACTGATTCCCCACAGAAGGGAACCCTTGCTCCACCTTAGTTGGGGCTTCCAAAAGTTGGCGAGTTGTGTTGCAACCCTAAATTCCCCATTAGGACATTGCATAAAGTTGGAACAAACCTTTTAACATAAAATCCCAAATTGCATCATTTATTTTCTTTGTTCAAGTCTGATAGTTCAGCTATCGATGATGATGATGATAATGATCACAGCAGCAGATTCTACTCCAGCTCCCACCACAGGAAAGGATTCTCAATGACAGTTGGTTTCACTCTGTTGCTCAGAAGAGACATATTCCAATGAGCTCCCACCCTTCATTCATTATGCTACAATCATATTGCTAGTGGACAAAGATGAATGCCGTGTACTTATCTGATTAAACTGCCTGTTGTTTTAAATCTATTTTTGCAGAGAATTTTTCCTCTGATAGACATCCAATGACATAACACATTAAAAATTATATCTGTATCAGTGGTTTCCTCCATTGTATTTATGTGGTATGTATGTGTGTGCGTGTACATGCATGCTCTTTTGTGCTAACCCACTGGTTCCTGGTTATGATCAATATATATTCAAAATTATGAAATAATTGCAGCTTTTAAAAAGGCAAGGTTGGATATATATATTTTATTGATCAGTTAAAAAAAAAACCCAGGCACAATTATGTAAAACACCAAATACACAAATTACATTAACATGAAAAAGTACAAGAAAACACTGTATCCAGCTGGGCACAGTGGTGCACGCCTGTAATCCCAGCACTTTCAGAGGCTGAGGCAGGTGGATCACCTGAAGTCAGGAGTTCACAACCAGTCTAACATGGTGAAACCCCATCTCTACTAAATACAAAAAAATTAACTGGGCGTGGTGGCGCATGCCTGTAATCCAAGCTACTTGGGAGGCTGAGACAGGAGAATCACTTGTACCTGGGAGGTGGAAGTTGCAGTGATCGTACCATTGCACTCCAGCCTGGGCAATGAAAGCAAAACTCCATCTCAAAAAACAAAAACAAAAACGAAAAGAAAAAAAGAGAGAGAGAGAAAGAAAACGCTGTATCCACTGACCACCAAAGCCTTTCCACCTGAATGACAGACATTGTGGTGGACTATTCGCAGGCCTCACTTCCAGGCCATTTTCCTCCTCGTTTTGCTTCTGCTTTTCAGCAGGGCCTAAGGGACAGGATTGCAAATGTCTCAGTCCTTGTCCACTGCTGTCATTAGAACCTTCATTAATCTTTGAGTTCTTCGCCCCCACTTTGCCAAAAGAATAATGCCTCCCCCAGAATTACACAAAAATCAATGGCAGAGTTAATTGAAATCTGGATCTCTTAATGTTTTTCTCTTTCTTAAGTGATTGCTTGGTTTCTGAAAAGTGAGGCTGAACTCAAAGGACGGCTTTAATTGAGGGTGAGTGAATTGGTAAGAGAGAGAAAGGAGAGGTAGATAATTTTCCAAGTGACTGAAAGATAATGTTTACATTTAGGATTTCATTTCCTTTCAAGTTTTACATCAGGGGCTGAAGGAATGTGAGTAGACGGGAAGAATGACCAGGGCATTTCCACAGCACAGCTCCATGCCTTATTGTCTCCTTAAAGGGCTGGAAAGGCTCTGAAGGAGCTGGACTTCATCCCTTTCCTCCCAGGGGGCCAGAGACAACAAGAAGGAAGAGGGGACAACATGGCAGAGGAACTGACCATTAGAAGGTAGCCAGCTTCTTAACTGGAATAGTTTCCTACCTTTTTGGTGATTGAGGGACCCATAATATAGGCACTTGGGCCTTTACTTTGGCTTAAGACTCACAATATGTTTTCTATTTAGAGAGGTTTATAGCATGGAAAGTAGACTACGTTTCACCAGATTCTTACATCCATGTGTTGAGGCCAATGGGAAAGATATTTTTCTCTCTACTTGTAGAGGTAGAAACGGAGCCGCTTGTGGATTGTATTAGTTCAAGGCAACCCAACCAGAGATATGGGTGTGGACGTACAGGTCTTCAGGCTTTTAGGGGAAGAGAAATGGGGCCAGGAATTTACCTTGATGGAACTCCTGACAACGGAGTGGGCAGGACTCATCTTCAGCCAGTGGGGACTCACACGGAGTCCCTATAGCGCAGTCCCCTCGCTGACTGCCAATCAGGCTACGGAGTGCTGCAATTCAGCGCCCTCGTTCAGACTTCCATTGGTATCAGCAGCTTCCAAAATATTCAGACCAACAGCCCTGAAAGTCATCTGGTCAAGCTTTGCAATAGAGGAAAGCTTATCCTCCGATTCCCAAAGCCCTGAAGTCAGGGATTTGATTACGCTTATCATGATCTCAGCTTCCACTGCTCCAAATGTGATTAGTTTTATAATTAGTTAATGTCATTACCTGTCATCAAATCCAGACAATGTTGGTCTCTAAAACCTCTCCTGGCAGAAAATCCCACAACCTGACATCTTTCTCCTGTTGAACACAGTTTCTTTAATAATCCTGGCAACGATCCCTCATTCTTAGACCACAGGTCTGAAAAGTTGGGAGAAAGATGTATTTCTTGTATTTTTTTAAAAGGCAATTTAAAATACTTCAGTCTCAACATTTCTTCACTCCAAGCAAAGCATAAATACAATCTTTTCAGCAAATTTGGTACCCCATTATATTTTCCTTCTTATATATCTTGGCTATATTGCTTTGGGCAGAATGGCCAAAATAAGACCCAGTATACCATAGGGAAACATTCCGTTAAGAAATATTTTCATTATAAAAAATACTGCTTGTCTCTTATTACTTAATTCCTGTTAAATATTGGGCAAACAGTTTTCTTCTTTGGTCCTCTTCAGTCTTTCAACGAATATCCTTTGCATGCTCACGGCTTGCAGATACTTGGGACACAGCAGGGGATGAAACTGGCTAAATTGCTGTCCTCCAGAATCTCATTTTCTAATAGGGGAAGGTAGTCAATGAACATCTAAAAGTAAAGTACACAGCATGTGGGCCGGCCACTTTCCATTTGCCTCCCCGTACCTCCTCTATACCCTTTTCTGCCCTGCTTTGTAGAGAACCTGTGGGGCATAGGTCATTAAAGAGGGAATCAATGGTTTCCTCGCCTTTCAGAATCCACCTGGGTCAGTAACCTGAGACTGAAGAGCACAACAGTGAGCTCAGCCTCCCGATGGCTCTGTCCCTCCTGATGGCCTAAGGGTAACACAGTTGCCTTCTTTTTGGGAGGAACTCAGCCCACTCCAATATTGAGAATGAGTCCTCCCCAGTGTTGGGAATCAGTCCTCCCTAACGGTGAGGTCAGCCTTGCCCAGTGTTGGGAATCAGCCCTTCCTAATGTTGGGAATTAGCTCTCCCCACATGTTGCATATCAGTCCTCCCCGATGTTGAGAGTCAGCCCTCCCTAATGGTGAGAATCAGCCCTCCCCAGAGTCAGGAGTAAGTCCTGTGCAATTATGGGAATCGGTCTTCCCTAATAGTGGGACTTAGTCCTCCCCAGTGTTGGGAATCAGCTCTCCCTTTTGGTAGGAATCAGTTCTCCCCAATATTGGGAATCAGCTCTTGCTAATGGTGGGTATTTACCCTCCCCAGTGGTGGGAATCAACCCTCCCTAATGGTGAAAATCTGTTTTCCCTAATGATGGGAATCAGCTCTCCCCAGTGGTGGGAATCAGCCCTCCCTAATGGTGAAAATCCGTTTTCCCTAATGATGGGAATCAGCTCTCCCCAGTGGTGGGAATCAGCTCTCCCCAGTGGTGGGAATCAGCCCTCCCTAATGGCAGGAATCAGCTCTCCCCAGTGGTGGGAATCAGCTGTCCCTAATGGTGAGAATCTGTTTTCCCTAATGATGGGAATCAGCTCTACCCATTGGGGGGAATTAGCTCTCCCCATTGGTGGGGATCAGCTCTCCCTGATGGTGGGTATTTACCCTCCCCAGTGGTGGGAATCAGTCCTCCCTAAAGGTGGGAATCCACTCTCCCTAATGGAGGGAATCAGCTCTCCTTAATGGTGGGTATTTACCCTCCCCAGTGGTAGGAATCAGTCCTCCCTAATGGTGGGAATCAGCTCTCTCCAGTGGTGGGAATCAGCCCTCGCCAGTGGAGGGAATCAGGTCTCCCCAAGGGAGGAAATGAGTCTTCTGCAATTTAGGGAATCGACCCTCCCGAATGGTCAGAGTCAGTTTTCCTTAATGGTGGGAATTGGTATTTCCTAATGGTGGAAACTTGCCCTCCCCAAAGGTGGGAATCAGCCCTTCCCAGTGGAGGAAGTCAGCCCTCTCCAATTGTGGAGAAGTGCCACTGGGAAGGGCCAGTTCCTTTCAATCTCCACAATGGAGGGAGTTGGCCCTTAACAGTGGCACTTCAAGCTTAGGAGTGACAACTGCTCACCACCGTTTTGGTGTTCTTAACCCTCACTCCACCTCTGTAAACAGATCCTTCATTAGTGTCACCCCAGTTTACCATTTGAATGAGCCACCTGTTTCCCACAGGGGTGCTGACTGCCACAGTAGCTTAGATGGTGATAAATGCTATGGAAAAATGTCATTTTGTCCCCCCACCCCCAGTTCAGCAGTAATATTACTTGTTCTTACCTGCCACGTTTGGACTAAGTGTCATCTAGCATCAGGTTGCATTGCTGTCCTGTGGTTCAATTACATGCTGATAAGCTGCACAATTCACCATCATTGTACATTCTAAAGCAAGGGAACCTTCATTGCATGCATCCTGAAGGCAGCAACCATGTTCTGTGACGCTTGGTGAATCCTCAGCTCCTCATGTAGTGTGAGGGGAGATAAAGACCTATTTATCCACAGCCCAGTTCAACAAACTCCCAGCAGTCTATACAAGGTGGTGTCCCAGCACGTTAACATGTTTCCCGAGAACCTTCCTGCCCAGCTCTGCTTCCTGTCCCTGTCAGTCCAGCCCTTGCTCTGTGCTCGCGGGGCCACGAGGTAGTACATTCCTAGTCTACTTCATGATCTTATTTGGCTGTGAGTAAAGACCCAGTTCAAGTGTCCTCTTCTCTGAAACCTCCGTTGGTTTCATCATTTCAAAGAAGTGGGGGGCCTTTCCCTTTACCTTTGGGAGACACACATTTGTATATCACCAGGCCATCTCAGTTGATGGCCTTTTTGTTTTCTAAGTAACTTTTATAGATTCTTGGGCTATTTCCCCTGTCCAGGTCACACTGGCCTGAACCGGCTAGGTAAGCCAAACCCAGTATTTTCCTTGTCTGCATTTAAGCTTATTGCTTAGCTTTGGGGAGTGAACCTGGGCTCAGAGCTCTGCAGTTCATGCATCTTCCCATTTTGAAAATACGTTCCAAGGATTCAGATGGTCTGGAGCTTGCTCCATGTTTGCGGGTGGTATATAGACTTACCAGTTTCCTTCTGGAAGCCCCAGATGGATGCCATCCGGTCAAGGAGCTTTGCTCCTCTGTTCAAGTTTTTCAGGTTACTCCATTACTTCCCCCCTAGAGACGTCAATCTGTGTTAAGGCCACACTAGAATTTCCTGAGCAAAAAGCCCTTGAAATGTGAAATTCCTCACTTCTCTTGATGATAAAAGTGATGCAGAAAGAAAAAAATAAGAGTTTCATTACCTGATGGTACTTATGAGTTAGCTCCCCTCCGAAGCAGTACTGAGAGATTTCATGTGCCTTTGAGTTATACTCTGGGAGAATTTGTCAACACACGTCACTGAGTGGACACCACGAATGTGTATATTGTTTTCATCTGCAATCGATGAAATAAGGATAATATTCGTCATTTAACTATGTACTTAAGAACCATTCAGTATCAGTTTAAGTTGAAAATTCTCAATGTATAGCAGCCTATTTAAAAAAAAAAAAAGAGAGAAAACACACCAGTCTGGCTAAAAAATATCCTCAGGAAACCAGCCTGGAAGAACAGAGGGTGAAACATGAATGAGCTATTTAGCTTTTCTTGGAAAATGGCATAATTCTCAGAGGAATGAAAGGCCAAGCATTCCCCAGATTTTTGTCAGGCACATGTGCCAGTCCACAAAGTGCTGGAACCCTAAACAGAGAACCTGGATGGATTTCAATTTCAGTAATTCAGGTGTTTGTGGCATAGAATAAACACCACCCAGAAGGCAGTATCGTGAGTTACCAGAAGTCCCCGTGTGTAATATAATTTTAGGCAACATTTTCAGCTTCTTCTACACTGGGATAGTAAGTCATTCAGTTCAGATAAGCAGCAGATTTAACTATTTAAAAAAAGAAATCTGGAATCAACCAATATTTGGGACTAATCTGCTAAATTAATTTGTTTCTCTAGGATCATGTAGACTTAACTTTAATTTGTTGATGTCTCCATTTCAATAACTCAACAGAGTGTCTGTTGCATGGATATGATGTAGCCCCCATTGTGTTAGACGCTAGGAGCTACCAGAATCCACCAACGTGGTTCCTATTACTTTCACAGACGGTGCAGTCTTGGCAATGAGGTAAATACTTATGAAACAATCAGAGGATAGTCCGGGACATTGCATAAATATGTGAACATTCATGGGACAGGAATCGAGTAAACAGAGAGAGACAAGGACTACGGGACATCTTCCGAGAAGACTTTACGCAGCAGGGGAATTGAATATAGTGCGGAGGAATTTGATTAGTTTGAGGAAGAGAGATAGTTTACCAGGCTGGAAATTGGCAAAAGAAAAGTCACTAATTGTAAGAAAATACATATCTCTCAGGTATTTCTATTGACTTATTTATTTATTTAGAGACAGAGTCTCATTCTATCTCCCAGGCTGGAGTGCAGCAGAGCAATCATGGCTCACTGCACTCTCAAACTCCTGGGCTCAAGTGATCGTCCCACCTCAACCTCCTGCCCAAGTAGCTAGGACCACAGTTTCAAACCATCACACCCAACTAATGTTTTTATTTTTATTTTTTGTAGAGATGGGGTCTCATTTATGTTGTGGAGGCTCTTGTCTTCAAGCAATTCTCCTGCCTTGGCCTCCCAAAGTGCTGGGATTACAGGCATGAGTCACCAAGCCTGGCCATGCATTTCTTTTTAAAAAACAAAGAACTTTACATGCATTCATGACTTTACATTTTAATAACCATATGACACAGGTATTCTGGCTCCCATTTTGGAAGTGAGCAAACTGAGTCTTAAGGACGTTCGGTAACCTGCTGAAGATCACCCAGAAGGAAACCACTGAGCTGCGATTGTTTTGGGGATACGGAAGAGGTCTGCCTATCTGTTTTGTTCCTTACAAATGAAAATCACTGGTACTCTGGGCAATTGCATTTTGCATGTTCTTCTTACACTGTGAGTGAAGAACTGACTGGGAGAATATAGGTGCTAAGACAAAAATGCATCTGGATATTTTCTAAGCTTAGAGCTAAGAGAGGAAGGGAAAGGTTGAGTATGTTGGAGTCTCAGTATTCAACGTGGCTGCAACCATTTGCCACCCTTAAGTTGTGCTGCCTTTCTGGCTCCATGAGCTCTGCAGTGTGCTAGAGAGGGAACCTGGGTGGAGGTCTTCCTTGTCCAATTAAGGACAGAGTCTATGCACAGGCTCCACTCCTTCGGGGCAGGTGACAGAATGTTTTATACCCAAAGAGAAGTCTAGGAATATGTGGCAAATGGCTAGTTTCCTCCAAATCCATCTTTCCTTTCTTCCTGGGTATGAAACGATTCGGCTAGAGACTATACTTCCCAGCCTCCCTTGCAGGCTATGAGACTAAACTGTTGCTTTTGAAATGTGGGCACAGGCGATATGTGCAACTCCTGTTTCCCCTCTGAAATGGAAATCACTCTTCTTGGACGTGCTCTCTTTCTCCCCTCCAACAGGTGGGCACCTGATGTGCTGGCAATCCCATTGTACCAAGCAGATGAGTACTGCCCCGCAGGACAGAGGAGCAAGAGAAAGAATCTAGATCTCTTAATTATTATGTGTGACAGAACATCCTGCCAGCCTAAAGCAAACAACTCCATAATATATGTGAAAGAAAAATCAATTCGGGCTGGGCGAGGTGGCTCACCCTGTAATCCCAGCATTTTGGGAGGCTGAGGTGGGTGGGTCCCTTGCGGTCAGCAGTTCAAGACCAGCCTGGCTAACATGGCGAAACCTCATCTCTACTAAAAATACAAAAATTAGCCAGGCGTGGTGGTGGGTGCCTATAATCCCAACTACTTGGGAGGCTGAGGCAGGAGAATCACTAAAACCTGGAAGGTAGAGGTTGCAGTGAGCCAAGATTGCGCTATTGCAATCCAGCCTGGGCAACAGAGCAAGACTCCATCTCAAAACAAACAAACAAACTTAATTTGACCTTATGAGCTACTCTATTTTGGGGTTGGTTTAATATAAGAGCTTAAGTTTGACCCTGAATAATGCACAATAGCTCCAGGCTAGAAAGTAGAACACTGACTTCAAGTCACTATTTTGTCTTCTTTCCTTTTTTCCTTCCTCCCACAAATATTTACATGCATCAACTCTGTACCAGGCAATATGCTAGTTGCCGGTGATGGTAAACAAAAAAGCCACGTTCCTCTCTCATGGAGCCTACATTCTAGTAAGAAGAAGCAGACAAAAACAAGTAGACACACATAAAATTAAAACATCTATAGACTGGAATATGTGTTGCAAAGGACAAAAACTTGGGCTGGGACAGATGTGAATGGGGGAGAGAAGGCTACTTTAGATAGCACAGTCAGGGCAAGTCCCTGTGAAGAGGTGGTGTTTTAGTTGAGCCTTAATGGAAGAGAAGAAGCCAGGGATGCCAGAAGTGGGAGTACACTAGTCCAAGCAGAGGGGAGCATGTGCAAAGGTCCTGGGGCAAGTTAAGCACAAGGAACTGAACACAAGAATGAAGCGGGGAGAGAAGCACCTCAGAAGACTGACATTGTAGATGGGAGCCAGGTCTTAGTTTCACCCTCAGTGCATCAGGAAGCTCCCTGGTGGAAGAGTTTTAAGCCAGTGATGGAGGTGGGAGGTGGGATAATTCACTTAATTATTTCAGGATAACTTTCACCGCTTGATGGAGAAAGGACAGGGAAAAGGTAAGAGTTTATATAGTTGCCACAGGCCTTAGTGATCCTGGCAGTGGAGGTTGGAACAGGTTTTAAGAAAAATCACAGAAAACATTTTTCTAATCACGTAATAATATTTGAAAGCAATTTAAGTTTTTAAAAATAAATGTAAGTCAGTTGTTTTTGAAGAGTTAAGTAGGAAGAGAGTTTCTTAAATAGTATGCTGCCCTAATTCCAAACAGGCTGGGAATCGCTGGTTTGGAGGTTAGTGCTGTCATCTTGTCAGTATTTGTAGTTTTTGGTTGTGGGTGAGGCTGTTGAAAAGGACGTCTCCCCAGAGGCACTGGGCACAGCTCTTTCTGGGGCTTGTAAGAGTTGTTGCCATGGGGCTTTAGAAAGCTCGTGAGCGGCCTGGTCTTTGGAATTTCTGCTCTTCATTTAGAGATAGCAAAGAAGGAATTGGAAATATTTTAATTTTAAATTAAACATTTAAATGTAATTTGAATATATACTTATAGTTTAAATATACATTTAAATGAAATAGAGTTAAATATTTTAATTATAAAGTAAACCTTCCCAGATCATTAAAGCTGCCTCTGTTTTTCAAGCAAGTGAGGTCCGTGTTTAAGAACCACCATCCCTTCAAATATTAATTCCTAACGGGGATTTGCTTTCCTAAAGAGCAACATCCTGACTCTCTTTGACATAACTATTGACAGGGAAGGAAATGACGCCGTTCCCAGATTTGCGGAGTCTGATGAAGTTGGTATTGGGGTTTTCTTTCTAAGGTTTTAAATATTGCCCTTAGAAATAGGAAATTGATTTTTATCTTTTTTTTTTTGGTCAGAGAAGTGACACCACGGTCTGAACCGGTCCAAGTTAAATCTATTTCAAGACTTGCTTTTGTTGGGTTAGGTTTTTGCATATCTAAGAAATCTAACAAGAAAAGAAGTCCAAGTTTCTGCGTTTGCACATCAGGAAATGGTTAGCGTGCCCCAGTCTCGCCTTACAGACCTGCTGAGGAGGAAAACCTTCTTTTCTCTTCCCTCCCCCTGCCCTGTCCCTCCTTTCTATCTCTTGCCTGCCCCAAAGCCTCCTCGGAGGGAATGGGCCGGGTATCTGGGCATGCTTGACCGCCCCTGGAGAATGGCCCGTCGTCAGCTCAGCTGCGCTCTGCTCCCTTCCACGGGAATGGGGACTCTCCTGGGGGCAGGCAGAGGGAAGACGGCAGCGAGGAATCACACATGGCTGGGTTTCCTATGGCAAGGTTCCCTTGTTTGTGCTTTCTTCCTCTGCTCCAAAAAAAAAAGCCCCTGGAAGAGGCCTGGGGAGCCAGATCAAATGTACTGGCTCCGAGCCAAAGCTTGACTTCTCCGGCCAGGAACTCTACGTTCTCAAGTCTTCATTTCTGTCCCGTTGAAACTGATAGGGAAGGTTAATGAGATTAACATGGCAAAACGCTGTGCGCTTCTGAGAAGGAAGGGGCCAGATACGTGCTGTCCATGGGGAAACTACGGGCCAGTCCATTCCAGCTGGGGACGTTTTATCGAGGTCTCTTCCAGTAAAACCTGATTATTTTTATTAGATAATTCAAAAGTAGGATGTATTCAGGGCTAGTCAGAGGAAGTTTCACCAGTGGCTACTTAGTTAACTCCTGCTGATCAGTGAATGAATGAGGGTCATATTTTATTTTGCCTCTGACCTTTTCACCACCTTAGCCCAACAAATGCCAATCTTTCCAATACACAGTGATAAATAATTTCTAACGCATGTCTCTTCATTCTGAAAAGAAGTTGAATGTATGATGAAATGTGACAAAATGAAATCGTTAAGGACAGAAACCAAGTACTTTATCAAGCAGAAAGATGAAATAGCTCTTTAGCTAAAGATTTTCTGAATAGAAGATTCCTAAGAAAAGTGGAGAAGATAGGAATTGTGTGTATGTATGTGCATATTGGTGTTTATGAGTATTTTTAAAACTGAAATATAAGTGGAAAGAGGAAAAGGAGGAAGAAGTTTTGGTAAATCTATAAAATCGCCACAATTTATGAGAGTTTAAAAGGCAATTTCTTTTTAAGGAGCAAATTCCTAATTTCCCACATAAAGTATGGGAATTGAATGGTAAATCCTTCTCTGCTGACAAGAGCCCTGAAAAAAGGCATGAAAAAGAGTTACTGTTCCGTTTCCATTCATGTCTCTTGAAAGCCGGTAGATGTGACACTGCGTTGGAACACACAACCCTGGGTTTCAAAGCTGCCCGGATGACTTTTCAGAAATGATCTATTGTGGCGCTTTGTTTTGTCCAGGTCGCCCTCGTTTTGTTCTGCTCGGCTGTATCACTCTTCTGCTGCTGCCATTAATCCACCCTGTCTACTCCTCCCCATTCAGAGGCACATTTTACCCCTCGCCCTGCACAGAGAACCCAGGGATGAAATGGCTGAACGACTCATCATCACTGCCGAGAGAGGGACGGAGGGAGAGAGATGGAGAGGAAGAGGGGCGAGAAGGGGTGTGCTGGGTCCACAGGCTCACCTGCGTGGTGAGGGTGCTCAGGAAGAAAAGGAGAGTAGGGAGAGGGAGGGGGACAGGCATCTGAGATAGGCTTTCTCCATCTGTTGGGAGTCTGGGCAAGAGGGGAAGGAGCCTTTTTTGTACACTTCAGTTGTATGGCTGAGCTGCTTGGCAGGACACTGGAAACGGTGAACTTGTGCAGCTTGCAAATGAGACCACTCTTATTTTTCAGTTTTGATGTGATTCACTCACTTGTAGTTAGGTAAATACAGGCTGTATGTGGCTCAAGGATTGTCAGGCTGGGGTAAGTGGCAAAAGATACGGTGATGATGAAAAACAGAAAATTAAATTAGAAATCTTTTGGCTGGTAACTCAAATTTAGTTCACTTTCTTCTGCCCTCTTGGATATATCATTCTCTTCAGTTATATTCTACATAGGGAAGTTTTTTTCTTCCACCTACCCTCTGTCCTACCCATTGCCTGTTTTTAATGGTGCAAAGGGATGGTCTGGAGGTCCCAAAGGATCCTCTGATATACCAGGTTGTAAAGTGGTAACAAACATTCCCCAAATATCAGTGGCTTCATATACCAAAGTCTGTCACTCTCACTCTATGTCCAGTAAGGGGCAGCAAGGGCCCTGCTCATCAGTGTCATGCAGGAGCTTGGAGCAAGGGAGGACCACTCTCTACATCTGCATAGATGATCTCTAAGGACTGAAGAGGGGACTTCATGAGGCTCTCACACTGGTCATCAAATCGCTGGCTCTGGAGATACTTCCTCTTACAACGAATCCAATGACTACACCTGCGCACAGGCTCAGCCTCTGATGACCAGGAGAAAGACGACAACCAGCCATCACTACAGATGCTGCGCACCTTCTCAGGGATACCCAGGGAGTTAAATAAGAACCAGATGAGCAAAACATTTTCAAGACTTTAGTTGAATAATAAAAATCAGTCTTACTTCATTGGCTGGAGTTTTATTACAATACAAATCTAAGATGAACATTTCAGTTGGACCAAGGTTCAAGAATTAAACATTTTGAACACGATATGATCAACCCCAGCCTCCACTCTCAAGTGAGCTGTGTGGTTCAGGCAAATTACCTAAACTGTTGGGCCTCCATTTAATCACCCAGATAGTGAATCTGTGGGCTTCAGAGTCACTGGGGACACTTGTTAAAGCATCACTGTGGGACCTCATGTGCAGAACTGCTGATTCAGCGGGCCTGGGGTGGGGCCAAGGACTTTGCCTTTCTACCCAGTGCCCAGGTACTGCCCGGGATGCTGGTCCAGGGACCACACCTTGAAATGGTTCCTGGATAAACGCTAGAGTCCAATCTAGCTAGAAAACCCAATCGTCCCTATAGGGGGATGAGGTAGAATTTCTTGATAAGTTAACAAATAACTACAGTAAAGTTTTCATATAGCTACAGTAAAGTTCAAAAAGCTACAGTAAAGTTGAAATTTGACTGGAAAATAATTCACTGGAGTGTCACTAACCCTTAACATTTTTTTTGAGAGAACATTTGCATGTTGGGTTGACACGTATAGTTTAAAGACACATCTCAATTACATGATGTGGTCTGGACAGCTGCCCTTGTGGGGACAGAGGCTGCCACTAAACTCTGAGCAATTACTTACAATTAGACTTGTCAAATTTGTTTAGGGTGACCAGGCAAGTACACACATTGACCTAATGTCACTCTTCCTGGAGAGACGTTGTAATGATTTTGTATATCAGTCAAACTATTTAAATACTAATGCCGGCTTCATGCCATAATCACCATTCTAGTCAGATGTCATTTTTAGAAGCCCTTGGGGATTTGCATCTCTTAATTATTCTTCAATACCCAAACCAAGCATTCTTTAATTGGTGTAAATTGAACAGTGTTCCAGTGCAAACAAGGAGAGGGCACACTGATCAATGATTCCGTGCATGTCTATTGGAAAGTCATTGCCATTAGATCAAGTAACAAATCCTTAACCCCTCTGGCTTCAGTGGAAACATCAGGTTGTGGGGCTGAGAAATGCTACTTCTATTTAAGTCATCACCATTGGGAAACAGAGGGCTGTGATTGCAAAATCTCAGCTTTTGAGGAAAAGGTTAAAAAAATCCATCATAAAAATACCCTCCATTCCAATGTCAAAAACCGCATTCAGAAGCCTTTTATGAGAGTTCAACTAGAAACAAAGTGTTTCTATCCTCTGGCAATTCAGCTCCTTTCTCTCTCTCCCTCTCTCTGAATTGGAAAGAACATAAAAAATTTTGTTAACTTGTCAAGCCATTCTTTCGCGCAAATATTTTTTTTTCTTGATAGTGTGTGCTCCATCTAATCACACAGCCGAGTTGTGGGTGGATAACATGAAACAGGTGTTCTCTCCTATGTTTAATACAACTGAGAAAAATCAAGACACTATACTTAAGAAGCCCAGGAAAAATCTATCTTAGAAATGTGCCATGCATACTTTCCACTCTTGCCTCTTTCTATCAACTTTATGAAATTGATTATTTATTATTGGAGTGGGAAGACAAGGAAGTCACTGGCCGATCACACACCCCTGGCCCCCATCTGCCCGTCTCTCACTCTGAGACTCAGACAACTGTGCTCTGGTACCACTCGAGGGGTAGTGGGCGTGTGTGTTCCTTTTAAATCTCTCTGGTTTTTGACAAAATGTGCTGGTTCTTGGGGAAGAATCTTTCAAGTTGATTTAAGTTGGAGTTTTAAAGCAGTGCAGTGCAGAATACTTAAAATGAGTAGAGAGGAGGAGGAACGGAGTCGTCAGCTTCCTTGACAATCTGTTCAATTGCTTAGACTTAAAGGGGCGCTTTTGGTGGGGAAGCTTGTCTTAACACATTGGGCTATAATTTATACACATTCTGAATAAGTGGATATTGCTTAGTTTTCAACGATCCAGCCAAGCATTTTGAAGGCCTGGGGTGAACCTTAGAAAGTATGTCTTGGCCTCTGGGGTCCAGCCCAGCTGGAGGAATGCGTGTGCAGAATGATACTCAGTGGTCATCTTCCTGTGCTGCTGTGGGTTTCAGGGGCTGGAACACCTTCCTTCATGTCACAGCACTTTCATGATGGGAAGCCAAGGGAGATCAGTATTTTTTTTTGAGACGGAGTCTCGCTCTGTCGCCCAGGCTGGAGTGCGGTGGCGCGATCTGGGCTCACTGCAAGCTCCGCCTCCCGGGTTCACGCCATTCTCCGGCCTCAGCCTCCCCAGTAGCTGGGACTACAGGCGCCCGCCACCACGCCCGGCTAATTTTTTGCATTTTTAGTGGAGACGGGATTTCACCGTGTTAGCCAGGATGGTCTCGATCTCCTGTTCAGTATTTTTAAAATCGGGGGCTGGGTGCGGTGGCTCATGCCCGTAATCCCTGCACTTTGGAAGGCCGAGGCGGGTGGATCATTTAAAGTCAGGAGTTTGAGACCAGCCTGACCAACAGGGTGAAACCCTGTCTCTACTAAAAATACAAAAGTTAGCCAGGCGTGGTGGCACATGCTAGTAGTCCCAGCTACTCGGGAGGCTGAGGCAGGAAAATCGCTTGAACCTGGGAGGCGGAGATCGCAGTGGAGATCGCGCCACTGTGCTCCAGTCTGGGCGACAGAGCGAGACTCCATCTCAAAAAAAAAAAAAAAAAAAAAGAAGAAGAAAAAAAAAACAACCAATCAGGACCAACTTTGTGAGTGAAAAAGCCAACTTGAAAATGGGCTGCGGAGCAGACCTGTCCCCACCCCACCTCCATTTCTGAGGGATCCCTCAGGATGTGCAGTGG
The DNA here is from genome assembly GCF_003255815.1 of Theropithecus gelada. Lineage (NCBI taxonomy): Eukaryota > Metazoa > Chordata > Mammalia > Primates > Cercopithecidae > Theropithecus > Theropithecus gelada. The sequence continues at coordinate 12,118,716 of NC_037681.1, forward strand.
TGCAACCCCCCATCTTCCCTGGTTCATTCTCCTCTCCCTTGTTCTCACAGACACTACTACCTGACCATGGTCCGCCTTCCCAAGATTTGGATGGTCTGCAGGAGCCTTTGCATGTGATGGGCACATTGAATTTGGGAATAAAATCCTTGGTTCCGATCCCAGCTTTTCCTCTTAGAAACCGTATTACCTTTCTGGGTTTTGACTTAGTTATCTGTAAAAGGACGAAGTTGAACTAGGTGAACTGTCAGATCTTTTTGAGAACTAACAGCTGAAGAGTTATTTTCTTCAATACCCACCCCCACTGAAAGCCCAGGGAAGGGAACTCACATGGCGTTTCCTCGGAGTTCATGCTCTGATTCTCACTCATTGAAACAGGCATTGAAATCAGTGCTCCCTAACTTTAATGTGCATTCAAATCTCGTCGAGCCGTGTTAAAATGCAGATTCTGGTTCAGTAAATATGGCATGGGGCCTGGATCCTGCCTTTCCGACAGCTCTCAGGTAGTGTAGCAAGGCTGGAGAAACCGGGCTTCAGACTATAAGCTAAGTGAAGCCCCAGGATCGGCCTGTTTTGCTTACTGAGTCTTCACAGCCCGGCTCAGAGTGCACAGTTACCCTGTGTTTGCATAAATGAATGCAAGCCGCGTGTTCTGAGAGAGGAGTGAGCCAGGAGTACTGATCCCGTGGTCAGACGGCATCCACAGTCTCCTGTTTTACTTTGGATTGGATCAGAAGCTTCTGGCCACTGAACTGGCCCCTTGCCTCACTGGGCCCTGTGCTGTTGGGTGAACAGCTGTCAGGGTGCTTTTGGGGAGTGGCTGTTGGGGAGAATGGTGGGTCCACTGCATCTGTGCCCTGAGGCAGACTTCAGACCATCACCAAGAGCCCCCAGCCTTTGTGTGTACATGCTTGCTCTCCCCACTGCAAGTTTCTCTTTGATGTTCATTTCAACTATGGCAAAATATTTTAGGGGAGCCCAGGTCCTGTACAGTGACTGTGGCTCCAAATATCACAGTTTTGTGGAGGGAGCACTGGTCTGGGAGGTGAAATACAGGGTGTGATTCTGGCTGACCCACTAACTAGGGGAATGAATGCAAGTTAGTTACAGGCTCTGAGCTCTGCAGTTGGAAAAGCCCTCCCAACCTAGCTGGGCCACAGGGGAGCAAGATGGCGGGGACGCTGCAGCGTGCTCTCTTGTAGGAGAGCAAGCATGTCTCACTTTGTCACTCAGGCTGGAGTGCAGTGGTGCAATGAGTGCAGTGGCGAATGAGAGCTTGAGTTTTTCTTTTGCTGTATGAGGGTCAGTCCTCTTTGGAGACATCATGCCTTATGTGTCTTTTGTAATCCCCGGCCCCTACCAAGTGTGAGCACAGAGGCAGTTCTCTCTCGCTCTCTTCTCTTTCTTTCTCTGTCTCACAGACACGTACACACTAAGGGAAATGCTCGCTTTTTGGGTGTAAACTATTTTTAGTACAGGGCTTCCCAACCTTTACTGATAAGAATAATTTGGACCTTGTCTAGTTCCCTGATTGCCAGCTTCTTCCCTGAGTCGGTAGGTCTGGAATGAACACTGAGAATCAGTCCCCTCAGGCCTTTCTCTCTCGGTGAGCAGTTGGCCTGAGCCACCTGTATGAAGACACATCCTGCTCACATGCTGGCTGCCCCAACCCCTGGCAATCGCTAGCACTCCTGGGACCCATGCAAGTGAGGGACCCTGACATGATGCTTATGTTTTATTCCCATCAAAATAAATCCATCTCCATCCCTGCCGAGGATGGGATTTTTAAATCCCCGGGGTTGCAACTGTAACTGAACATAATCATCACCAGGGCAGCCTTAACAAATACTGAAGCCTAGGCCCCACTGGCAGAGACGCTGATTGATTTGTTCTGGGTTGTGGCCTGCGCAGCGGTTTCAGGAGCTCCCCTGGTGATTGGGGTGGGCAGAGGTAGGAAGCTGAGAACCCATCACTGTTGCTGGTCCTCAGAGAGGTGGAGAAGTTTTCTTCCTTGTAACCCCCTGCTATACTTTCTTTTCTCCTGAAGATTCTTTCCCACTACCTTGTGCCCTGCTCTTCAGTCCTTTCATTGACTGGGGACCTTGGTTGACTTGTTCTGTCTCTGCGTTAGACCCCAGTTCTGGCGTCAGGCAACACAGCAGTGAACATGGGTTTTGGCCCTTCCTTTTCAAGGACACAGGTCTGGCTCTAGTACCTGCCTAAGTTCTTTTGTTCTCTTCATATTCATGATCCAGACTTAGGACAGATTTTTGATCCACCAAGACCTGAAGAGTTTCTTCTTTATCTTTTTCTTTGCTTTTTTTTTGAGACAGGGTCTCACTTTGTCACTCAGGCTGGAGTGCAGTGGTGCAATCACAGCTCATTGCAACTTTCACCTCCTGGGCTCAAGCGATCTTCCCACCTCATCCTCTGGAGTAGCCGAGACTACAGGCGCATGTCACCATGCCCAGATAATTTATTTCTTTTTTGTAGAGATGGGCTCTTGTGATTTTCCCCAGGCTGGTCTCAGATTTTTGGCCTTGAGTGATCCTTCTGCCTTGGCCTCCCAAAGTGCTGAGATTATAGGCGTGAGCCACCACACCCAACCTCTTTCTTCTTTTCAATTGTAAAGAGACACATAACATAAAATTTGCCATCTTAACTCTTTTTAAGTGTAGAGTTCAGTGGTGTTAAGTATATTCACATTGTTATGCAACAGATCTAGAACTTTTCATTTTGCAAAATTGAAACTCTATACCTACTGAGCTACAACTCCTCATTCCTCCCTCCTTCCAGCCCCTGGGAACCACTGTACTATTTTCTCCCTCTGAATTTGATTTCTCATAGGTACCTCATATAAGTGGAATAATGCGCTCTCTTTATTATTATTATTATACTTTAAGTTCTAGGGTACATGTGCACAACGTGCAGGTTTGTTACATATGTATACGTGTACCATGTTGGTTTGCTGCCCCCTTTAACTTGTCATTTACATTAGGTATATCTCCTAATGCTATCCCTCCCCCCTCCCCCCACCCCATGACAGGTCCCGGTGTGTGATGTTCCCCGACCTGTGTCCAAGTGTTCTCATTGTTCATTTCCCACCTATGAGTGAGAACATGAGGTGTTTGGTTTTCTGTCCTTGTGATAGTTTGCTGAGAATGATGGTTTCCAACTGCATCCATGTCCCTACAAAGGACATGAGCTCATCCTTTTTTATGGCTGCATAGTATTCCATGGTGTATATGTGCCACATTTTCTTAATCCAGTCTATCACTGATGGACATTTGGGTTGGTTCCAAGTCTTTGCTATTGTGAATAGTGCCGCAATAAACAGCAATAAACATACTTGTGTATGTGTCCTTATAGCAGCATGATTTGTAATCCTTTGGGTATATACCCAGTAATGGGATGGCTGGGTCAAGTGGTATTTCTAGTTCTAGATCCTTGAGGAATCACCACAGTGTCTTCCACAACAGTTGACCTAGTTTATGGTCCCACCAACAGTGTAAAAGTGTTCCTATTTCTCCACAGGAATCATACATCTATCCTTTTTGTGACTGGCTTATTTTACTCACATAATGACTTCAAGTTTCATCCACATAACATGAGTCAGAATTTATTTCCTTTTTAAAGCTACATAAAATTCCACTGTACAGATATACCACATTTTGTTTATCCATTCATCTTTTGATGGACAGTTGGGTTACTTCCACCCTTGGCTGTTGTGAATAATGCTACAATGAACATGGGAGTGCAAATATCTCTTTGACATTCTGCTTTCAATTCTTTTGCATATGTACCAAGAAGTGAGATTGCCGGATCATATGGTAATTCTATTTTTAATTTTTTGAGGAACCTCCATACTGCACCATTTTGCAATCCCACCAACAGTGCACAAGGGTACCAATGTCTTTATATTCTTGCCAACACTCATAACACTTTTTTTTGGTTTGTTTGTTTTTGTTTTGTTTTGTTTTGTTTTTTTAATAGTGGCCATCCTAATGGCTGTAAGGTGATATTCTGGTTTTGAGTTGCATTTTTCTGATGATTAGTGATGTTGAACATCTTTTAATATGCTTATTAGCCATTTGTATATAATCTCTGGAGAAATGTCTACTCAAGCCCTTTGCTCATTTTAAAATTAAGTATATTTTTGTTATTATTAAGTTACAGGAGTTCTTTATATATTCTGAATATTAACTCCTTATCAGATATATGACTTGCAAATATTTTCTCCCATTCTGTATGTTTCTTTATTTTTCTTTATTTAAAAAATTTTTTTTTTCTGAGACAGAGTCTCACTTTGTCACCCAGGCTGGAGTGCAGTGGTGCAATCTCGGCTTACTGCAAGCTGTGCCTCACAGGCTCACGCCATTCTCCTGCCTCAACCTCCTGAGTAGCTGGGACTACAGGTGCCTGCCATCACGCCAGGCTAATTTTTTGTATTTTTTAGTAGAGATGGGGTTTCACCATGTTAGCCAGGATGTTCTGGATCTCCTGACCTCATGATCTGCCTGACTGGGCCTCCCAAAGTGCTGGGATTACAGGCGTGAGCCACTGTGCCCGGCCAATTCTGTGTGTTTCATTTTTGCTTTGTAGACTGTTTCCTTTGATGCATAGAAATTTTTGAGTTCGATATAGTCCCATTTGCTTTATTTTTGCTTTTGTTTTCTGTGCTCTTGGTGTCATACCCAAGAAATCATTATTCAATTCAATGTCATGAAGTTTTCTCCCTGTTTTCTTCTAGGGAGTTTTAGAATTTTAGGTTGTACATTTTGATCTTTAATCCATTTTGAGTTAATGTTTGTATATAGTCTAAAGTAAGGGCCCAACTTCATTCTGTTACATGTGGATATCCAGTTTCCTCATCACTGTTTGTTGAAGAGACTGACCTTACTCATTGTGTGCTCTTGGTACCTTTCTCAAGCAGGGGATCTTTTTGAGTCTAACATTCATTTCTTTTATCACAGGTGAAAACTAATGCCCTCCCAGGATACATTTGCCCTGCTGATTTGGCTTTTTGGCTGGTATCCTTTGGGCTCTGTGCAGAAAAATCTTGGATAAATTTTTACTCAGTTTCCTCTCTGAGACTCAGTTGCTATTTACTCATCATTTTTGTTTTCAGATCTTTCTTTGAATGTACCCATTTTTCAAATCTTTACTTGTGGATCCATTTACCCTCTTTTGTTTAAGTTATTGCCTAAACCAATTTTTCTTTGAAAAAACAAAACAAAATAAAATCTTTTAAAGCCCTTAGTTCGTTGTAGTTTGCGTCTCCTCCACCACGTAATTTTCAGTTCTTTTAATACAGCCAGGGGTCTGATTGGCACTTCTCTAAGGTCCTGTAACTGAAAAAACCCATTCTATTTTGATAGGAAGCACTAGCTAATCTGGTTAAATCTCAGCATTATTGTCTTTTTTTTGAGACAGGGTCTCCCTCTGTGGCCCAGGCTGGAGTGCAGTGGCGCAATCTCGGCTCCCTGCAACCCCCACCTCCCAGGTTCAAGCGATTCTCCCACCTCAGCCTCCTGAGTAGCTGGGATTACAGGCGCGCACCATCACGCCTGCCTAATTTTTGTATTTTCAGTAGAGACAGAGTTTCACTATATTGGTCAGGCCTGTCTCCAGATCCTGACCTCAGGTGATCCACCTGCTTCGGCCTCCCAAAGTGCTGGGATTACAGGCATGAACCACTGCGCCCGGCCTTTTATCTTTTAATGTATTTAAAATGTGTAGAGTGGAGACTGCTAAGTGTTTACCGAAGTTAGCTTTCTCTTTCCACACTAAAGAACTGTTGTCGGGGTTGTCGCTCAGCCTCCCTTGCTGTTAGGTGGCATCATGCAGATTGGCCAACAGAATGTAAAGGTAAATGCAGCATGCATTTCAAGGCTGAGCCTTTTAGGAGAGCAGGTGTGTCGTCCTGCTCTCTTTGTGGCTGTTAGGATGCAGCTGGCAATAATGTCTTTGTTATCTTGTTACTTCAGGTATGGTTCCCAGACCAGAGGCATCCACACCACCCAGGATTGTGTTAGAGATGCACCCTCTCAGGTCCCACCCAGACCTACTGACTCATTGTCTTCATTTTAAAAAGACGCACATTGAAGTTTGTGAAGAAATAGCCTAGTCCCAGAGAATGGTGTAGTTATCAAATGGAAGGATTTGGGTTCCTGAATGACCACGTGATGGAGAACTGCCCTACCAACTTGAATACCTCTATATGACAGTTAGATGAACAAGAACTAACTTTCTGTTGTGCTGAGCCACCGAAGCATGGGGGTTTATTTGTTACTCAGCCTATCTTATCCTAACGAATCCACACTGATGTTTGTATTTAACTGTGTCTACCTCTACTCTCACCTGGAACTTCCTGTCAACTCGTTTTTGGGTACGCTGCATTTTCCATGGGGCAAAAATTAGACACAAAAATGATTTTTTTTGACAACGTGATTATGTTGTCAAATGCAAGCTCCTTCTTTATGAAACTTCCTTTTTTTAAGTTCTATTATTTTGTTTATCCTATAAATCAAAGTTGGCAAAGTAAGGCGCATGGGCCAAATTCAGCCCTCTGCTGTTTCATTTTAATTGAAATGAATTTTATATAACATAAAATTAACCATTTTAAAGTATACAAGCCAGTAGTACATTCACAACGATATGTAACCATCACCTCTCTCAGAAAACTACCTTGTATAATATGTAGTAAGTTAATTACTCCTTATTCTCCCCTCTCTCTAGCCACTGGTGATCACTAACCTGCTTTCTATCTGTATGGATTTACCAATTCTATATATTTTATGTAAATGGAACCATACAACATGTGGCCTTTTGTATCTGGCCTCTTTCACTCCACATAATGTTTTTGAGGTTCATTCATATCGTATTCGGTTGGTGAAAAGGTAATTGCGGGGTTTGCACCAACGTATTTCTTTGTTTCTTTTCATGGCTGAGTAATAGGCCATTGAACCTCTCCAAAGTTTTTTTTATATAGATATGCCCATTAACTTACATGCTATTTATGGCTGCCCTTGCATATCAATGGCTGAGTTGGGTAGTTGTGGCACAAATCATAACAGCCTGCAAAGAAAGACTAAAATATTCACTGTCTGGCCCTTTACAGAAAAAGTTTGTTGATCCCTGTCATAAATAATATTTTTGGGGAACTTTATTATGAAAGTGTGGAAGTTCTAAAGTTTCAAAAAAATTTATTTTGTATCATGATATAATTTTAAGCTTCAGCTGGATGAATACATACGATAGAAATGCTACACAGATTTTGAAACAAAAAAAAGGAGTGATTGGGAAAGATTTGCCCTATGAGATAGTACAGTATGTCATGGACCAATGAAAGTGAAAGAATATGGCGCCAGTGCTGAGGCAGGCAGGTCATAGAAACGATGGGAAGGCTGAGAGATGCACAGAAACACAGGACAGAGGTGCTGTTCCTGACCATTTGAGAAGATATGGATTACTCCACTCCTTCAGAATAAATTTCAGAGGAATAAAATATTTAAATGTTTAAAAAAGAAACTGTGGATATACCAGAAAAAATACTGATGACTGTCTTAATAACCTTGTATAAAGAGATGCTTTTAAGTTTGACAAAAAAGACAATAAAAAGCAAAAATTTTATTACCATGGCTACCATTTGATAGAATTTCTTGAAATGTAAAACTTTTGTATGGCAAAAGCACTATAAGTAAAACTGAAAAGAGAACAAAATGAACCTGGGAAAAGTATTTTGTTGTTGTTGTTGTTGTTGTGGGCAAAGAGTTAGTGTCTTCAACAGTAAAAACCTCTTTTCAGTGAATGAGACTCCGAAGAGTCCAAACTAAGGGGGAAATGTGGAAACCGGCAATAATGCAGTGATTGCAAATGAGCAGTAAGCATGATACTATAAATGTTCAATCTAGTAAATAACTGATACAAATGTACTGTGCATTTAAACATGATGTCATTTTTATTGTTGTTGACTTGACTGAGGTGATAAAAAAAAAAATTCAGAATCCCCAGTGAGGGCAAGGATATGGAGAAAGGGTTTTTTTTTTTTTTCCACATTGTTGGATTCAATATTTTTGGAGGGAAATCTGGCAGTAGAGATCACATTTTGAAATGTATATGACTTTTGACCACACGGCTTCACGTTCTGGACATTTAACTTACAGAAAACTAACATAAAGGTGTTTTTTGCTGCAGTGAGAACCTGGAAACCATCTCAGTGTTTATCAGTAGGTTTGATGAAACAAGTAGTGGTATATCCATACAATGAATCTCAAAGAAGCCGTTGCAAAAGAGGTAGAATTTTCAACTTTAATGTAGATTATCAGTATTCTCCTTGTTCTTAATCAGGCTGGTGAATATGTTTGCTTTTCTCTTTTATTAAAAACACTTTTCCTGGATCCATTACGATGTAAAATAATACACCTAGTTTTCAACCTAGTGAAAATGATTTTCATTACATACTTTTTTTTTTTTTTTTTTTAGATGGAGTCCCATTCTGTTGCCCAGGCTGGAGTGCAGTGGTATAATCTTGGCTCAATGCAACCTCCGCCTCCCAGGTTCCAGTGATTCTCCTGCCTCAGCCTCTCGAGTAGCTGGGACTACAGGTGTGTGCCACTATACCCAGTTAATTTTTGTATTTTTAGTAGAGATGGGGTTTCACCATGTTGGCCAGGCTGGTCTCGAACTCCTGACCTCAGGTGATCTGCCTGCCTCAGCCTCCCAATGTGCTGGGATTGCAGGCGTGAGCCACCATCCCTGGCCAGCATTACATACTTTCAACATTTGACTTATTTAGTTTTACTAGTTAAATATATTGCATTTTACATTATAGCAATAGAGATTTGAAACAAATCCATATTTCAGAGCCATGGACTTAAGTTTGTGTCCACATATATAAGCCTGTGTGCATGTATACCTATGTGTGCCTGCACATATGTATGTGCACATATGCATGCATGCAGATGCATGTTTGTATGCATGTACACATGTGTGAGTGCCTGTGTGTGAGCATAATATCCTAGGAGAGCTTACCATCCAGCTGAAGATGCAGCCACACCCCAGTTATTAGAGAAATTACTGCTTCCTTTTAAGATAGACTCAGGGAATTAATAAAGCAAGTAAGGATATAATCTTTCTCTCCCTAAGGATAAAACCTTTCCACATGTAGGATCCCTTTATCTTCTGAATGGGACAGCATGGGATGTGGATGCCAAGGGAAACCAGATAAGTCTGATGAAATTTGCTATTTGGCAACAAACCCTACAATTACTACGAAACACTTTGCAAATTATCACACTTCCTTTCCTGTTCTTCCTGGGGCTTTGTCCACTGCTTCTGTTCCTTCAGAACCAATTCCACCCACTAACTATGCCCCTGCCTGCCCCCTCTTCACTTTACCTCCACCCTCTTTCCATCCTGCTGGTCTGATACAAAAGGCAATGGAGATTTCAAAATGCTGGGTGCTTTTGGTCTTACAGATACAGAAGTTAATTAAAGAAAGAATAAGTTGCCTAGAGCTGTGATTGCCAAACTTTTCTGATTGTTCACCCTTATCACTGAAATATTTTGATCATGAAGTCCCAACCTATGCATACTTAAGTCCATGGCTCTGAAATATGGATTTGTTTCAAGTCTTTATTGCTATAATGTTAAATTTAATATCTCTAACTAGTAAAACTAAGTAAAATTTTTGAAGGTATGTAATGTCCATCATTTTCACTAGGTTGGCAACTAGGTGCATATGTATTTTACATATTTATGTATTTATAAGTTGTGCACCCTTCCTATTGTATTAGTAGATTATATATGTTATGAAATAAACAAAAGGTAAAAAACTAAAAAAGATGAGATTTAAAAAATACATATAGAAGTTCTAATATTTTCTTTCTGCATTTCATGGAGGTGATTTGATGACTAGTAGACCAGAAATGGAGAAGGCTTCGTAAGTCTAACTTTAAAAGTCTCAAGAGCACTACAAACTCTTTGGCCCTGCTCAAGGACAAGGCTTCCTACCACGGTGATCTGCCCAGGTTCAGCCAGCTGCCCACCAGGTCCACAGGAGATACGGTGGTGCTGCAAATAATCTGAAAGATTTTTTTTTTTCTTTCACTCTTTCTTTCATGTCTTTCTTCACTGACAGGCTCTTCTGTTTGCCCTCCTGTGATCTCTGCTTCTTGATTAGGACTCATATTTGGCTGACCAAGTCCTAAGTGATGCCTGAAGTTCCAGCCCTTCTCCTCTCTTTCATGGGCTAGGCCCCTGCTTAGAAGTCCACAGCATCCTCAGTCATTGGAGACTTGGACTTCTTTGCCCACAGCTGTACAAACTTGGTTTTTATAGCCAAGAGTGAATGGCCATGAAAGGATGAACCCAAGGTCTCAAGGAGTTTCCCAATCCTTTTTTTTTTTTTTTTTTTTGAGACAGAGTCTCACTATGTCACCAGGCTGGAGTGTAGTGGCACGACCTCGGTTCACTGCAACCTCCGCCTCCTGGGTTCAAGCGATTCTCCCACCTCAGCCTCCCGAGTAGCTGGGATTACAGACATGTGCCACCACACCCGGCTAATTTTTGCATTTTGAGTGGAGACGGGGTTTCACCATATTGGCCAGGATGGTCTCGATCTCCTGACCTCCTGATCTGCCTGCCTCAGCCTCCCAAAGTGCTGGGATTACAGATGTGAGCCACCATGCCAGGCCTTTTCCAATTCTTTAAAGGTACAGAAAAGCAAGGAGACAGAGATACTAAACCAGTGTGTATCTGCACAGCAGAAATGTGTGACAGAATGGAGCCCACCTGATGGGCGCCTCTAAGATGCAAGTCCCATGGGGGAAGAGAGTCTTCCAACCAACCCCTACACCAGCACTGAGGGCAGTGCCTGGCACAGATGAAAGGCTTGTTGAATGAATGAGTGACACAAATTTTGTCATGGATTGGTACCAATCAGAGGACCTCTTCCACTGCTTTTGGGTCTGAAATAGCACTTTAGTGCACACTCAGGTGGATTTTCTTCCAAACTGGGGGAAGGGATAGAGGGAAGCCAAGGCTCAGCTTTTGTGTATTGTCTCACTGATTTATTCAAATTGAAAACTCGAAGTTTTGGACAAAAACATCCTCATGCCATTTCTAGCAGTTCCTCCATCCAGCACACTTGGAGCCTTGCTAGTCCCCAGCAGGAGGTCCAGCCTTCCTGGGACTTTGTTTCATCATGGTGCTTCCTCATTGCTGGACACAAGTTTTCCTTTTTTCTTACTGCCTCAAAATCTGTCAGTTCCTCTGGCCCCCTCCCTGCTGCCACAAATGAACTTTCACTTGCTCTGGTTTTCTCCCCGCTGCCACCCATCTTTTATAAAAAGGAAATTCAAAAATTAAAAAAAATTGGTGAAAAATACATGACATAAAATTTACCATCTTAGCCATTTTTAAGCGTACAGTTTCATAGTGTTAATTACATTCACATTGTTGCGAGACGGATCTCCAGAACTTTGTGATCTTGCAAACTTAAAATTCTGCACCCATCGAACAACAACTCTCTCTCCCCCTGGGATCCCCCGTACTACGTTCTGTCTCTGTGAATTTGACTACTGTAGGCACCTCATAGAAGTAGAGTCATATAATATTTGTCCTTTGGTGACTGGGTTATTTTACTTAGCATGATATCCTCAAGGTTCACCCATGTTGTAGCATGTGCCAGGATTTCCTTCTTTTTAAGGCTGGATAATATTTAATTGTACATATATGCCATATTTTCTTTAGTTATTCATCTTTTGATGAACACTTGGGATACTTCCATCTCTTGGCTATTGTAAATAATGGTGCAATAAACATGAGTGTGCAATTGTGTCTTAAAATCCTGCTTTTAATTCAGTCTTTTGGATATATACCCAGAAGTGGAATTGCTGGGTCATATGGTGGTTGTATTTTTAATTTTATTGAGGAACTACTATAGTTTTTTTTGCAGTTGCACCATTTTATAGCCTCACCAATCGTGCACAAGGATTCTTCCTCAACATTTGTTATTTTCCTTTGTTTGTTTGTTTGGTAGTGACTATACTAATGTGTGTGAAGTGATATTTCACTGTATTTTTAATTTTTTGAGGAACCTCCATACTATTTTTCATAGCAGCTGTACCTTTTGACATTCCCACTGACAGTGTACATAGTTTTTAATTTCTCCATATCCTCCCCAATACTTGTTATTCTCCTCCTCCATACTTTTGGTAGTGACCATCCTAATGGGTGTGAAATGATATCTCATTGTGGTTTTGGTGAACATCTCTCTAATGACTAGCAACGTCAAACATCTTTTCGTATGCTTGCTGGCCATTTGTATATCATCTTTGCAAGAAACGTCTATTCAAGTCCTTTGCTTATTTTTTAAAAATGTAATACTATTTATTTAACTTCAAAAACATTTCAGCATTCTAAACATACAAAAAAACCAGAACGTTACAAATCGTGTTTAAGTACAGAAGGTTCTTGAACTTTCATTAACATAGTAGCTCTTTGCTTTGCTGACAATGAAGAGTTCTACAGTTTGTTTAAAAACAAACAGTTTAAAAACTAATGCACTTAACTAAGAACAAAAACAAAATAAAACCTTTCATGCCAGTTGACCCCCTTTGTCCACAGTTAAGATGGCAGCAGAATGCTACGTCACTATACACAGAAACAAGACAACCTGAAGCTAAATGGATGCCCACTGCAGAGTCAACAGGTCCAGCCTCATAGTGCACGCCCTGAGCTACAGCCCCTCCAAAAGGCATCTTCACCATAGCCTCAACGCAGAGCAAGGACCATCGAGAGTTTGTCTTGCTTGTTTTGTTATTTTTACAAACTATAGATAGATATATACAGGTGATAACTCAGGTTTTCCAGCCAATAACCATGTAGTTAACACCACCTTATAAATAATAATAAAAAACAATGCAAGAAACATCTTTAAATGTCTTGTCACACCAGCAGCAAAGTGCACAGAGTGAGAACATGAGAGTGACTTTTCATTTTAAAAATGTTTGGAAATATGTGCAACTTTGATACAGTTTCAGGGTGCTGCAGACACCCATGGCCACTTGACATAAACCACTGAGAATTTCTAGAGCACTTTGAGAGACTACAATAGGCTTGTGATCAAATTTTATAATTAAACCTAATGAGGGCAACAGATACTTGTCAAATAAGAGATGTGTCAATTATGGTGCTCCCCTACTCTAAGGTATTCACAAGGAGACAGATAGAGTTTCTTTATTCATTCTCCTCCTCTCCTCCTCCCCTTCCTCCTCATCTTCTTCATCTTCCTCTTCCACCTTTACCTGGGCAACTTTAGCAGGATCCTTTGCTCCATCAAACTTTCCTTTCAACTTGTAGTCAGCAACATCCTTCTCCTAATTCTCTTTCAGCTTTGCCGCCTTAGTGATGTAAGGCTGCTTTTCACTGTCACTTACGTTATTCCACATTTCACTAGCTTTCTTGCCACGTCTCCAATAGAGATGCTAGGGTTTGTGGATTTGATCTTGGGGTGGAATTCTGAGCAGAACAGGAAGAATCCAGACTGTGGCCTTTGGAAGGCATTAGGATTCTTCTTCTCTTGTCTCCCTTAGCTGGTCCATAATCCTTCATTTCCCAATCACAGTGCACTTTATCCGCCTCTGCCATTTCAGCAAATTTAGATTTATCTTGTCCGGACATTGTCTTCTACCTCTAAGACCACTTCTTGGAAAATGCTGCAAAATTGACAGGGTTTTTCTTCTTATGTTCTTCTCTGCACGTCTGCAGAAAGAAGGCATAAACAGACATCTTGCCCTTTGCTTTCTTGGGATCACATTTAGCCATCCTGACTGTATTGCTCACTAGCCTGGGCAGCGCAGGGCACAACGCGCAGCTCAGTGCTCCCTAGCCTCGGGCTGGCTGCCTCCATGAGAGCCTCTTCTTTGCTTATTTTTAACCAGATTATTTAATGATGTTGTTGTTGTTGAATTGTAGGAGTTCTTTATGTATTCTGGGTATTAACCCCTTATCAGATATATGACTTGCAAATATTTTCTCCCATTCTGTATGTTACCTTTTTGTTCTGTTGATTGTATTATTGGGTGCATGAAAGTTTTTGTTTGAGTTTGGATAAAATACTATTTATCTATTTTTGCCTTTGTTGTCTATGATGTTAGCATCATATCCAAGAAATCATTGCCAAATCTGATTTCATGAAGATTTTCCTCTATGTTCTCTTCTAGGAGTTTTATTAGCTTTGCATCTTATGTTTAGGTCTTTCCTCCATTTTGAGTTAATTTTGCGTAAGATATAAGGTAAGAGTCCAACTTACTTATTTTGTATGTAGATATCCAGTTGTCCCAGCACCATTTGTTTAAGAGATTGACCTTTCCCTGTTGAGTGGTCTTGGCATCCTTGCAGAAGATCATTTAACCATATAGGCAAGTGCTTATTTCTGGGCTCTTTATTCTATTATTATTTTTATTATTATTATTTTGGTTTATATGTCTGTCATTATGCCATTACTATACTGTTTTGATTACTGTAGCTTTGTAATATGTTTTGAAATCAGGAAATGTGAATACAACAACTTTGTTCTTCATTTTTAAAATTGTTTTGGCTATTTGAAGTTTCTTAAGATTTCATTTTAGAATATTTTTTTCCTATTTCTGCAAAAATTGCCGTTTGGATTTTGGTGGAAATTCCGTCAAATACATAGATTGCTTTGGTAGTACAGACATCTTGAAAATATTAAGTCTTCCAATCCATGGACATGAGGTGTCATTTCATTTATTTGAAAGTCTTCTTTGATTGCTTTCATTAATGTTTTGTAGTTTCCCATGTATAAACCTTTCACCTTCTTATTTAGGTTTATTCCTAAGTATTTTATTATTTTGATGCTATTGTAAATGGAATTGTTTACTTAATTTCCTTTTCAGATTGTTCATTGTTAGTGTATAGGAATGCAACTGATTTTTGTATGTTGATTTTGCCTTCTGCAACTGCTGAATTTGTTTATTAGTTCTAAAAGTTATGAGTTTTGGTATTATCTTTAGCGTTTTCTATGTGTAACATGATGCCATCTGTGAATAGAGATAATTTTAATTCTCCCTTTTTAATTTGGGTGCTTTTAGTTTATTTTTCTTGCCTAATTGCTCTGGCTAGGACATCCAGTACTACTGAAGAGAAGTAGCAAGAGTAGCCATCCTTATCTTCTTCCTCATCTCAGGGTAAAAAGACTTCAGTTTTTCATCACTGAGTATGACGTTAGTTGTGGGCTTTTCATATATTGCCTTTATGATGTT
The DNA here is from genome assembly GCF_003255815.1 of Theropithecus gelada. Lineage (NCBI taxonomy): Eukaryota > Metazoa > Chordata > Mammalia > Primates > Cercopithecidae > Theropithecus > Theropithecus gelada. Next base: position 12,134,003 of record NC_037681.1, read on the forward strand.
GAGGTAGTTTCCTTCTATTCTTAGTTTGTTGAGTATTTTTTTTAATCATGAAAAGGTACAGAATATGTCAAATACTTTTTCTGCATCATTAAAGAAAATAATAACTTTTTGGTTCTTCATTCTGTTAATGTGGTATAATTCTGCCATTCTTTGTATAGTTCCTAAATCCTGTTAAATTTTCCCTTCTAATCTTTAGCTCCTTGGCAATAATTTCATTATCCAGTAAGGATTTTTATCAGTATTTTATACGTTGTGATATATTAATTTTTGGAACAGATTTGATATTTCCAGCACCCATCATTCTAAGCCTTGTTTCAGAGAAGTGTGATCATGTAGCCCTTATTTTATAAAACTTTTCTCTGAGTTCTCTTTTGCCTCTTTCCTATTTTTAGTCTCCTCTTAAATCCCTAGGTAACCTCCTCTGTGTCCCCCAGAAAATTTATTCAGAAACCTTTTTCTTTTCTGTGAAATTTCTCAGTATGATGACTCACAGTGAGCCAATGTTAAAACAATAGTAACCAGAACTCAACATTCTCATGCATGCCAATATCATCTCTTCATCTTGAATATTTTCTGAGCCTATGCAACTTAGATGCAGGCCGTAAGAATAGCCTTGGTTACTGGTGCAAAAAAAAGTCAAGCAACAAAACAGAACAAAATGATAATTGGACCTAGGAGACACTTGGCAGGGTAGCAGTTTTATTTTAAAAGTCAAATCATATTTTTAAAACTTCAGGCCATTTTATCAATGCTTTATTTATAGGTGTAATCAGTTCCATTCAGAGAGAAATGTCTAAAGAATTAGATCATAAATGAAGGGAAAACAGCATGGAACAAAATGGAAAGAACGCAAAGCATGAGAAATGTCTTGTCCTTTCTAATACTTGTGATTCCTAAGTTCTGCTTTCTGGAGAGGTCGTGAGTGGGCAGAGACAAAGCGTGCAACACAAAAGGAGTAGCATGAAGTCAACCACGAAATGCTGTCTCATCACAATTATTTTCTAAATACTGTCATCATCACATTTCGCTGTTAATAGGTTTATATCACAGTGGTATTAATGAAAATGACATGTCTAAAAGCAAAAATTTGCATAAAGTTTTGTATTAGAGGGTCGTGAATGCTAGCTGAAAAAATTCAAAACTCTAGTTGGGACTTTTTTTTTTTTTTTTTTTTTTGAGACAGAGTATCACTCTGTTGCCCAGGCTAGAGTGCAGTGGCACAATCTGGGCTCACTGCAACCTCTGCCTTCCAGGTTCAAGCAATTCTCCTGTCTCAGCCTCTGGAGTAGCTAGGATTACAGCCCCCTGCTACCACACCCAGCTAGTTTTTGTATTTTTAGTGGAGACGAGGAGGTTTCACCATGTTGGCTAGGTTGGTCTTGAATTCCTGACCTCAGGTGATCCGCCTGCCGCGGCCTCCCAAAGTCCTGGGATTACAGGCATGAGTCATCGTGCCTGGCCTGGACATCTTTTAATTAGGTAAATTGGCAATTGGATCTTTTTCTACCTTTTTCTTTTGAGAAGGTTTTTTTAGTTGTTGTTAATCAAAAGCTTTTTCTCCTTCATTAATGTCCAAGTACATAAATGTCTACCTTACACTTATTTTTGTGGGTAAAGTAGCTCAGTTTTTGTACTAGTATTATAAAATTCTGGTTTTGATAATTCAAAGTTATGGGGTCTATGCAGAATTTCTTATGAGAAACACACACAGAAATCCAGTGTCTTATAAAATGATTTATATTTCATTCATGTTTCAATTCTATTTTTGGTGAAACTTGATCATTAGCAGACACAAATGTACCTTGAAGCCTTGGTCAGTATATAATATGTGATATATCATCACATACAGCACTAAAATCTCCTCATCTTTTGAAAACTGGGCTAGAAAAAAATGAAATATGCAGGACAACCCCAAATTCTCATCTTTTCAGAGATTTCCAAGCAAATGTGAACCCTCTGAATTTGCTGAGACTCTGATCTCCAGTGTGAATTCAGGTTACCTGCCCTTCAGATTCTAGTTATGGCCTTCAGAGACCCTGCTGAGGCACTGCAAGGATGATGTTCTTTGTCACAAGGTCACTGTGCACTTATTTCATGCAGCCAGGCAATAAGAGTATCAAATTCACCTTCAAACTTTTGGCTCTGTGGCTTGAAAAAATCCCAAACAAGAGATTTTCTGGAACAGCTCTTTCAAGAATCCTAGTTTGGTTGGTCTGACTCCCAAGGGCTATTTGTGATTGGATGATCCCTCCTAAGGGTAATAGGTTCTGCCGAATTTCACATGAGGTCCAAGTTCTTCATGGCACTAGTGTATACTGTAGTATAGCTGCTGGGATCACAGCCAAGGGCTAGATGGTGGAAGGGCAAACTAAAATATATAGGTGTGTTCCAAAAAGGAAGAACAAGTGCCCATATAAAAAGAATTATGCTATATATTTTATATAATATAATGAAATTTATATTATAAGCTGAATTGTCAAAGTTACACCAACAACAAATAACACAAATAAACAGAATCCCATCGTTCCTCAAAATCCTGGGGCTGTGTAACTTAGAAACAGAAATGAGTGTGTCTGGGACCATACAAAGAACCCCAGAAGCACTCGTCATGTTCTTGCCCAATGTGGTTCAAACAGCGCCATTTCAGGATACCGGTTGACTTCAGAAGTGAGGGTGATCAGCTCACTGCTGTCTCAGGCACTCTCCCTGGGCACTCCAGCTTGGAGCACAGTATCAACTTGAGCGGAAGAAAGTTGGGTTGCTCATGGGTCCGTGAACCCAACTGAGAACTGGTTAAGTGGTTAGCAGGCAGGGCTGTTGAGTGACGTGCAGGCCCCTCTCTCTTCCGAGGCAGCTGGGCTTCCGGAATGCAGATGCCCGGCTGCCTTCCTGCCAGACAGTGGAGAGTTGGGTTAGAAGGGGGAACATCTGGGGAGATTTCCGGTAGCAATCTCTGGAGGCTGAGCTAGATAATCAGGTTTCATAAATTGGGTTGACTAGACAGTAAAATATTTATTATGATTCTTCCTCTTTTTTTTTTTTTTTTTTTGAAGTTCAAAAATCCTTGTCATCCCCGGCTGAGGTCTGTGTCCACATGAGAGGAATTCGTAATGAAATGAGAAGTAACCTGCCACACTTCCTCACTACCTCCACCTGCAGCAGGCGGGAGGCAGTGATTGGATCTGCATATGTGCTCCTAAAAATTGTTTTTTCCTAAAAAACCAGAAGAATCCATGAAACAACAAGAAAAAGCAATCCAAAAAAAAAACCAAAACAAATAAACAAAAAAAACAACAACCCATGTGATGGTCTTTTATTCATTCCTGATTATCAAATATTTTCTTACATGGGTGAAAAACAGAGGCAAATAATTTGGATGTTGTTTAAAAATAGACTTTCGTATGAATAATGTTTAGTCTTAAAGATACCTATTATTACTATTTTAACCTTGAATCTCTACTAAAAACAAATGGTGAGTTGTGGAATTATTCAGATAATTCAGACCAAAGTGCTGGTTTCTCTGTAAATATTTAGATAATGGAACAAAAACAGCCACAGCTGATGTGTCTGATTAGTGACCAAGTGCTTTCTTTGGGATAGTAGATGATGTCTTGGCTGTACCCTCAAACTAAGTCCCATGTCAGTGGAAAGCATTCGAGGTTTATTATAAAAGAGGGATTCAGATTTCTGTCTAAGGTGGACAACTTTTTTTTTGTTTTTCTGAGCCAGGGTCTTGCTCTGTCACTCAGGCTGGAATGCAATGACATAATCACAACTCACTGCAGCCTCCACCTTCTGAGCTCAATCGATCCTCCTGCCTCAGCCTCCTGAGTATCTGGGACTACAGGTGTGTGCCCTGTGCCACCATGACCAGTTAATTTTCTTGTTTTTTTTTTTTTTTTTTGTAGAGATGGGGGTGGTCTCACTATGTTGTTCAGGCTAGTCTTGAATTCCTGGGCTCGAGTGATCCTCCCACCTTGGCCTCCCAAAGTGTTGGGATGACAGACATGAATCCCTGCACCCAGACTTTTTTTCCTTAAATGCTCACACTAGTTAATAATTTGGCATTTTAATGTTTCAGTCAATTGGTAATCAACACTGATTACAGAGAACAGCGTCTTCACCTGGGTATAAGATGACTGCTACTTCAGGCCTCGCTTCCCATCTAGCCCCAGATCCTGCCATTCCCCACAACATCCTATGCTCCAGTGAAACCTCCTCAGCATTCCCAGTCTCATCCAGATGGCCCACTCCTCCGTGACTTCACACCTGCTGTGTGCTTCCAGATTTTGTTCCTTGGGCAACCTCCTGTATATGCCTTCATGGGGCTCCCTGCTTCCATCCTCATCAACTCCTCGATACCTTTCCAATCAGCCCGCCTTCCACCACAGTCTATGCTGAGAAAGGTATCTGCCTTTTGAGCTTCCATTTTCTCCTATTTACATCTCTAAAATATCACTTATTTTCTTTTCCAACAGCCACAGATATTTACCGAGTGCTTCTTCCATGGTAGGTCTTTGCTCACGTGGTGAGAATACAGACACAGTTCCTGCCCTCCTGAGGCTCACATTCCAGGTGAGGAGAAAGATGATAGACATTCATGGGAAATGATGCCAGGAAGTGCCATGACAAAGATACAACAGAGGTTTTTCTTGTTTGACTTTCCCCGTAGACTAGGAACTCTTTGAAAGCAGAGATGGTAAATCTAGCATAGAGTGGAGTGTTAGCATATACTACACATCAGTCAATCTTGAATGAATGAGCAAATGAAAGGCGTATTTAGTGGACTTCTCATGATGTTTCCAATCCTTCCAGTAATGGAGGATATAAAAGAAATAAATAATAATTTTACTTATCATTATGTTTGGAAAGTTTTCTCAAAAAATATCTATAAGACATTTTCAAAGATAAAGAATTTTCCCTTTGACTACAAAACAACGATTAGTTCAGATAGCCAGGCACAAGGCCATCACCTCTTCTGACTGTCACTGATCATCATTCAGACAGATCACCCACAAGACATGTAAAAAATGGTGGTTCTCTACTCCAGGTTTTAATTTCTATTAACTTCTGTGGCATATGATCTTGAACAAACATTGGTAGTCAATATTTGATAAAAAGCCCGATTCAATCAAGTAAATAAAGCATTAGAAAAAATAATTTCATTCCTTTGCTAAACTAAATCCATTCAGATACCAGTAGAACTGAGGACAAAGGATATTTCATACAAAACAAAACAAAACAGTGAGACCCATTGCTCATTTGCATTTTAAAATTAATTGCTGCCCTAATTATTCGTCAATAGAAGCATACATGAAGCAAATATAACTTAGCGTAAGCTTTTAGACACCCACAGGATTCTCCCTGCAAGAGTAAACTGTCGTGATGGTTCTCAGTGACAGTTTATTTTTGTTGTCTTTCCATGACTGAAGAAAAAGAAGATTGAAGCCATACAGAAATGAAACAGACTCAAGGGAAAGAGATGGACACAAGTAGTTACTCTTAGTTTTCACCTGTAAGATGGAAGAAGAAGGGCTGGGCATGGTGACTCACGCCTGTAATCCCAGCACTTTGGGTGGCTGAAGTGGGAAGATCGCTTGAAGCCAGGAGTTTGTGACCAGCCTGAGCAATATAGAGAGACCGTGTCTCTATGAAAAAAAAAAAAAAAAATAGCTGATCGCAGTGGTGTGCACCTGAAGTTCCAGCTATTCAGGAGGTTAAAGTTGGAGGATCTCTTGAGCCCAGGAGGTCAAGGCTGCAGTGAGCCAGGACTGCACCATTGCACCCCAGCTTGGGTAAGAGCGAGCAAGAGCTTGTCTCTAAATAAAATATTTAAAAAGATAAGATGCAAGAAGGTAATAACCAGTAAGGAATGTTGGTACCAAGGAGCTGCCTTGGCAACCTTCCTGAAGCTGCACTTTCATTAATTGTAAAGTGTGATTGACTCCATGACCCCAAAATGGAACCAAAAGCTGAAAAATGTAGTTCAGCATGGAGTTGTTACCTGTCTTGCTTTGTGTAAATCTGATGGATTGACTTGAGTATTTGCTCCTTCTACTTTCCCTCTGCTTTAGTTTCGGCTGCTATAACAAACACTGTAGACTCGGGGTGGGGGTTCACACGATGATTTATTTCCACAGTTCTGCAAGCTGAGAAGTCCAAGATCACGATGCTGGCTGATCAAGGTTCCTGGTGAGGACTTTCTTCCTGGTTTGCAGAGAGAGAGAGACAGACAGACAGACAGACAGACAGACGGGTTTCTTCCCCTTTTTATAAGGTCATTAATCTCATAGTGACAGTGACACCTTCATGACCTCATTTAACCCAAATCACCTCCCAAAGTCTCCACCTCCTGATACGATCACATTGGGGGTTAAGGCTTCAACGTATACAACTTGATGGGGACACAAGCATTTAACCCAAAGCACCCTCCCACCATGTCGACAGAGCTGTAGGAGGAATTTAGCACAGCTGGGAAAATTTCTCTGGCACATAATCAGGCATTCATTGTTGGTAATCTCTATCAAAAGCTTATGAAGCAACACAATGATGCTGAATAACAAACAATTCTAAATCTCAGTGATTTAAATTAACCATCATCTATGCTCATGCTTCCTGGGCTGCAGGTCAGCTGTGGCGTGGGTGATCTACGTGGGTACAGCGTGGCACCTCTCCTCCAGGTATGCCTTGCAGGTGCACGTGTCAGTTGGAAAAACTCTCCTTCAAGCCACAGTTTGTATTCAGATCTATTTTATCTGTCTCATTCTGCAGTGATCATCACAGGGCATAGAGCTATCTGATTTACAACCTTTTTAAGTTGCGAGTAGCAGCTCTCAAAGTGGTATGTGTAAACATGCAATGCCTTAAGGCCTAGGTTCCAAATTATATGGTCATTTCTGCCCGCATTTCACTGGCCAAAAGAGTCCCATAGTCAAGTTTGACATCAATAGGGTGAGAAAGTCAACTCTTCCCATTGGAGGCCAGTATGTTTCTGTGTTGGGGGCAGGAGAGGTACTGAATATTTGTTAAACAATCATTTAATCTATCACAACTATATTTAAAGAAAGTCCTTTACTTTCTGACGTAGGCCTCTACACATGACTTATTTCAAGTTTGCCCCTTCCTGCTTTTTTCGGTTTTCCCCTGAGTTTGTTATGAGTAGCCAGAAAGATCTTCTCTCCTTAGGAAAAGTATGTAGAAGATTTAGAAACACCTGACTTTGCATGAACTTCCAGCAAAAACAGCCAGACGTGGTCCAGTTGAGTCTTTGTCCTGCTGCTTGAGGAAGGGGACCATGGGACGTGGGTCTATGGGTCTCATTTGGATTTGAGGCCATGCGTTGAGCCGCCCAGTACAGACCAGACAGCAGAATTTCACCTCCGCAGATGTGTACCTGACTTTACTGCTCCGATTACAGCATCACCTCTCCCCTGTCACCAACTGGCAACCCACAGCAAAGGATGTTTTTCTGATCATTTTGCACTCATTAAACGCAGCTGTCACAACAGTGGATGCGAGGATGCATGCAAAACTTTTCTGCCACATCAAAATAAAGCTGAAATGCTTTTTAAAAAAAGAGCTGATGCCTTTGAAGTCTATTCTCAAGGAGTATTGGAAATATTGCTTTTTGTCGTTGACAATTGAAAGTGTTCCGTTGCAACACAAATTAAATCTCTGCCCAGGCTAAAGAAGTATCATCCATCAAAATTTTGCAGCAGAAAGCATTTGGCCCACCATTTGTGGGGTTCAATCATACTATTCCGGTGTCTGAATGACTCATATTCATTGTACTGGCTGATCCCTGCTCATGGTTTCAATAGGGAGAAGTAGTTCCCTGACTCTCAAAGGAATGTTACGAGTATGAGATAACCAGGCACCTATACAACCCCTATTAGAGACTTAAAACAAGTGAATAGATTCTTGAGCTTCAACATGGACCCACTGGACTAGATTCTCTGGATGGGAGTGGGGACTTTCCCTGATTCCGATGCAGTCATCAGAATCCATTTCACCAATCCCCAGGCCTGTGTGGGAACCAATAAGGACTATACATTTCAGTAATGTGCCTGCTGATGTAGGACCTCTTACATTTTCCTGTTGTTTACTCAGTGTCAGTCTTATCTCTTGATCAGTCACAAGTTGACTCTGGCCTCTACTTCTCTGAGAAGCCCACCATCAGCTCCCCCTGGGCTGCATAATGAGACCACTACCTGTGTCCCCTTCATACCCTTTGCCCACCTCGATAACAGTAGTTCTCAATCTGTCCCCGTCATCTGCTCACGCATCCCCACTAGACTGGAATTTTGAGAGTAAGGACTGTGTCCATCATCATATGTGTGGTTCTAACAGTATAACACAGGGCTTGACACAGAGAAGGCCCCCGGAAGGGTTGGTGACAGACAGGAAGGAAGGTATGGGGAAGGAGAACAATAGCATCAGATTGTTTCCAGGGGTGGGTGGGCACAGCTTCCAGCCAGATGCTGCTTGTGCACATCAGGTGACTACAGATACAGACTTTTTAGTCTTTATCTGCCTTCCTTCTTCTACCCCAAAGGCTACATGACAGCCTGGGCACACAGGCAACAATTATTAAGTAATGAGAAAAGATAAGAAGAGCTCTCATCTTCTGGGTGGCTGTATCAGTCAGGGTCCAGCCAGGAAAACTCACCTCACTAGATATTTCCTGCCTTGCCTCCACCTACATTCTCCTTTTGACAAAGCCTAATGGGAGGCTGGGGAAATGGAGCATCTGTGCCTTGAGAGCCAAGTGGCTGAGCAGTTTGGACTCATTCAGTTCCCTCTCTCATCACAGGATGGGACACACATTTCAATGACCCACAGCCAGCTGCACAAGCTATGGTGTCTGATGAGGACACACCCTCGCTCTGTGTTCTTGCAATGTGTGATGACATTGCGGGCTACTTGAGGAATACGTGTAAGAAATTGAGATGCTGCCTCTTCCATGATATCACACTGGAGAGAAAAATCCAAAGACAGGATAGAAATAGTGAATTTAAGGGAATTATGGATGAACACCTAGAATCCTCTGGTGTTCCAGTTACTGTGTAAATTAATGCTGGGCACTGACCGGAGAGCTGAGATGAGAGGAAAAGGAAAAGGTTGAGGGTACAAGGGCTCTGAGCTTGGTGAGTTTTGGTGTCTTAAGTGAACCCATCTTAAGTGATCTTAAGTGATCCCTTTCCTTGAGGGAGGCCATTGTTTACACAAGGCTCTGTCACCTCCTGGATAACAAAGAATTCATTCACTGGGTGCTTGTTCTATACACAAGCCTACTGTGGTTAGATTGTGTTAGTAATTTGAATCTGTTAGATGCATTATATTAACTGTTATCAACAAATCATGTGACTGTGTGTCTGTCATGTGCAAGATACCTGTACCAGGGATGCCACTGTCCTTGCTGCATAGCTAGCACTTTCTCTTCCTCCTATGGGATGAGCCAGAACATTCCCTCCAGAGGCTGTCCTGAAGCATCTCGTTGGAAGTTGGTCTCTTCTCTATCATTTGTTATCTCAGGACCTTGTCCCTACCTAACCATAATTCTAATTGGCAATCCATTCATTTATCTGCTATTTGTTTGCCATCTCTAGAAGGGCAGGACCAGCATCTATATCCTTGATGCTTCGTGCAGTGTCTGGCACATAATAGAAGTGAAGCAAAATGTGTAGCATGACTAAATACACACAAGGCATAATACAAGATGAAATCAGATCCCTTTCTTTTTCTCAAAACTTGGCAATATTGGGAAGAGCCATGTACACAGATAAGTAACAAAAGAAAGCATTGCAACGTAATTCCTTTGAAAAATGATGCAACTCATACAAAGAGCTGCAGATGATCTTGATACAGGTACAGGGGGGTACCACGATTTTTCAGATGAGTAGAAAAATCGGGGAGTAGATTTGTGGTAGAAGCAGGAGCAGCACCCATGGCCTCATGAGCAAAGTTCTTCCCATTCACTGTTTTTTTTGTTTTTTGTTGTTGTTGTTGTTTTTTGTTTTTGCCTCCAGGCAGGATGTGTGAGTGAGTGATGAGAGTGTGTGTGTGTGTGTGTGTGTGTGTGTCTAGCTACAGCCTGAATTGGCACATGGAGAGCTATGCTTGAGATGAGTTGAGATGAGTTGCACTGGATTTCTTTGGGTCTTTGTTTTTGCTTTTGCTTTGAGAAAGAGTCTCACTCTTTCATCCAGGCTGGAGTGCAGAGGCACGATCTCGATTCAGTGCAACCTCCACCTCCCAGGTTCAAGCCAATCTCCTGCCTCAGCTTCTCTAGTAGCTGGGATTACAGGCATGTTCCACCATACCCAGCTAACTTTTGTATTTTTAGTAGAGACGGGGTTTCACCATGTTGGCCAGGCTGGTCTCGAACTCCTGGCTTCAAGTGATCCACCCACTTCGGCCTTCCAAAATGATGGGATTACAGACATGAGCCACCACACCTGGCCCGGGTCTGTCTTTCACTTGGTCTCCTTCCCCACTGTCAAACTGATGGCCATGTCCCTCCATGCCAGCAGTGCATGTGCCTCCGTCATTCTCAAGGGCAATAGCAACTTACAACCATTCCATAGGTAGTATAGACAGTTGTTTAATTATATTTTTCATGCCTCTCTTAAAAGTAACATCTGTATACCTTTTATTGTAATAAAAAAGTATTCATAATTCAATATAATTGGCAATATCTCTGGCTATTTCCTGAAAACTCTTAAGGATTATTCAAGTTGCATGGTGTGGGGAAAACCAAGGCTGGCTCTCAGAGGGTTAAAAACGCCTGTCTGGAAGGGGACCCTGAAGACGGCAGCTCATCTGAGGAAACTTGCCCAGCCCTGAGCATTAAGGCAGGAAGCCACCTAGAATGGTAAGGACCACCCTGAACTCGGGAGGCTTTACAATTTATTTTTTCATTAATGAGTGCTTCAGAAAGTGCAATGTCCCTAATTCCCTTCTTTGAAAGACGGAAACTTTAATGTGCAGTTAATTAAATGTTGTGTTGATTTGCAAGCCCTGAGCTCTCAGAGGCCTTGGGGAGGTGGAGGCAGGTTTAGAAATCAAACAATGGGGGGACTGACTGTCCCCGATCTGACCACAGTGCAGGCGGCACTGTTTGCTGCAGATGCCTGGGAGGCGTCCGAGGCACCCCTGTGGCCAGACCTGCCGTTCTGAGCCTCGGTGATTTGTGGACGGCTCTGTTTACCGTTGAGAGGAGCAGAGCCCAGGCAACAGGTCCAGGCCCCGGCAGGGAGGAGGCTGGTCCGAGCCTACATCTCTCTCCTGGCTGCCTGGCTTTCAGAAGCATTCTTTAAAAAAATTTTTTTTCCTAGTGCTTCAGCGTGTCTTTGTGCTGAGAGGAGCTGTGTCATGCTGGAATTCTTTTCACAACAAACTAAAGAACCCAGCTGTGGCGCTGGCTGCAGCCTGAGAACCTGCAGCGTTTCTGTATGCAGTTATTTACTAAGGGGAGCAGTGAGGCTGCTGAGGTGGGGTTACTTGTGCAAATCCTCAGCAGGCTTTGCCATGCTGGCAGGGCTGGGGTGGGGGACTGTGGGCATCCACCGTCCAGGTGGGATGGGGTGGGGCGGGGCTGGATGGAAGTGCAAAGGCACTTACGGAATCGCAGAGTGCAAAAGGGCCACAGAGCTTATCTTACCTCTGTCCCATTTTATAGATGAGGAAACGTAGTCAAGAAATCGAGTGTGTGATTTTGCAAGAAAAATGGTGGTTTGCTCCAAATAACTAGAGCCGGTTAACAGTGACAAGTTTATCATCCATTTGGCCCTGGCTAAAGGCACAACTTATGCAGTTACCACGTGACAACTTGCAGGGTTATTGCTACCACAGCACACTTCCCTCAGCCCTCACTCATGGCAAGAACAAAGCATCAATACCTAAGGAAAACACACTTGCTATTGTTTTGGCATGGGAACCCCTTTCTTATAACTCTTCGGCATGGTCAGCTTGTTTACGATGCCCCCAAAGAGCTGGCGAAGATCTGAGGATTGACTTTGGAGGGTCTTGGCAGTGCTACTATATTCTTATTATGAATAAAAATTTTAAACCCAAGCTGATAAACATATTTTTTTCACACTGAATTCATCAGGAATACATTAACATTTTCTAAAAGGTAAAGACAGAAAAAATGAAAGAATTGAAAGGAGAATATTAGGATGTATTTGGCCACTAGGATCTCTGTTTCCATCAGCTCGTGTGTATAAGCCAGAACTTCACCCCGTATAACTAATGCACAGGGAATTAGCCTATGGAATAATGATCATTCCTGATGAACAGAATAAGAGCTTGTTCCCGTGTATGCACAGAGCCATTCATCCTAAGAAAGAAATCTGGAGTGAAAGCGCACAGCATATTTTGCATAGGTTCTGTAAAAGGATCCAGGCAAAACAGGCTTTGCAACATTAGTTATGATCATATATGGAAAAAGCAGTTACTTTCTGGGGTGACATATGGCTGAATTGGTACAATGCCCAGGAATCTCAATGTCCCCCTTAGAAGGGTGAGCCCTGGCTTCATCTTTCACCCACATTGTCAGTGGGACAAACTGCACAGGCAGTTTGTGGACAGGTCACCGGTAAAGAAAATCACATCCACCTGTGCTGAGAACAAGCTGCTGTTGGGCTCTGCACTTGGCAAGCACTAAGGTCCCCTTCTGTGATCATAAGTTTTTCTAAAGCAAGAAAATTATGAATGGAACCCAAGCCCATCTGCTTAAGATTCAAGCATGGTGACATTCCGTAGTAAACAACAACAGTGACAATGCTGACAAAAACACAACACATTTATTGTAAGGGCGATTCCACCTTTAAATGTTGAAAATTTCACCTTGCCCTGATACTCTTCTGTAACCAGTAAACCTATTTGCAACATACCTAACATGGCCAAGCCAATCAGTTGAGCCTGATTGTGGAAGAGATGGGGAAATGTGATCACTTGAATGTGTGATATTCATTCATCCACTCATTCATTTTGCTGACCATTAATTAATTCGATTAACCCTCCTGAGTACAGCTCTGTGCTAAGCATTAGGGACTCCAGATGATTCTTATCTTCAAGGCATCCAGCCTGGGGAGAAAAACAGACGTACAACTAAGCTGCAGAGGGACACGTGCTTTAGTTATGGGGACACCTGGAAGGGAGTGAGGAACTCCTTACAGTTCACTTTGGGAAGCTGGGGAGGACTTGAAACTTCTAAGTGGCCCTGGGAGCCACTGGAGGTGTGAAGGGCCAGTGCCCGGAGGCCTGGGCCTGCCTGGCTGGGGATCCCAGCTGGGCTACTGCCTTGCTGTCTACAAATGATGGAGCCCTTCCAGCCTCAGCTTCCTCACAAGTAAAATGCAGACGGCAATGCCTCCTTCCAGTGATGTGAGGGTTCAATGGGAAGTTTCATGAAAGCGCTTAGCAGGGTTTCTGATGAGTGCTCAGAAGGTGGTAGTTTGGTGTTGCTGGGGGAAGGGAAGCCTGGGCTGAGAACAGGGGCCGTGGAAAGTCGCAAATGGTCTTCAGTCGTCGGAAGGCACTGTTAGATTCACTGTTTACAAAGAACGTTTTGGGACATCTTGGTCTACGGATGAGAAGGAAGGACAGAAGCTGGCGAGCTGTGGGCCGCAGGAGCAGCAGGGAGGATACTGAGGCAGTCCAGAGATGCAGCTGTGAGGGTGTCCTGGAGCTGGGGAGAGGGAGATGGAGAGGAGTGGATGGGAGACGTGTTTGGAAAGTGTTAATAAGGTAGGCAGGACTGAGGGGAGAGAATAAGAGAGACAGAAGGGGGCAGATTTTGATGAGAGGTGACAGCAACGGCAGTGACTGAGAGGAGCAGTAAAGCCAGCAGCAGGCTGAGGGAAGAGGGAGTGGCTTCCTTCAGAAGAGGCGCCGCCTCCCTAGCAGTGAGCAAATGTGTTTAGGAACATGTTCTTCCTCCCAATCCAGAGACGGATTGTTGAGATGATTCCTGCTTTCCGGCTCCCCGACACCCGCTGTTCTTTAGATCCGCTCAGCGGCACTTTTTCCTGTGCCATGTGCCCAGATCTGAGCGAGGCTTGGGAAGACGCGAACGGGCTGTAAAATCTGTCCCCAGGAGAGTAAGAACGCGCGGTGTGGGGCTGAGCTGAGTCCAGGGAGTGCGAGAATTTAGCAGTTGTGCTGTGCCTGGGCATTTCAGACTGTGCCACAGCCGGGCCTGCCTGTTCGGCAATGTGGTTGAGGAAGGGAGCCAGGGACGCTGCTGCAAGGCTGGCTGTGGGCAGTGGCAGGAAGCAGACAGAGGCTCTCTGGCCACTTCTCTCCCCTGGAGGCCCTGCTCCCTCTACTGCCCACTGCTGCGGACAGTTGCATCCTGGGGCTCTCTGTGGCTCTTCCATTAGTACCCTGGGGCTGGCATAAGCGACTCGTCCTCTACCTAGGGCATTCAGGCATTCATCAGTACTTGGTGAGCACCTCCTAGTGCCAAGCTCTGTCCTGGTCACAGGAGAGCACTCCTATCCTTGTGTGGTCCCTGTCCTCACTGCGCTTTGGGCCGGAGAGGAACTCTCTGTCTGATCCTTTTCCCCAACTGTGGCTTAAGGGGTTTCATCTCTTGCTAGAGCCCTTCCAGGCAGGCAGCAGGTCCTGGTTTGTGGGCAAGGGGTTCCTCCTCCATTTTGGAGCCTCGGCTGCCCTGCCTCCCCAGTAATCTGGTGTTCTGGTAGTTCCTCTCTGCGCCCTGGCTTTAAAGGCTAAGTAAGAGAAGTTGTATTCTGGAGACCAGCTCCAGGTTCCCCTGCAGAGAGCAAGCTCCAGGGACAGGCAAAGTGTGTGGCTTCAGAGAAGAGCGAGGATCTTGCCATCTCTTTTACAGGTTGGTGTGGCCTTTTTAGCAGCGTTAAACCCCTGATTGCTGTCATCAGTGGTGTGATTTTAGCAGATGCTCCCTCAGTACTTTACAATCAACCTGCACTGAGCACTTTGTGCAGGGGCGTGGCCTGGTCTGGGGACCAAGTGCTTTACATTATCTAAGCCTTACCCTTAGATCCTTGGAAGGCAGAGAGAATTTGGGAACATCTGTGCTATGAGCGTGGAGAACTGGGACTCAGGTTAAAAGGCTGGTTCCTGATTGCACCGTTGGTCATGGGTGAGTGTGGTTTTCGAGCTCTGATATTTGGATTCTGAGTACAGAACATGTTATATTCTGGCCCACGCCCTCTTCCTGAGTTCTTGAGTTTTAATGATTTCATTTTCCACTCTTTTTAGGCACTTTGGCAAAGGAGTGTGAATTTTGGGGAAGCTCAAGGTAGAGGTACCAGGTAGAGAGAGGGCCAGGGCTGAGTTCATGGGCTCTTTCTAAACGGAAATGTCTCACATTCAAGTAGGTTATGGCATGTGTCAGGAATATCTTTTGTCTATAACAGTGATAGGCAACATGCAGTCATCAAGCTTTAGGAATGCAAACATCGATCTAGTAAGTTCAGGGGCAAAAACCTCAGTTCAGGTGGTGGAGCCCTCGTTCAAGTTTGAGCAGTAACTGTGTCTCCAGCTGGAGCTGACCCTGCCAGGCTGGGGCTGAGGAACCATCTACCAGCCCAGGACAGACAGAGGCCAACCCAGAGAGATGGCATCTGAGGCCATGTGCATGCAGCTGGTGTCCTGGATTGGGGTTGAGAGAGAGAGACATAGTCCTCTATCCTTTCCACACATATCCTCAGGAAAGGATCTAGCAGGATGTTCATTTTTCACTATTTTGTGAGCAGTTGGTGGAGGAGGCAATGCCACCAAGGAAGCATTTTGCTACCGTTCCTTCCTATGTACTGAAGACATTCTGTATATGTGTATTTTACATATAACTCCTAAAAATATGTAGACCGTAAATATTTTTATTTGTCCTGAATTTTACTTTATGCAAAAAAGACATCATACTTTAAATTCTTAGTGATGAGAGTGAGACACCTGAGATGGCTCTGGTGGAAGATGGTAGGTTGTACCATACTTGGATTCCAGAAAGTGAGGCCTCCCTGTGTCTATGCACTGGGAATTGGTGGGGGCTCATTCCACTGGGTGTTGGAGGGGTGTCCTGTGGCTCCTGTAAATTGGAGGTTTCTTGCCATCTCAGGGGCCTGAGCCTTATGTGGTGGAGAGACACCAGCAACAGGGAAGAGATGGTCAGTGGGGACAAGCTAGGTCAGCTTTGTCCTCAGTTCCATCCTCAAGATGGGCGGGGAACTTATTGCGCCCAGTGAGTTCTCATCCAGATACTACCTTACCTCTGAGGTTCTATCCCTGGACATATTCTTTTATTTTAATTTAATTTTTATGAATGCATCTTAGTTGTATATATTTATGGGATACATGTGATATTTTGATACAAGCATACAGTGTGTAATGATCAAATCATAGTAATTGGGATATCCATCACCTTAAACATTTATCATTTCCTTGTGTTAGGAACATTCAGTTCTACTCTTCTAGTTATTTCAAAATATGCAATAAATGATTGTTAACTATAGTCACCCTATTGTGCTATGGAACACCAGGTCTAATTTCTTCTATCTAATTGTGGTTTTGTACCCCTTAATCAACCCATTTTTAATCCCTCCTTCCTCTCTACCCTTCCCAGCCTCAGCCTCTGGTAGCCGTCATCTGTCCTCTACCTCCAGTAGGTGGCCTTTATAGCTCCCACATGTGAATGAGAACACGTGATATTTGTCTTTCTTTTTTTTTATTTTTGATTTTTTTGAGATGGAGTCCTGCTCTGTCTCCCAGGCTGGAGTGAAGTGACGTCATCTCGGCTCACTGCAACCCCTGGGAATATTCTTGTAGCACAAACTCCTGCACCTTCTGCCACAGCTGACACCTGTAGGATAATTATTCCAGCTTCAGAGGAAAGCGAAATGATGACCAGAGACACCTAGATATTGTTCTCATTGTGAGTGTGGCTTTCAGTCAGTTAACGACAGGGATGTTGAGGAGAAAGAGGAAGTGCATTCCAAAGGCGAGTCGGTGGTGGTGTTTGCTCATGAGGCCTGCACTGCTGCACTGGCCTTTTCTCTGGTCAGATTTTGAGGGGTTGCCACCTCAGAGTTGGCCACGAGAGCCAGGACTTCCTGGAGCTCCATCCTTTCTGGCATGAAGGCCCTGATGGGTCTGGCAGGCTTTCTCACAGCGGGAATGTCACTGAGGGGTCCTACTCATGGGGTCAGTCAGGGAAGTTTGGTGGAACTCTGGGGTGGAACTCTGTCCTCTGTATGGACAGATACTGAGTCTAAGTTTAGCTGGGAGTCACTGCTCACATGGACACTGTGGCCTTCCTTAGCGCTAGGCTTTTGGGGTTTGGCGTGAACTTGTCGATCACTTAAGATGAGATATGTGGTACTTCGGCCATTAAATTACTTATTTGTACAACTAACAGATTTCTCAGGTGTGGGGAAAAAATTTGCAACTTAGACCAAGGACTTGCAAACTTTATTAGTACCTCTGCAGGTTTTTTGTTTTTGTTTTTGAGATGGAGGCTCATTCTGTCGCCCAGGCTGGAGTGTAGTGGCACGATCTCAGCTTACTGCAACCTCTGCCTCAGCCTCCTGAATAGCTGGGACCACAGGCTCCCGCCAACACATCCGGCTAATTTTTGTATTTTTAGTAGAGATGGTGTTTCACCATATTGGCCAGGCTGGTCTCGAACTCCTGACCTTGTGATCCGCCCGCCTTGGACCTCAGCAGATTTTTAATCCCTTTGGGGGCAGGCATCACAGCCTTCCATCTGTGATTTTCATGCAGCACCTACTAGTGACCAACACTTGCAGGAGGCTCCTCCCTGATAGGCACTTTTCCACCCTCATTAGCCTCACCACGAACCTAGGAGGGATGTACGGTTCTTACCATGTTTCTCCTGTAACTGAAAAATTGATTTTGAGCATATGACTTGCTCAAGATCCCATGCTGGCAAGTGTCTGGGCTGGCCTTTGGCCTTGGTGCACTCAATCTACCCTTTAAACCACGTGGAAGTCCAGGCAGTCCTGGGGAGGGTTTGTGGGTTAAGATAACCTGGGAAATTTTCTCCTGGCTTTCATGTTAGACTGAATCTACACAAGTGGCACAGCTCTCCAAGGAAGGGTGGGCCAGTCCCTCTAGGCGCCTCTCCAAATGTCCTTACAACCCTCATTGCCAGGAACTCTTTTTCTGATATTGAACTTAAATCCTCCTCACTCAAGGTTAAGCTGCAAACTTCTCAATGCATACTAGATGGGGATGAAGTTGGTTACAATGCTCTGTGTGTAAATCTACAGTTCTTTGAGTAGACACCCACCCACCCACACACACACATACAGAGACACACTAAACAACCCAATTCCTCTACATGCTTTCCTTGCAATATAATAAAAAGCTCAGAGTTTTGACTTCAGGATTATTTTCTTTTGTTTGGAAAATATTCCCCCAATCAAATCTAACTTAACTTTCGATTTCTCAAAATTAATATTTTTCTAGCTGATACAATTTCTGTATGTATATTTTATGGCAGAAATAGTTAAATTACTGAGTTTTAGAAGTCCTGGCCTATAGACTCTTAAAATTATGAAGTAGATAAACTTCCTAAAGCAATACACACCACATGTAATAAATTCTTGGAAAGGAAGTGTCCGTGAGCTTAAGAGTTAGGTGATACTGTCTCCCTGAATGGAAAGGCATTAAGAACTAGGATTTTAAATTTGGAACAATGTTTACATCATAGCAATTTGTACTACATAAGAGGAGAAGCTATAGCACTTGGCTCTATTCTATTTTTATTTCCATTATGGATTACTTTTGTGTGTTTCTATGAGATCCTATTCAGAAAGGAGTCAAAGCTGTGCAAGTCAACAGGTTTCCATTTGGCCAATATCTGAAGTAATGGGCATGGGTGCAGCAGGGTGAAGAGAGGGAGGTGGGATGGGAGCAGAACCCCCTGGAACCATACAGAGCTGCCCTTGCCTCCTTTATCTGCCCTTGCTCCTGCCCCCGGCCCTGGCCTGCATGGTCACAACCTCCTGCAAAATGCAGAAATGTCAGGAAAATGAATGGAAATGCCCATATGGTGGGTGGGGACTTCTAGGGGAGGGACTCATTTCTGATTTTGTTCTGCAAGAGAAGGTAAGAAAGCTAAAGCAAGGGAGAGGAGAAAGGGAGACAGGGAGAGAGAGGAATGGAGAGGAAGGAAAGGGGCAGGAGGCAGGGAGCAGCTGTCAGGAGGGAGAAGAAGCAGTAAACACCAGTCCTACCTCCGGGCTGCTAAAAACCTCCTCCGTAGACTCAGCCCCTGTAGGAGCTGGCAGTGTGGCCCTTACTCCTCCCAGTCCCCTTGCACCTGGTCTAGGCAGTGAGGTGGCGCTGGGGAGCACAAATGGCCCCACTCCTCAGCGTCCTTTACATTCTCCACTCCCTCCCTCCATGCCCATCCTCAGGGCACCTAGTGAGGACCTCCTGAGCCTGCTCTCCAGCGTGGGCTGTGCCACCCTTGCCTCCCCCTCCAACCTCCGCAGGCCTCAGCAAGTCCCTTCTCACACAGCAGATGCCCTGGCTCACCTCTCCTCACTAGCTGCCTCTCCTGCCCCCGCTGCCTGGAACCCTGTGCTTTTGCTGCCCAGAAGTGTTGGCAGTTTCCCCCAAAAAACCAAGTAGTGCACATCTTGCTTCCTAAGTCTGCAATAACACACACAACAATCACCACTCCACCTCATACCCATGCCAGGCATGGGCTCAGCCCTTGACATGCACAGCCCTACCAGGTGGGCACCAGGATTGTCTCTGCTTTCCAGCGCTTACACCGAAGCTTGGAGAGACTAGCTGATTTAAGGGGAGGCCGGCTGGCCTGTGCAGGAAGGTGTAATAGACAAGGAAAGGGACACAGAAAAAGAATGAATATACATCTAGCACCCAGTAAGTATCAGGCTATGCTAGGCGTGAGCATTACTTCCGGATCTAAGATGCTGTGATTTGAATGCCAAGCAGTCATATTTTTTCTAGAACAGAGATTTTTGATCGCTGTTTAGTCAGAAGAGAGATATTTCATCTTCTGCAGACTTTATTTTCTTGCTATTTAAGCCACGGCATTTTCTGGTTTGATAAGGTAAAGGGAGTCTCTCTCACCTGCCCCTTTTCCTATTGTCAATCTTCTTTTTGGTTCCTTTGCTTGCAGCTGTTGTCTGCCTTTGAGTCACACAGAACCACTTGCAGGAAGAACTCTAGAGAATTTGGGAAGAAAGGGGGAGAGGACAGACAAAAGGTGCATTTTTTTTTTTTTTCAAGAAGCAGGAAAATGTAAGGAAAATAGAAGGTGTTCTCAAGTGTGTCGGCTGCTGCCTGACACAGGTAACATTTCTTTAGATGGCTTCGCTTCCCCTCCCTCATGCCTAGCCAGTTCTTCACCATTTTTTTACATCTCTTTGGGGACAGGGACATGAAAGTGAACTGCAGGTCAAAGGCAAGAATTAGGGGTTCTGGGGCCCTTTGTCAGATGGCCTCGCTGCTCCTTTGTGCCCATGCCTTCCCGGGAGCTGGTACAGTGGCTCAGCGCTCCAGCCATATCAGCCTCTGCTGAATGACAGCATCACACCTTCCTCCATCCCATTTACATTTCAAACTGCCACCCGCCTGCTCTTGATTAATTATTTAGTAACCCTGGCCACTTGTGAGCCTTTCGGAGCTCACGTTTCACGTCAAAGGTCCAATCCTTTTTTATCCAAATCTTCTTTCCCTAAATCCATGTGTAGTTTTCTGCATGAAATGCTGTGATATTCCTTTTGCAGCCTCAACACCCAAGGTACTGGCCTCCCTTCTTTGTGGTGGAAACTCCTGGACATTCAGCCACCGGGCATTCACAAGACTGGAGTCTACCTTCCCTACCTACTTCTGACTTTGGTCAACTCTATTATTATTATTGTTATTATTATTACTATTATTTTTAAGACAGTCTCACTCTGTTGCCCAGGCTAGAGTGCAGTGATGTGATCATAGCTCACTACAGCCTTGAACTCCTAGGTTCACATGATCCTGCTGTCTCAGCCTCCTGAGTAGCTAGGACTACAGGTGCATGCTACTGCACCCGGCTTAACTCTATTTTAAAATAAGTAAATAAAGGAGTCTGGAAGGCACAGCCACAGGCTCTCTTCTGTTTTTAATTATTGATGGAATCTGTGTGAAGAAGTGGGAGAGATGTGGGCTTTAGAATTCGAGAGCATTTCAGTGTGTCCCTGGCTCTGGCACTTCTTTGCTGTATGAGATAATGGGTAAGTTACATACTCTGAGCCTTACTTTCTTTACCTCTACAGTGGGTATGGAAATACAGAGGCAGCAGTGGTGTTAAGAGGGATTCATGAAGGAGTAGCAAGAACAATACATGCTGAGTTCTCACCGTGAGGATTTGATGACTGTCTCAAACAGTGCAAGTCAGATAATCCACACAGGATCAGTCCTCAAGAACAGTCAGGATGGCCGGGCATGGTGGCTCATGCCTGTAATCCCAACACTTTGGGAGGCTGAGGTGGGTGGCTCACTTGAGCCCAGGAGTTCGAGACCAGACTGGCCAACATGACAAAACCCCATCTCTACTAAAAGTACAAAAATTAGCCGCGCATTGTGGTGGGCACCTGTATTCCCAGCTACTCAGGAGGCTGAGGCTGGAGAATCACCTGAACCCAGGAAACAGAGGTTGCAGCGAACTAAGATTGTGCCACTGCACTGCAGCCTGGGTGACAGAGTGAGGCCCTATAGCAAACAAACAAACAAACAAACAAACTAACTAACTAACTAACTAACTAAAAAAACAGGTAATTTATACCATGACACCTTTACCCTGTGTAAAATTCTTACCAATACTGATGTGAACTAGTATGAAAATTCCATGGTAAATAGTAACTTTTCAGTTTGTATCTTCTGAGCTTTGGAATTCTATTTCTTACACTAATTAGTTGTGTGACTTTAGAAAACCTATCTCATTTTTATGGGCCTCCGTTTCATCATCTGTAAAATGGTCCCCACTAAACCTACCTCTGAAAAGTGTGAAAAAATGAAAGAGGTAAGGTAGGTTAATACCTGGCACATAATAAGCATTCAACAAATGGTCTTGCTTTTTTGACCTCATGGTTATTTAATATCTGTTCATAGATAAGCTTTTATCAATTCTCAAGAAAACCCCAAAGGAATGTTCATATTTTTCCGTTTTGTTACCAAAAGTATGATTAGATTTTAAAGAAAACAGAACACATCTTTCACCACATGAGAATAAGGAATCTACTCTTTTTTGGCAAGAAAAAAAAAAAGCCATAAACACAACTGACGTTAATTCTCTGTGCATATTGCATCTTGCCTCCCTGCTTTACAGTTTTCGGAAACCAAGCGTCCATCTGTCTCCAAAGACCTATTCTAGGTTCTAGAAAAGAAAACACTGTCTAGATCTGTTGACGCTGTCGATTTGGCTGACTTAAAGCCCTTGCCTGACTTCCTCTGCTGGCGCGTGCGTGAGGCCGGGATGCTGATTTATGGCTGCCTGTGTTCCGCAGGTTAACCCCGTCGCAGGTCACTCTGCTCTGTTAATTGCATCCTAAACCTTCCTCGGCTCTTCGGCTGCGAAATCGCAGCAGAGGAGATGGCGCAGCTTGGTGCTCGTTGCTCATTTGTGCCCACATGAAAAGAACTGCCAGGATGCCCAGGACACCAGCCCCCTGGCTTCTGCGGTGCTTGTGCAGTCCTGAATCCACCCGAGAGCTGTGGATCCGTGTCCACTGGCTGCATAGCCGACTGCCGGCTCCATGGAGGGGCCTGTGCCGGAGAACACTCACATGTTGACTTCTTTCTTCAGTCTAGGCCTTTCTTGGCCCCCTTGGTTATTCATTCTACATGATACACCTCTTATTGTAGTTCAAATGCGTCATGGAAGAGGCATTGAAGAGAGAGTGGATGCCCGTGTTTGTTGGCAGTAGGTAGCTTTTACCACTCCGGCTGTAGGAAAAGAACAAAAGGAGAAATTGTATCTATTTCTCATATTTAAGGGAAAAGCAATTAAATTACCAAAGTCAGATTCTCGAGTAATTGCTGGGCCCTCGGAGGGGCAGGCAAGGTGAAGTGTGAGGCCCCAGATCTCTGTCTTGCGTGGGGCTGACGTTGCCTGTTGGGGACTCCAAGCAGAGGCGGGGCCAGGGAAGGCAGCCTGCGGGGAGAAACCCAGAGCCCCTTGCCAGCCTCCCGTCCCAGCTGCTATCCATGCACTTGTGTAGCTTCCCGGCTGTCCTGGGGCCAGGCAAGAGGTAGCAGGGCTCCAGCTACAGAAGTTATAGG
This sequence comes from Theropithecus gelada, assembly GCF_003255815.1. Lineage (NCBI taxonomy): Eukaryota > Metazoa > Chordata > Mammalia > Primates > Cercopithecidae > Theropithecus > Theropithecus gelada. The sequence continues at coordinate 12,157,304 of NC_037681.1, forward strand.
AGGCGACTCTCAGAGCCTTGATTTCCTGCATTTGAAATACTGAGAACAGTGTCTTCCACGCCTACTTTCTAAAAGCTGTTATGAAGATTACCTAGACTCATACCTGTGAAGGCTGGTGAAAGAATAAAGCAGCGGAAACACACAAGGTGTTAAAAAACTTCCCTTCCAACTAATTAGTAGATGAGTTCGAATCCCAAGCATACGGACAGCAGCAGTCACAGCAGAGGGCTGGGGGCCCCGGCCCTTACCAGGTGACCTCCCATCAGTCAGGAGGACAATGGCATGTGGCAGTGCCGAGCACCACCTGGCTGGGATCAGTCCTCCTGCCTTCCTTTCTCCTTGTCCGGCCTGGGTCGGTAGCACGGTCCGGAGAGCCAGCAGGCGCCCTTTCCCAGTGTGCGGAGGCAGAGGAGCTGTCTGAACGTGCAGAGCCGCCGCTGTCAGCGCGGCTCGGGATCAGGAGCTGCCCTGCACCCAGTGATCTCTGCAAATCAGTGCTCACCCAGAAGGAAAACCGATTTACATTGGGTGAGTAACAGAGAATGCCAGCTTCGTGTTAGGAGATGAAGTTCTTCTGGATGAAGGGAGTCAAGAGTCCTTTCAAAATAAGATTTTCTTTGTATGTGTTCCCACTGCTGAATAAGGTGTTCCTTAGGCCAGCTCTAGGCAGAATTCTGAAGCTCCGTTTCAGCTCCCCAAATCCCCCCTTGTTTTTTTTTTTTGTTTGTTTTTGTTTTTGTTTTTTGAGACGGAGTCTCGCTCTGCCGCCCAGGCTGGAGTGCAGTGACTGGATCTCAGCTCACTGCAAGCTCCGCCTCCCAGGTTCATGCCATTCTCCTGCCTCAGCCTCCCGAGTAGCTGGGACTACAGGCGCCCGCCACCTCGCCCGGCTAGTTTTTTGTATTTTTTTAGTAGAGACGGGGTTTCACCGTGTCAGCCAGGATGGTCTCGATCTCCTGACCTCGTGATCCGCCCGTCTCGGCCTCCCAAAGTGCTGGGATTACAGGCTTGAGCCACCGCGCCCGGCCTCAAATCTCCCCTTGTTTTAAAATAGGTCTGTGACTACAGGCGCCGGCCACCTCGCCCAGCTAGTTTTTTTTTTTTTTTTTTTTTTTTTTAATATTTTTTTAGTAGAGACGGGGTTTCACCATGTTAGCCAGGATGGTCTCGATCTCCTGACCTCGTGCACTCCAGCCTGGGGTACAGAGCGAGACCCCATCTCAAAAAAAAAAAAAAAAAAAAAGGTCTGTGAAAACTTACAATATCCAGGCAAGATGGACAATAGTAGAACTGACATTTAATCTTCATTTTGAAGAGCAGTTAAATGGGAGTGAGATTATAACACTGTTAAAATAAGATTAATGTTATAATAAATGCTAGCATCCTAGAACAATTGAATAGAAATATAATGAACAGCCAAGGCTGGTAAGTGGAAATGTCATCAACGGCCACATAGGTAGAGTAAGTTACTACCTTTGAGGATTGAGTTGGACTGAGCATAAAATGAGATCCAGAATAACTGTGGCTTTAACTAGATAGAGGTTTATTTCTTTCTTACATAAAAATCTGGACACCACCCTCCCTCTTTTCTCTGTCTCCTCTGGAGTAAGGGCAACTTTGCTTATCTAACACCCTGCACGCTGGGGTGTCTGGCCTCCATTGCTCATTGCTTCTTTCTTGTGGTTCCACATGGGCTTCCGTTCCCCAGGACACCTCTAGGTCCAAGAAGACTGCTGTAGCGCTGCCCATCACGCCTGCATTCCCGCCAGCAAGAAAGAGGAATGAGGAAGATGTGGCAAAAGGCAGACACCTGCTATCTCTTAAAGAAGGTTCCCAGAAGCTGCGTCACACACTTTCAGTTACATCCCATGGGCTGGGCCTTGGTCTAGGGCCATACCTAGCTGTCTCTATTCTGTCAGCCTGTACCTGCAAAAAACAAGTACTATGAAAGAAGTGGGAAGCACGCTGGCTACCACTGATGATCTCTGCCATTTGTGTAATTTCCAGATTTCTGGGAAGTGCCTCTGCCTTCCCCTACCTTCCCACATCTCCCAGTCCACTTAGCTGATCCCTGCATCTCTCAACAGTTGTTAAGTCTCTCACTAAGACGAAGAGGACTTTCTCGTGCCGAGACCTTCTTGCTCCAGGTCACTTGGAGGGTTCCCAGTGCTGATTTGTTTTTTTTCCCAGTATTTCCTCAGTTGAGCTGAGCTGATTTCCGGGTGATTCACCTCCAAGATACTTTTTTTTTGCTGTCCACACTCTCAGAGAGCGTTACCTGTTCAAGCAGACAGCACTCACTGAGGCTCACGATATGCCAGCTCCTACACTCAGTTTTATATTCTTTTTCTCACGTAGTCTCTAGCACAGTCCTGAGATGATTTGCTCTTCTTAGAAATTAGGGTCAAAATTGTGGTACACACCAGTGTGATCCTATGCTCTAGCCCTGCTGCCAACCATTATGCCACACTACCTCTCCTGTATCCTGTGTGATCTCTGTCGCCACCCCCACCTTATAGGTTAGGGAAGAAGGTGAGTAAGTTTCCATGGTAGGCCAGACACGGTGCTGAATCGTGGGGAGAAGGCACATTTCTCTAGGTCCTAGTTCTCAAGGCGTGTGTGTAGAGCAGAGGGGAGGGGAGCTGGAGGAAGCTACACACAATTCCCCTATGATATAAGGCCAACTGGGATGTTTTCTAAGAGGTGAAAGTAGGTTACTTTCACTGCAGGTGTTCAGGAGATGTAAGGTTGAGACACCTAAAGGGTGGCATGAAACGAGTCAACTACTCTGCCCCAGCTACCCCTCCTTTCCTGTGGCGTGGCTGGAGGGCTTCACCAGTCCACACCCAGTCGAGTTAAGGTCCTTACTATGTGAGCCAGGTGTCAGCTGGTCTCCTGCCCCGGAGGATCTGGTCAAATTTGACTAGAATCCTCATTCCATGGCCTTGGAAGAACTCAGGGTCCTTCCTGCAATTTCTTTTCCTTAGTACGTTCTTCCTTCAGCCTCCCCTCGCCTCAGTGCCTGAATGTCACCTCCCTAGTCCACGCCATTTTTTTCATGGAAGGTCATTCTGAAGCCTGTTTCTCAGTTTAGCAGCTTTATCGGAGAATCATTCTCTGAGATAGGACCCCCTTCTAGAATCCCCCCAGTCTTTTACTAGAAAACGCCACCCTTTTTGCCTTTTCTCTCCCTCCTCTGGGATAACTTCAGTTTTATGTCTAACACATGATTCCTCAACACTTGTGAATTTTATATGCAACCAATTTATGAAAGTATTTTTCTCACCAAGACCTGATTTCTTACACTGTAAGAGATCCTGGAGAGTTAAGTTTCCTTTTCTTGTTACTCTTGACGTTTTGGTGACTGTATTGGTACAGCAGAAGTTAATCTAAATCTCCAGGTCAAATAGCAATGCCATGATGCTGTTGAAAGTGGTGATGAGAAACGCTGGTCCGTCATGTGGGCCTGGGAGGCAGGGCCTTGAGATTACGGTGAGGTCATTGGCTCTGAAGCAATGGGACTGGCTACTTGTCAGATGTGGCAGTTGCTAACAATTGTGAAGATGGTTGTAATGAAAACACCTGCTTCACAGTGTATGCGTTGGGCCATTGATGAAAGCCCTAGAGATACCTAATGCTTACCACATCTGGATATTCATTCCTGAGCACATGGGAAGACTCAAGTTGCCCTGAAAGTAGTTCAAGATCAATTAACCAACACTGCCCAGTGGACTTTGAGTAAAAAGGCATATCATTTTTGTTCTAAGGCAGTTAAGAGTCTCCCATGCTTGCTGTATCCCTGGGAGCCAGGTATTGAAATGGTAGCGGCACAGAATGGAAAGACCTTAGATCCCTGAGACACCAGACGGAGGAGAGCCCTGCTGACCTGCATCAGACTTTGCATGAGCAAGATATAAGCTTCTATTAGGTTGAACCCCTGCTACTTTATTTGTTTCTACAGCATAGCAGAGTGTGTTCCAACAAACACAGATAATATGGAAATATATATAGCTTTTACTCAGCTCTGCCACTGGGATATTTCTGGATATTTAGTAGCTTCCAAAGGTTTGCTGGTTAAGGGGTGTTTTGGAAGAAGAAAGGGATGATTTTCTGTATTCTTTACTTATTTCTGTTGCTTTTTTCTTAAGTGGTCATTATTTCAAAAAGACTAGGTAATAGGGTGACAGGTACTGAAGTAGAAATGCCAACAGACAAAATTGGAGAGAAGCATTTGGTAGGATGGTTTGCAAAAAACCCCTCAAGCCTCTGCTTGCCTAATTGATATGCTGTTCTGGAACAATTCAGCCTGACACAGGTGCTCCCGCAGGTTAGTTAAAAGGAGAGTGCGGTGCGGAATCCATATGCTACCATTCCACCTTTCAAAGCAGCAGAGAATCTGAGGCTCTGTCTCCGTTAGTAATCACCAGACATAACAATTAAACATATATCACACCAGGCTCAAAAATCCCTGGAAGATACTTTGTGTCCATTCTGTTCTACTTTGAATCTGTTTGTAATATTGGTAAAATGGGACAAGAGGTTGGAGAAGAAGGAGAAGGGAAGGAAACCCCCAACAAGTTTTGGAAAGCAGAGAGTTCGCGTATTCTACTCTTGGAAGCTTAAAGAGTGCTCAACAGAGTGCCTAGTAAAGCGTAAAGTGAATATTTATTGAATCAATGGTGACAATAAGCTAAGATATTGAACATACCAGTTGTCAGTGGAGATTCTGGCTCTAAAGAGAGGTGGTTAGTACCATCCAGTGCAGCTCACCACCTGACACACACATGGCAAGGTCTGGGGCAGCTAAGTCTGCATATGATGTGTGTAGTTTAATCTTCTGTTCCATATTCTCTGATCCAATTCCTGTGGGCACGGACGCTCCAGTCACAGAACAGCAGCTCACATTTGGAGGCTCCTGAAGAAACCAGACTGTGAAAATGCAAGTGAAAGTCCTGCTCTGGTGTATTACAGGTGCTGCTTCTAGAAAACCCCTTTATTAGAAAGCAGCATGAAACCAGCGTCGGGATGTAAGAGGATGTGCTTTGTTAAAAGAAAACCTCTTTCTAATACTCCCAACCAAAGGGCCGGAGGTCCTGTCTAACTAAATGCCACCTTTCTCTGATTCTTGGAGCTTCATCTTCAAAGACTGAGAGGATCCTCCTTCATCTGAAACCTCTCGGAAAGGGAAAGGTTGGTCGTGACTTGTTCCCTCAACAAGGAACTTCAGGTACTACCAACTGTGTTCAGTAACCCATCTCTGACAGGTGAATATGTGAGGGGTCCTGGAATTATTATGCCAATTTTCCGTGTTGGTGGGTTGCCAACGTTTACTAGTCTTATTGAGAAAGGAAAGAATGAGCAAAGAAATCTTTCCTTTTCTTTCCAGGATGCTCTCCAGGAAAATCCCTGCTAGCTTAACTCAGAAGAAGAGCAGCCTGTGTATGAGCCTGTTCCCCTTGAGAATTTCCTCTTCCTTCATTAGTGTCTTGTGATGGCCACATTTTCCATTTCTGTGACCTCCTATCAGCTTTTCAAATGCTTAACTGCAAACTAAAGTTATTCTGGCATTAGCAATGTGATCTCAGGATTCCCACAACTAGCTTTCCTCAGGATGAATATTGGGACTAGTTTGGCAGCAGACTGTATGATAAGGAGCACTGGAATGGGAGTCAGAAAGCACTGTGAACGCTACAGGGCAAGTGACTTCACCTCTCTCAACCTCATTGTCATCAACTGTAAGTGAGAGAGTGAATGAAGGATGCTTCCAGCTGTCAAACCCTGTAAGTCAAGAGAAGCTGTGCTCCAGAGAAGAACATGTACATTGGCAAAAAAAGTATTTGTACATCCTTCACCATGTTTTTGTAGATGAGTCTGAAGGAATTTTGAATTCACCTAGCAATTGCACTATCTTGATTTCATATGGAAAACACAATTTCAAGAAGTTAACCGCAAGGCTTGCACACTGGCTGACTTCCAGCCTTCTCCTCACAGAGTAGATTAACTAATCCAGACAATTACTGTCAAACAAAGGAGCAGGTTGGAATTCTTGGAGGAATTTTTTTTTTGTACAGCTTATTTTTTTTGTACAATTTATATATTAAAATGAGAGCCCTCAAGTGGAATTGTTTTCATGAATAATGTAAGTAACTATTCTATTTATCTAGTGCTGGTTGGGTAAAAAAAAATACAAAAATTACGAAAGTTGGGTCAACTGACCAATTTGAAGGACAAACATGATTCCAGCTTTCTTCATTTTTTTTTTTCCCTAGGACCACAGCAATTAGAAGAATTTTGTCATAAGTTTGAGCAAATAAGTCATCCAATCCCAAACCGAAAGTATTTGAAAAGTAAACCATCACAACACCCCACCTCAAACAGGTTTAATGGGAAGCAGTGTGTATATATAGCACATCTTATAAAATGAAATAGGCAGGATATGAAATTTCTGAAAACAAAAATCTCTCAATGAGGACCTTCCCCATGTGTGTGCCATTACCTTGATAAAACTGAGACTCGACCAGTGGCTCAATAAATTTGGAGAAAACAGAAACAGTGAGGCTCTCACTTCAGATTCACACTTTTTAAATTTTCTTTTATGTTTTCAAATTTGTGATCATAATGCAGGCCAGGTATTGCATTTTGACAATAGAATCTGAAGCAGCTACAACTCTAGATTTTGTAAATTCTTCTTGACCATGGCGGTGGCTTAGTTTTAACTGTGATTACTGTCTCATTGGTCAAACTGTTTGGACAGAAAGGACATTTTATTGACAGGTTAGTCCCCCAAAAGACATGTTTTGGATATCTTTTTCAAATGTTCAAATTATGGATGGCTTAGTGTATACCCTTTGCCCCAAAATGAAAATTCTGGCATTCTCATTAGCCTTCTCACAAAGCAAGTCTTAAAGCTTCCCCAACACATGTGAAAACCTAATTTTATGAGGATTCAAGACCAGCCAGGAAACTTTAGTAAAGACTAGATTTCAGAACAGCAGATCTCTAGTTGTGCAAAGGACATTGCTAAACTTCTGGGTTGGAAGGTATCCTGATATACCTAATTCTATTTATGAAACTGCATATGTGCTTTGAAACTCCGTTTAGATCCAGCTCTTTCAGCGAGAGATGGAAACCATATGTGTGTCTAAGGCCCTTATGTTTTGCCTTGGAGAGTCTTAGATTTTGTTTTGATTTCCAACTTGGCATCATTTTCAGATTTAGAGGTATCCTGGGTATGTCCTTGACCCTCTGTGTCACGCAGAAACATTTTCGTTATCCATTATTACTCTTCTTAGATGAGTCCCATGGCCATATGCTTAGAAAGGTGTTGTGCCTTTCATTCTCAAAAAAGTGGTTCTAAGTAAAACAGAGATCGAAAGAAAATATGTGGAACATTCAGGCTCACAATCTTGTACATAGGTAAAATAGTTTTTGTTTATTGTGTATTTGAATTAATCAGGTCTTCCTTTCCCCTTTATTCCTTATTTCTTTTGTGGGAAGTGGACTAAAGTTTCTGCTGCACCATGAACCCAAGAATTGTAGACATATCCCAGTGGCCAGATGGCTGGCTACCCAGCAAATCTATCTTCCCATTCTCTCAAGGTAATGATCTAGCTGTAGCCCAATATGAGACCTCTCAGTTGGCGACTATGTTTCAAGAGCCACTTGCAGGTGTGTGTCTGAGTTCCTTCCAATGGAATGTGAGCAGAAGGGACAGGAGACATTTCTAGGCCCCGGGTCTGACACACAGCCTTTCCTGTGGTTGGTGCCTAACTACAGAGCAGCCGGAGACCAACTGGCTTTGAGCATGCAGGTGCAGGACTACTGTATGAGAGATGAAAACCCTTCTTTGTCCTTAAAATGAACTTTTTCCCTGAAATCGCATGTAGACCTTGGGGCTCATACATAAGAATTAAAGAGGAAGAAGAAAAGAAATCTCTTTTTGTTTCCTTGCATAGAACCGAGACATGGAGGAGTTTGGTGTCTTAGTAAGTAGTTGGATTTGGCTGAAATGAGTGTATAAGGGTGTGTAAGTGTGTGTGTGTGTTTGTGTATTACAGGAGGCGTCTTTTTTAAATTTAAATTTAAATTTTTTTTGAGGCAGGGTCTCACTCTGTCACCCAGGTTGAAGTGCAGTGTTTGATCATAGCTCATTGCATCCTCAACCTCCCTGGCTCAAGCAGTCCTCCTACCTCAACCTCCTAAGTAGCTGGGACTGCAAGTATGCATCACCATGCCTAGCTATTTTTTTTGTTTGTTTTTTGATAGGGACAGAATCTCTCTATTTTGCCCAGGCTGGTCTTGAACTCCTGTGCTCAAGCAATCCTCCTGCCTCGGCCTCCCAAAGTGCTGGGATTACAAGTGTGAGTCATTTCACCCAGCTGAAAGACTTCTTAGTGAGCACAATAGGGATAAGCACTGGGGTCAGATTCCCAAGGTGGACTCACATTTGAGGGATGGTCATGGTCAGAGAAAGTGTAAGGCGGGGAAAGAGTCCAGGAAAATAATGAAGGAGCAAATGCTGGAGAAAGTGGTATCAGGAAGCCAAGGAAGAAGTTTCCAATTGATACAGACATTTGCCACTACATTTTTTGCTGTCTTTTTTTGAAATAAGAATAATTCTTATTTTTCTTCTGTAAGAATTTTTCTTATGAAATAAGAAGTTTTCAAAGGGAATTCAATGAAAAAAAATTAATTTATTCTTTGATCCTAGGGCTTGGTTTAGATCAATAAATACCCATGTCATATACCCAGTGCTACCTGTGATGGTCTAGTTGCTCCAAATACTTGCTCTGCCTCTTTGAACAGTACTTTTTCCAAGCTGCTTTAAAGTTCTAATTTTTTAGCAATAATTTTAATGACTTTGTCATTGTTGAGGAGAATGTGGTAAAGTATCAGAGAGATAAGAGAAACCGGATCTATAGAGTCAAAGAGAAGAGACGCAAAGGAATAATTATTTAGATGATTTAAGACGAGTTCCACTTTTTAAAAATTAGTTGAAAAATTTTAGACTGGGATGATTAAGAAAGTTGTTTCAAGACTTCAGAATTTATGAGTCAGGATATGCAGGAATGAGGTCTATGTTTCTCCAACTTGTCTTGTCTTATTTGACCAACTAAGCATAATGGTGAAAGGTATAGATTTGAAAATCAGGTGGCCTGGAGTCACAGCCCTGCTCAGCCACTCATTAGCTGTGTGACTTCAGTCAAGTTAGTCAGCTTCTCTGTGCTACAGCTTCTTATCCGCAAAATGGGGATAACGACAGAATCTGTCATAGCCCAGGTTCTCCCCAAGGTGGAGTGTGAACAAAGGGATCTATCTCTCTGAGTTGCTTATCTTAGAAAGGGATCCCAGATAGCAGGAGAGAGGGACAGGGGAGGTGGGACAGGGTCAGAAGGAAGGCCAACTCAAGGATGTGTGTTAGGATGGCCACTGCTGTGGGTGACAGATTGCTCCAATGTTGAGGACTTGGTCTGTCTTGTGAAGACACTGCATATGGCACCAGGCTGTTCACTTTAATCAATCTTTCATAATGTTCTCACTGTGTCCTTTTCACATGTTCTTCCATGTCTTCTTGTCTCTTTTTTTCTTTTCTTCTTTTCTTTTTTCTTTTCTTTCTTTCTTCTTTCTTTCTTTCTCTCTCTTTCTTTCTCTTTCTTTCTTTCTTTCTTTCTTTCTTTCTCTTTCTTTCTTTCTCTCTCTCTTTCTCTCTCTCTCTCTTTCTTTCTTTCTTTCTTTCTTTCTTTCTTTTTCTTTCTCTTTCTTTTTTATTTCTTTCTTTTTCTTTTTCCTTTCTATCTTCTCAGGGTCTTTCTCTGTCACTCAGGCTAGAGTGCAGTGGCACAATCATAGCTTACTGCAGCCTTGAACTGCTGGGCCCAAGCCATCCTCCCAGCACAGCCTCACGAGTAGCTTGCAACAGTACTTGGGACTACAGGCATGCACCACCCCTGCCCAGCTCATTTATTTTATGTAGAGTTGGAGTCTCCTTATGTTGCCCAGGTTAGTCTCAAATTCCTGGCCTCAAGTGACCCCTCCTTCTCAACCTCCCAAAGTGCTGGGATTACAGGCATGAATGAGCCACCGCACTAGGTCATTTTCCCTTTTTTTGCTGAATGTCACTACCTACCTTGTCCTAACTTCAAGGAATCATCAAAGGCCGATATGGGAACTCACAAGTGATTGCCCACGTCCACAATTCCTCCCCAACCAGCCCTACAACCCGATTGCCCTGTGCCTCTACGTTCTGGTTTCTGCTGGTACATATCCACCAAGTCCTGCCATCCTTTCAGTGTGTGAGTCATTGCCATTCACATCAAAGATTTTATTTTCCTGCGCAGGCTCTGCTGAGGCAAAGGGAGTGCGGTGGGAACAGATCCTGAGGAGGGCAGGCATTGTCATCTGAGAAGCCTGCTCTAGGTGAGATGTCTGCAGGGATCCAGGTGGGGAAGGCTGCTCTCTTCCACCCCAGACCAGGGCATTGCTTGTACCAGTGCAGAGTTCAGGGGATCTGATGTTCAAAATTCTCAGGCTCAGCTTATCCACCAGCCTCCCTGGCCTCTACAAGGTCTCAGGGACCTGTGCTTTCCTATGAGTGCCCTGACTTCCACACAGCAGACCCGTCCTGGCTGTGAACACAGTCTGCTGTGCACCTCTGCCTCTCTTCACAAGGCCTTGACTATGATTTTGAGCCTACATTGAGGTGAGAGTTGACTCATCTGAGCCTGTCATTCTCTTTCTTATTAACTTCCTCATATTCAAAGATATTTTATCTTTTAAATTAATAGACTTTTTTAAGGGTAATTTTACATTCACAGGAAAAATGAGAGGAAAGCACAGAGCGTTCCCATGTACCCCTCCCTTTACCCCCATGCACAGTTCTTTTATTAATAATGTCTTACATTAGGGGAGTACATTCATTACAACCGAATGAGCCAATATTGATACATCGTTAGGAACTGAAGTCCATACTTTACATCAGGGTTCAAGGTTGATGCTGCTTATTCTATGGGTGTGATAAATGCAGAATGAATGACATGTGTGGTTTCCTTTTTAATGATTGTCACTAACCTAATGCTTCACCATCACCTGTCCCCCATCCCAATCAATCACAGACAAGAGTCGCAGAGACTGACTTTACAAACCCACTCACCCCAGCAGTGACATCTTTATGGCCATCTGATTGATTGGTCAGTGACCCAGCTCTAGTATTTTATTCTGAGCATGCTATTTCCAGGGCTATCCTTTTACCAATTGCCTTAGTCTCCTAGGACTGCCATTCAAAATATCACGGACTGGGTGGCTTAAACAACAGACCGTTCTGGAGGCTGGAGATCCAAGACCAAGGTGCTACCAGGATGGATGGGTTTCTTGGTTTCCTGTGACAGCTGCCTTCTCACTGTGTCCTCATATGAACTCTTCTTTGGTGCATGTGTGTGGGAGCAGGGAGAGAGAGAGAGAGAGAGAGAGAGAGAGAGAGAGAGAGAGAGATGCAGAGAGAGAGAGAGAGGAGTTCACCTTTTGAGTTCTCTTTTTATAAGAACACTAATCCTATCAGATTGGGGCCCCACCCATGCTCTCGTTTCACCTTAATTACCTCTGTAAAGGCCCTGTCTCCAAACACAGTCGCGTTGGATGTTAAGACTTCAATACCTGAATTTTGGGGTAACATAAACATTCATTCCATAATGCCAGCTATCCTAACTTAGATACCCTGAAAGTAGAGGACAAGACAAAGGTTAACATGTGAGTAGTTTATGGGAATGAGATCTTAGTGCACTGGAGTAAAGAGCTGGGAAAGAGAAGCCTGGAGGGGGGGAGGGACTAACTGAGGTGACCATGGTGTATGGCTGGGCTGCTTGGTGCCTAGGACCTTACAACACATGCCTCAGAACTGTGCACCTTTCATCTTCAGTGGGCAATACCCTTGCACTTCCCAGCTCCACGTGGGAGTGCTGAGCAGGACTCCGTGGGTTCCCATGTGACACCAGGGCATCCCTGGGGCAGGAGGTAAGAAGCGCAAGGAGCAGTCATGAAGCAGAGCCTGTCATGAAGGGCTGTACCCATGCAGAAATGCTTGCAGCCCGTACAGAGCTGATCACGCAGCAGTGGTTGGAACGAGACAGGAGGTTGGGGGGATTAGAGGTAGAAATTCACAGGGTTGGTGTGCAAATCATTTTGCATTTTACACAAAATGAATGTGTGTAAAGTGCTCAGAACACTGCTGATATATGTGACCGCTAAAGATCTGTCAACTGTGATGGTGATGATGATGATATTATTATTATTATTATATGGAGCAAAAAGAACCAACCAGCCATCTACATACTCATCTACAAGATTGAGTATGTTTGTCTCTCTCTTAGGAAGCTGTCATGTATTATAGATGGACCCCTGATGTCCCCTGATACCAGCCGGTTTTTGGCAACCCCTAGTTTGAATCTGGTCCCTGCACAGTTCAGACTTTTAAAATACATGGCTTTGCCTGAGTCAGGTGAACGTGTGAATTCTGGTATACTCCTCCCCAGCACACTTGCTTCAACCCAGTAAACACCAAGCATGCAAATCCATGTTGTCACCAATAAGGAGCACATTTTTCATTGAGTCTTTTTATCTTGGCTTAACAACATGTAAAAGACAACTTATTCATTAAATATTTTTAAGAATATTTCCCAATATCAAAATATTTCTAACGTTTAAAAAATTCATGTTATTAACCTATACTAGTTGATAGCTTTTTTGTTAAGTTCACTGAGAAATAAAAACACATGGTTAACCATCAAATACATTATGACTAGATTTAATATAAATTACAGGCACTGTCCCTTTGGTTATTACTCCTTCTACGATCTCTAGCCTTGCCAGCTACTTCTTGGCTTCACCCTGGAAGGTGACATCTACTAGGCAGCCCTGACATTTGGCGTGGAGAAGTTGCTGGTGGCATAGAAGAGTTAGAAAGTTCTATTGTCTAGGGTAGCCAGCATTTTATGTTAACAAGTATGGCCAGGTTGAATTGGGAAGGGTCAAGCCAATCCTCTTCCCTCAGCTTGTATCTAGACCACAGTATTGTGGAAGTGAACCTGTGAGGAGGGACTAGCAAGGCTGTGGTGGGCATCCAGGGACACGAGTTACCTATGCGAGAGTTCATCCCTGCACTGTGCTCTAGAGGGCGCCATTCGTGCTGGACTCCGGGTGAATGGGGTTCCTGTAGGCATGCGTGGTGGCCCTGCTCTGGTGCCTGGGGCTCTGCCCCTTGGCCAGGTCACAGGGGAGGTTTGAGCTCTCCCAGCACTTGCAGCCTTGCTCTCAGAGCTTGGCAGCACCGCCTCTTATCTGTTGACATTCTTTCCAAGCTATTCACACTGATAGCGCAACATCTTCTTCTTGACCTGGTTTATTACCAGAGTTTGTAAAACCAGACCTAGGGAAAGAATGAGGTCTGGGGACACATGCGTGGCCTTAATATAGCCAATCTTTAGAGCCTGTCCTATTACAAAGTCAGAACAGCAAGATATTCTCAGGAGCAGCTTCCTCCGACTCCCCGGTGTGATCCTTTTGAGCGTGTGAATTCTGGCATACCGCTCCCCAGCACACTTGCTTCAACCAAGTAAACACCAAGCATGCAAAGCCATGTTGTCACCAATAAAGAGAAAAGTTTTCAATGAGTCGTTTTATCTTGGCTTAACAACATGTAAAAGACAACTTATTCATTAAATATTTTTAAGAATATTTCCCAATATCAAAATATTTCTAACGTTTAAAAAATTCATGTTATTAACCTATACTAGTTGATAGCTTTTTTGTCAAGTTCACTGAGAATTAAAAACACATAGTTAACCATCAAATAAATTATGACTAGATTGAATATAAATTACAGAGACTTAAAGACTGCAGACTGCATACAAATTACAAAGACTTCACATGTATGTGTTCGCGATATGTTCGTAAATGTAAGACAATTTGATTCTTGATCATATCAGTTCTCCATCACCTCCACAGAAGTCCTTTTTGCAATAAGCGAGTATTTAAACAGTTTCCAGAATAATAAGTATCTTCTGCCTATTTCACCAAAATATAGTTTTGTCTGTTAAAGAAAACAAAGAAATACATTTGTCAGCCATAATGAGTTTTAAAGACATTCTATAAATGCGGGTGTGCCTCGAATTAAGAAAACCAGACATTTAAATAGTTGACCTTACAGAGCACATAAATTAGAGGGTAATTACTTAAATGTTCTTCAGTTTGTGAAAGGATTTACAACAGGGTTCCTCTAAATAGCTAACTCTCTAGTGAATTTAAATTACTAGTGTGTGTGTCTTAAAATTAGTTCATTTTTTTAAAAGAAACATACCTGTTGCATAACATAAGGTGTGTTAGAATTAAGAAATGCTGGTGGGTTTTCCCCTTTGTTAAGCAAGTCTTTAGGTTACATTAGAACTCATATTTCCCAAACCTTTTTATGGGAGGAAGAATTAGTCAGCAAAAAATGCTGAGCTCATGTTTGCACTGGCTCCATTTCCTGTCTAGAATAAGAGACTGGGCCTCCGGGGAAGTCCTGGTGGTATGAGCTTCCTTGGGTTTCCACTGGGGAGTGGGGCCAAGGGGATGTCGAATGTACTGTGGAGCCCATGGCCGTCCTGGGCTGAACCTTTCTGTCTTGGAGTGGGAGTAATGAAGGTGGGAGTGGGGTGGGGTGGGGATGAGAATTATTCCAGTGGTGAAGACTATCAAAGAACATTGAGGGGGAGAAACCATTGACCTCATTGGATTCCAGCTCTGTGACCCTGGGTGAGGATTGAAACCCATTCTAGCCTTAATTGTACCATTAGGCATGGAAATTCAGCCAACGACAAGAAACTGTCATTCTCAATATCTCCACCTGTCATTAACCCCGGTTCCCTCTAAAGACTAATCTCATGAACGTTATTCCTAAGGGGGTTCACTTTTAAGTCATAGAAAAGTTTCTGCTTCTTGTTACCTCATGCGTGGCTTTTCTTTCTGCCTCTGCTGCAGCTTGTTCCTCTAAATAGAGGCTGTGTGCCATGGTTTTGCCCTTCATGTTTACATTCAACAGAACCAGTTCTGCCATTTTGAACAAAAAGCGTGTCTTCAGGATTGGGTGCCAAGATCTTTATGTCCAAGCCTTAGTCTGCTATTAATGACCAATCCAAGTGAAGTGTTCATCATTCATTTATTCTACAAATATTTACATGTCTCCTAGTTTATGTCAGTTACTGTTATTGTCACTGGAGATAGCAGTGAGACAGATAAAATGTCAGTTCCAGTTGGGGGAGATAAGCAATGGTAAATAAAACAAACAGATACATAATTATTCTTGGTGAAATTTTAAAAATAAGGAAAATGTATTATATTTTTTGTGTAATCATAGGAGTTTTAAAGTAAAAAATTGCCATTATGCCAACATTATATATTTCTTAGCATTTTAGAATCAAAATTTTATTTATATTTATTTATAATTGTTATATCAAATGATGATTAAAAATTTAACACAATTAAAAGTTGGTGTGGTAGCTGGGCTCCAAGATTGTCTGCAATGATCCCTATGTGGTGGTATTTGCCCAAGGACATAGGATTGGTACAAGGGCTGGTCTGTGTGAACAACAGAATATAGCAGAAGTGATGGTAGTCAATTCTGAGACTGGTTTTTGAAAGGCATTATTTCCTATTGAGGTCACCCTCTCTTGGATTACTGGATCTGGGAGAAATCAGCTGCCATTTTGTGTGCAGTCCTGTAATGAAGTTCACACAGTAAAGAACAGCTGGAGAAGAAACAAGGCCCATTGCCAACAGCTGTGTGGGTGGGTGTGGGAAATAATGTTTCCAGCCCCAGTCAAACCTTCAGATGATACAGCCTCAGCCAACATCTCAGCTGCAACTTTATGAGACACCCTGAGCCAGATCCATCCAGCTGGGCCTGAATTCCTGACCTGCGCAATAATAGATGTTTATGTTTTAAGCCACTAAAGTTTAGGGCAGTTTGTTATGCAGCAATGGATTGCTGATAGAGTTGGCAACCCGACTGCTGTATTACCTGCAAATAATGAAAACCCAGAAGTGTAGCAACCACCATCCCATGTGAAAATAGATTCTCTTTGCAAGGGAATCTGGACAAAATTATACTTGTTTGTGCTATCAATTATTCTGTGTGTTCTGTTCCTTGCACTTGTCAATGTTACTACTGTTTAGACCTATCACACACTTATGCATGAACTATAACTTTAGTGTGGCTGCTTCTCTTGGCTGAACTATCCTATCTCCATTTCCTGTATCCAAATCCTATTCCTTTTTTTAAGTCACATTATAATGCATTAATAGCAGTTATCAGGTAGCCAACTAATACTTTTTTTTTTTTTTTTTTTTTTTTGAGACAGAGTCTTGCTCTGTCCCCCAGGCTGGAGTGCAGTTGTGCGATCTCGGCTCTCTGCAAGTTCTGCCTCCTGGGTTCATGCCATTCTCCTGCCTCAGCCTCCTGAGTAGCTGGGACTACAGGCGACAGCCACCATGCCTGGCTAATTTTTTGTATTTTTAGTAGAGATGGGGTTTCACCATGTTAGCCAGGATGGTTTTGATCTCCTGACCTTGTGATCCACCCGCCTCAGCCTCCCAAAGTGCTGGGATTACAAGCGTGAGTACATTTTTTAAAGATAATTTTCCTAGAGAATCTGAGAAGTAGAAGGAAGACTATTTTACACCTGTTGTTTTATTTATGCTACCCTTTTTCACTCTTAGAACTGTCCAGCTTTGGGGCTGGGCGCGGTGGCTCAAGCCTGTAATCCCAGCACTTTGGGAGGCCGAGACGGGCGGATCACGAGGTCAGGAGATCGAGACCATCCTGGCTAACACGGTGAAACCCCGTCTCTACTAAAAAATACAAAAAAACTAGCCGGGCGAGGTGGCTGGCGCCTGTAGTCCCAGCTACTCGGGAGGCTGAGGCAGGAGAATAGCGTAAAATCCGGGAGGCGGAGCTTGCAGTGAGCTGAGATCCGGCCACTGCACTCCAGTCTGGGCGGCAGAGCGAGACTCCGTCTCAAAAAAAAAAAAAAAAAAAAAAAAGAACTGTCCAGCTTTGGAAAAGTCTTATGGCCATCCTAGCTAAAAGTAAAAATCCTACCAATTTATTTTAGGTTGTCTCATTTTACAGATTTTTAGGGTGGGGACTAGAGTCCTTTTTTGAAAGTGAGTGATAAGATAACTAAACTTGTCTACATCTCCTCTATGTGGTAATATTTTCCTTCCTGATGTCTGTGCGGAGAGACATAAGGCTCCCTTGGCCCGTGGAGTTCCTAAGCAAACATCAGCATTAGAGCCCAGAGTGGTAGCTGGGTGCCTAGCACTTCCACAACTGTATAAACCATAGCCATGAACATTAATGAGTTCCTTTGCTCCCTGAAGTGCCGAGGGAGATGCAGTGAAAGTGGTTCTTCTCTTGTAGCTTAGAGACTGAAGCAGGTGTCTCTGAAGGCATCTCCAACTTCCACACTGAGCTCTGAGAGACAGGCTTAGCCCTAGAAAACATTATCAGCAGGTGTGTTTCCTGCAAGTTCTGCCCTTGGACAACCTTGGCAGTGGGCAGACTCTCATCATGTGGGCAAACCCAGACCTTTCTGTGAAAGTAGGATGGTTCTGATTTCAGCCATGACAGTCAAGAAAGATTCCTCTCACACTTGGGTTTTATGGCATGGAAAGTTAGGGTGCCACTGGAGAGGCAGTGAAGAGAGGGGAAAATGGCCCAGGATTTGAAGTGAGACTCATCTGAATTTCAGTTCTTCTGGCTAAACTGCTTCGTGTCTCTGAGCCTCAGTTTCTTTCTTTTGTACTAATGCCAACTTCAAAGTGTTATTATGAGGATTAATTAGGACAAAGGTAAAGCACAGAACACAGGGACTGGCATAATTACAGCATACTGGCTATTTCTGAATAATGGATTTTAAGACAGAGTCTCAAGCTTAGAGACTTAGGGAAGTCAGGAAGACTCTCTTCAATGTGTTTCCTTGCTCCCTGCATCACGTTCAGTTCAGGATCTTTGAGGTTGTTGCCTCCCTCTGCCTTGGACATCTTTCCTCTCTTTGCCTATCTATACCTTGTCTATCCCTCAAGCTCATTTATCTCTATTCCATATTGATTTCTTGATCGCTCTCTCCATCTCTCCATCTCTCCATCTCTATCTCTGTGATTCATCTAGATTGAGCCTTCTTATCCTGGAATTTAATAATTGTGTGCAATGTTAGAATCTGTGTCTCAGTCCTCTTCAAGCTGCTAGAATGTCTTCAAGCATAAGAATAATGTCTTGGATGGGGCAGGGTTCAGGCTATGTGAAAAATAAATACTAATTGGTTGTCCTTCAAAAAAATAGAGCTATGAATGTAGAGGAAATACTTTTATTTCTGGAAGCACCCAAATTCTTATGAGGAGAATGTGGATGGTTGCACCAGCCTCTTCTCTGATACATCCTGTATTATTCTGTTCTCATGCTGCTAATAAAGACATATTGGAGACTGCGTAATTTATAAAGGAAAAAGGTTTAATAGACTCACAGTTCCACATGGCTGGGGAGGCCTCACAATCATAGTGGAAAGTGAAGGTGGAGCAAAGGCACATCTTACATGGCAGCAGGCAAGAGTGTGTGCAGGGGAACACCTCTTTATAAAACCATCAGATCTCAGGAGACTTATTCACTATCATGAGAAAAGCATGGGAAAAACCCACCCCCATGATTCAATTACCTCCCACCAGGTCCCTCCCATGACACCTGGGGATTAGAGGAGCTATATAAATCAAGATGAGATTGGGGCAGGGAAACAGTCAAACCATATCACATTCCAACTGTTTAGTGTTAATTTTTTAAAAATCAAATACAGAGTGATGACATAGTTCTTTACTTCATCTCATGAAATTTTGGTTGTGAATCAGTGACTGAGGAAATCTGACCCGGGAAGATTTTAGTACCTAAAAACAGTTAGAAAAATCCTTGTTTATAGTGGTCCTCTACACCTTCAAATGCACAGGTAGATTTCAATGTCTCTCAGTTCAGCTTCAGGCATGCCTGGAAGTTGAGGATGTATTCCATGGAATACAGCATTGGAGGCTTCAGTCAGCTGAAACTAACCCGCTTGGACCAAGGGCTCACAACTGGGGACATGGCCCAAATTGCACTAGCATTTACTCTGTGCCAAGGCAGTCAGCTTCCAGAGTGAGACAAGATGGGCGTTTGAGGCTATAAACATGTGAATAAAGTCCTGAGCTATAAAAATAATGAATAAATAAAGACCAGGAAAATATTTCAAGGTCTTATGTGGCAACATCACTAGATCTAAAATGTAGCAGGAGGAAAATAATTGAAGACATTTGTCATGTGCTACAGTTGAACTGTGACCACATCTGATATTACCTGCAGCTTCCTTATAACATGCCCACTGGGCAGAAGGGGTGAGAGCCAGGAGAGCACCAGTGTATTTAGGACCAACTTTTGAAATTTAACCATTAAGTTCAGTCCCTCCTACTCTCCAGAAAACAGACCCATGTCTTTTTCATCTTAGTCTTCCCAGCACTCAATAAGTGGTTGTGAAATAGATAATGACCAAAATGTGTGCTATAATTTTAGTTCCTAATTTAAATGGCAAAAAATGCATATTTCACTTTCTAATTGGGAATCTGGCAAGCTGTATTCAAAGCATTTTAGAGTCTTGCCTGCTATTCACTATTTCTTCTCCTCTTCTCCAAATATAAGACAAAAGAATAACCATTTATGGAAAGTTAAATGCTAAGCTACATGTCTTCATGGATTGCATCTTCTTTGAGAAACACATATTCACTCTACATTCCATGAGATTTTTCTTCTTTATTGAAAGGTAAAATATTATGACATTTCTGGGATGATTTTGATCATACTGATGACCCTCGTTGATTTATCAATTACCATTTGTTAGTGACTTCAGCTTTTTTTGGAATTAGAAAAAGATACATTTGTGCATGTGAATTTTGTGTGCTTGTCCACTTATTTTCTTTGGATAAATTTCTAGAAGAGAATTCTGCAATAAAAAGCATACATATTTTAAGGGTTTTTTGATACATGTTAGAACATGTACTTCCACCGTTTGGTTATTGATCAGTTGCAAATAACCAAAACCAACATGGCCAGTTTAAACAGAAAGGAATTTATTACTAATTCTTTGGTGTTTACAATTGTTGGAGGGCTGGAGGACCTGTCTTTAGGCTAAGCTTCTATGGAAACAACTAGTCCCTGGAATTTAATTACCTTGCCATGATTAAGAAAGCAGCCAGTTCTGCCATATCAGGAGGCTGCTGGTAGTAAACCCTAACTTCTTCCACTAAAATCGACACCACCAAACAGATACCTTGACACGGTCACCAAGGATGGTGCATAGAGGCCCCTGGAGTTGTGGCAAGGTAGCAGTCTCAAGTTCCACAGCATTATGCCATAGGCTAAATTACCCTCTGGAAGCATTCATTTCTGGATATTAAAGGCTTTGGAAAAGTACTTTACTTTGGAAAAGTAAAGTAAAAGCCCAAAGCTGCAGGCACAGGAAGCAGATTTTTGGGGGGCATTTTTCAGTGGAAAAGTGAGAATATCAGCTCCACTTTCTGCCCTTGGATTCTGGACCAATGTTTTCTAGTAAGAAAGAAAGAATGCCCTATATTAGTTGGTGGTTCAGAGCACACAATGCAACTGTACGATAGCACCTTAACTGTACAAGGTTGTTGTTTATCAGTTAGTGCCACAACTGAGGTTTCAATAGGACATTCTGGTATTCTTTAAGTGGCGTTCCATTGTCTCACTTGCTCTACTATAAAATCAGTTCTTAATCAGAAGCATTGTGTTGGACACTGTGTTTGTGACTGTTGCATTCATCAAGTCATGGAGAGTTGTTGGCAGAAGCAAAGTAGGCAGCAAAGTAAACATTCAGATCCATATGTCTCCATGCCAGGGAAGACATTGCTGCCCCTGCCATTTTGGAAGGGATCCAGTTCTAACTGATCTGCTACTTAGTGGTTGGCTGGACCCTTCCTTTGAGCTATGAGGCCAGCTAGACCTGCCTTGGGAAAGGCAATCTATATGTTATCTTCATTCATGCTACTATGGCTACTTAATTCATGAGTCCATGGCAAAGCATTAGGGTAGTTGGGGAAAGGCATCATGGACACCCACAGGATACTCATCTTATTCTCCTGATTATTGAGAACATCCTTCTCAAGAAGACCTTTTGAAGAGGATTCACTTCTCACACTGAGTCTGTTGTAATGTATGCACTCCTATACCTGCTCTCCAAACTCCCTTGTTACTAATCCATCACTCTTGGTTTTTCCAAATTTTTGACCATATGGCAGAACGATTAACCATCTCCCATGAATCAGTATAGATCTGTACCTTTGGTTATTTCTCTTTCTAGACAAGGTACAAAGCAAAACCAAACCAAACCAAATGAGAAGTGCTACTTGAAGTTTTGCCTAATGGGGGGCTTCCTTTTCCATCATTTTTTGGGGGGTGCTGTTGCGATCGGAAAAGCTGACTCAAGATTGTTACATTATCATGTAGAATGGACTGTAAACCAAGTTACTTTTTTGTTATTTTCTTTTTAACCAACTGTCCATACTGAACTCCCCATGAGGCTTGAGCCTGACATACTTGAAGACTGGGCACATGGACCTTCATGGTGCGATGACTCAGACAACATTTGGTTCTGGATGGTCAACTCAGGGCACATGGTTACTTGTTGCTCCATAATCAGGGTTTTTGTCTACCAGGATCCAGAACGAAGCCAAGATCTGTTTCTCAAAAGAACAGTAATTATGTTCTTGGGAATGTAACTTGGCTTCAAAGTCCTATGAGCCTTGACTGTTTATTTCCCTACCAGGGTTTGCCATGGGCTCTGTCCAATATTCCACTCTGCCCTAGACACTTCAAGCACAATGGGATCTGCTGTATCTGAAGGTCCAAATGTTTGCGGCTGCTGGGCCATCTCAAGAGCCTTCTCTCTTTCTGGGCCTCCCTAAGAGGTGGTGCCCTTATGAGTTACATGGTGAATGGATCTAAGCAGCACAAATGACTATGGTATCTATTGCCTCTAAAGTTCAAAGAAGCCACATTCTTTGGGGTAGTGGGTTCATGATGCAGCACATTTTCTTGCACTTGGGAGAGGCTTCTCTGATACGTCCCAGAAAACTAGAGCAGATGAGCTTTGGATATGGGGGCAAGTCTTTGGATTTTTATCTCCTATTCTCTGGTACTCCTGTGTCTTTCCAAGGGACCTAGGGTAACTACTATCAACATTCCATCTTATGCCATGGTGAAATGATCAAGGTCTCTGTGGGATAAATTATGAAAAAGTCAGAGAACAGATGTAACCCTGAGATCAGATGGTGATGGTGTACTTCTTCCAGGTGAAAGCAAATTGCTTCTGGTTAGTTATAGTTATTGAGAAAGAAAAAGTTTGTCAGATTGACAGATGTATACTAGGTACCAGGATTTGTTGGTTTGCTTCAGTAACAAGATGACTTTAGGAACAGAAAGAGCATTTGACATTACCATCTGATCAAGTTTGCAATAATCCAACATCATTTTTCAAGGCCTATCTTCCTTTTTTATAGAATAAATAGGTGAATTCAATAAGGATGAGGTGAGAATAAACCCTCTTGAACCTTTTGGGTTTGTAATGGTGGGTCCTATCTCTATCATTCCACCTGTCATGTATGGTAGCATTACTTTTGGTTTGTTATTTTCCATGAAGACATGGCTTGAGAATACAGTTCCAAAGGTTCCCACCTGGCCCTTCTTTATGCTGTGGTTCAATTTCCCAGCATATCTGTTCCAGCTATACGCTTGGGAATAGAGATCCTAACCACAGGATGGGCTTAAAGACCTACTCTCACCTCATCTTCATTACACTTCTGTTGATTGGTGGACCACAATGGCATTCTGGGTCTCCAGGAATTGATCTTAGCTCAGATCCAGTATCTCATAATCCTTGAAAGATGTATTTTTCTTTTCTTTTCTTTTCTCTTCTTTCTTTTCTTTAGACACAGTCTCACCTTGTCACCCAGGCGAGAATGTAGTGGTGCAATCTTAGCTCACTGCAACTTCTGCCAGTCAGGTTCAAGAGATTCCTCTGTCTCAGCCTTCCGAGTAGCTGGGATTACAGGCATGCACCACCACATCCAGCTAAGTTTTGTATTTTTACTAGAGACGAGGTTTCACCACGTTGGCCAGGCTGGTCTCAAACTCTTGACCTCAGGTGATCTGCCTGCTTCTGCCTCCCAAAGTGCTGGGATTACAGGCATGAGCCACCATGCTCGGCCTGAGGATATTTCTTTCCTCAATGCACAGCTAACTAAATCAGAAGTTATAGGCTCTTCAAAGGGATGCAAGAAGAATGTATACAGCATATGTTTGTGTATTATGATAGGCTCTTTCCGCATCCAGATTCCCTGCATATAAGGGTTCTTGCATACAGAGTATCCAGATTCTCTGCATACAAGGGTTCTTGCTTTGTGAACAAATTTAGTCTGAAAGTGGAAAAAGCTGATCTGACTCCACATCTTGCTGCTCCAGTTGGACATCTGTTAACCAAATTTAGAGGGTTTTCTTGGAGCTTGAGGTGGAGTGACATACAGTTTAAGTAGGATCATAGTGGGCTCCCAATTCATTTCAGTCCGAGGGGCTCCTTCTTTATAAGCTCCTGCCAAAGAACCCATCATGTCACAGTAATTTGATTGTCATCTTGGCTGTATTTGGTTATCATGGTGGCCACGCCTCTTACTTAGCAGTTGAAGGGCTGTTGCTTGGCCTCTATAAATCTGAGATCTCATGATGCCTGGTGAAACCAGCTAGCCCATTTTGTTGGCAGCATCCCTCACTTTTCTTTCTCGCATGCAGATACAGTCACTACAATATAGCATTTTCTAAGGCTTTGGAAATGTCCCTTGGCAATACATGTCTGAATGCCTTTGTGAGTGGGAACTCTGCTGGGTTTCTCTGGAAATGTAGTGAAAGGAGAGCTGGGTGAGTCTCATGCAATAAATCCACTCCATGATTACCATATTTTTATGTCTTTCTATTTCTTTCCACAGTGTACCAAAAATCATTTTTTTTTGTTTTTATTTTGTTTTTGTTTTTGCCTAGTATACGACTGAACCAACCAGCCCAGCTGCTTGAGACAGTACAATGAATCTTCGGCAAGTGCACTTATATTAGTAAATCTGGCCCGAGATCAAGTGATATCTCTCCCTCCACGGTCTGGCCCTCTCACAGTTCATTTCCACACTTTTCTCCAAGTTTCTGATCGTCTCAGTTAGAAAACCTTACAACTCTTTAACTCTTTTCCATTCGTTTGGCATGTAAGCCTCCATCTCCTTGGTGGGATGATGCTCCCCGTCTCATCTCCACTCTTCCCCATTACCTACTTACAGCCTTGGAAGGAATACAGATAGTAGGCAGGGAGCGAGGAGAATTGGCATCTTCTCACAAAATAACAACCCCGGGAGAGGTCATTACAGCGTCCTCAATCAAGGCAGGAACCGCCTCCCTCCACAGTGGAGGAGGACCTACATCTCTTGGCCAGGGTTCTCGGGATTGAGGTAACTTGGAGTCATTCAAGTCCACCCAAAATTCCCTATGCCGATTCTTGGGATTCCTCCATTTGCAGTCAATTCTCTAACACTTATATAAGAGACATTGTGAGGCTGTCAATTACTATAATTTAACAACCATCAGGCCCAGATTCTGCTCCAATTTTGGGTTATTCTAGGCCTGCTACAAGAAAAGAGATTATTTTAGGGTCCTCTGACCATGCCCGGAATGCGGCATGTCTTTCTTTAAGCTCTCTAGCTGATTAGAAGGCTCTAGTCCATCACCCCACAGCCCCTGCATTCCTATTTCTGATGGCACTGGCTTGTGTAAATAGGCATTCAGTTGTCCAGAGCTTTGCCTTCCCAGGTGACCACAGATGACAATTTATGTGAATGTTTTGTCATGGCTTACTGTGAACTACAGTGTCTTGTCCTTTTATATTAACAGGATCTAATCCCAGATTCCCACTCTCTGAGTGTTACTCAGTACTTGGTGGGGACCAGTTACTCAACAGATTAGCATTTAGTTACAGACAAAAGAAGCCATCTCGGGTAGATTAATCAGAAGGGTATTGTATTTATCACTGTGTTAAGTGTCTTTCAAAATCATTATAATGGTGGTGGATGATGTTCCAGCTAAGCTCCCAGGAATAATTTGTAAGGTCTAGGATCGCCATTTTTCCATTGTGATTGAGAAAGTCATTTTTTTACCACTGCAGCAAATGTCTATTTCAACAGCCAGGTCGATGCCACACAGGTTAATGTCTTTACCTGATGAGTGTATATGATTGGTGGATCCTAAATCACATTCATATCTTAGCTACAAGGAATACGGGTGGCACAACTTTGAGCTTTGCAGCCTCTGCAGTAGAGGAAGGAACACTAGGAGGGAGTTGACATGGATACTGAAAGAAACAAACAACAGCCTTTACCTTGAGTTTGGAAGTTAGGGTTTCCTCAAACTTTCACCTTATTAGATATTAGCATCGTTTAAATTTTGGTGAGTTTAGTTAATGAAGCTATTTTCTTGTTATTTTAACTTGCACTTTATTAGTTGAATGCTTTATCCAATTCTGGTGTTTCTTCTTCTTTTTTTTTTTAAACTCTGTTCATTTTCTCTATTTAGGTGTGTCTATTTCTACCATATTGATTTATAAAAGCTTTTAAAATATTTTGTCTTTTTGAAAGATGGTCGTGGCAAAGTTTTAAATTTTTTTTACATACTCAAACATTTTACTTTTTTTCTGTCATGGCTACTGCTTTTGGAGTTTAATTTTAAAGGTTCTTCTCTACTTTATGATTATGGAAATATTCAATAATTTTTTGGGTACAGATTTTGGCTTTATTTTTACATTAAGGACTTAATCCATTTGCAATGTGTTTTGGAACATAATATGGATTCAGAGTCCAACTTTGTGTTTTCCAAATAGTAATCCAATCATCCTCACACTATTTCAATCATCTGTTCGTTATCACTGACTGAAGGTGTTACTTTATCATATGCTGAATTCCTATATGCACCTGAGTCTGAATCGCCTATTCTCTTTCGTTGATCTTTCTGTTTCTGGATCCGTATCACACTTTAGCATTCTTGTTTCTAAAATGTGCTGTGGTTATACTAATAGGTTAACTCGTGTCAATGCAATTTAGGAATTTTTTGTCAAGAATTTAAAAATTCCATCAGTATTTTGATTTGGAAATTAACAAAAACTGTGGATCAACCCATACATATTTGATATTTTCCTTCTTAGGAATATGGGAGGTGGTAATGCTTGATGATTGAGGGTATGAGCTGTGTGAGAAACTCATCCATTTGGGTTCCGGCTCTGCCAGGATTTATACTGTGAGGTCTCCAGCAAGTACTGCATCTTTTTAATTGTTAGTTTTCTCATCTGTAACATGGGAAGAAATATTGCAGCTACTAAAAAGTTGTGGTGAGGATTAATGAACGGGTACTTGTAAAACTCTCAGAAGAGTACCTGGAGCAAAGTTAGGCTGAAAATGTAGTACCAGCATGTCCTGCCAACATTCTTGATGAATATGATGATACTACTTTTTAAGACAGTATTAGTCTGTTCTCATGCTGCTAATAAAGACATACTCCAGTTCCCAAAAAGTCCCTCATCTCCATCTGAAACCACCTCAGCCTTGACTTCATTGTCCATATCACTATCAGCATGTTGGTCAAAGCCATTCAACAAGTCTCTAGAAAGTTCCAAACTTTCCCACATTTTCCTGTCTTCTTCTGAGCCCTCCAAACTGTTCCATCCTCTGCCTGTTACCCAGTTCCAAAGTCGCTTTCACATTTTCAGGTGTCTTGACAGTAGCACCGCACTCTACCGGTACCAATTTACTGTATTAGTCTGTTCTCACACTGCTAATAAATTACCTGAGACTGGGTAATTTGTAAAAGAAAGAGGCTTGATTAACTCACAGTTCCACACGGTTGGGGAGGCCTCACAATCATGACTAAAGGTGAATGACGAGCCAAGTCATGTCTTACATGGTGGCAGGCAAGAGAGGGATGTGTGGGGGAACTACCCTTTATAAAACCATCAGAACTCATGAGACTTATTTGCTATCATGAAACAGCATGAGAAAAACCTGCCCCCATAATTCCATCTCCTCCCACCAGGTCCCTCCCACAACAGGTAAAGATTATTGGGTGGGGACGCAGAGCCAAACCATATCAAAGGCATACAGTAGAATGTTGTATCTTCATTCATTCAGGTGATGAACAATTCTTCAGTACATTTATTTCTTGGTATTTTGTTATTGCTGTTGTGTGCCAAATAGCAGAGAAAACACCACACTTTGGAAGATGTATAAGATTAAAAGTTCGATAAATTATATTATGTCTCTGTTTTTGGTTTAGAAAATCTTAGTTTTAATCTATCTTACATTATGAAGCCTGAAAGTAATAGAAGATAATACTATTCAGAACTCCACATTCTGGTCAATGCTTAATTGTCTCTTTAAAGCCTTACTTCTTCACTGGGCTGCAAGTTCCCTGGGCTGCTATGACCTCTTCCACTGCCATGTGTCCCCTATGGGCCTGGGTCTAGTATGTGCTCAATACATATTTGCATGAACAAATAAATGGCTTCACCTGGACATCTCTTCAAAAGCATCTAATTTGCCTCTTTTTTCTCACCTTTACAGACTTCCAGCTACATCAAGCTTCTTGTTCTTTCCTGAACACTCCAAGATACTTATTCCTCTGTGCCTTTTCACATGCTATTTTTTCTTGGTGTCAGGTCTTTGTACCTCTCTGTCAACTGGAAGACTGTCATCCAAAGACTTTCCACAAGAAAACTTTCCAGAGGGGTCACTGGCAGTGTGAGTCACTCCCTCACTTAGGCTGATAACATTTTCCAGTTGACCTCTTGGTGATTTTGAACCTTATTTGTGTGTGCCCACATCTGCCTTCCCATGTAGATTCTGCCCAGCACAGTTCCTGGCATACAGGTATAGAACAAATGCATGAAGCTCAGTTCTGCCCTTTGACTGAGGACTAAGAATGGTGATACATTTATCTGGTTCAGAGGGGAGCAAACATTTTCAATACTACTCTTTTATAGTCTCCTCAGAACACTTTCTTACAGTTAAAATTCTACAATAGGCAATCCTACAAGGTGGCAATGGAAAGGAAGAATGCCTCCTGTATTCCAGTGATCATATTGTTTTGTTAAAAAGCCCAAGTTGCTAGTGGTTGGAGCAAGATGGCAGAATACAAGTCTCCACTGATCATCTCCCTGGCAATTACACCAACTTAACAACTATCTACAAAATAAAGCACCTTCATAAGAACGAAAAATCAGGTGAACAGTCACAGTATCTGGTTTTAACTCTCTATTACTGAAAGAGGCACTGAAGAGGTAGAGGTAGAAAAGAGTCTTGGATCACCAGTGCTACCCTTCCCCCATCCCTCGACAGTAGTGGCATGGTGCAGAGTGTTTCTGTGTGCTGGGAAGAGGGACAGCACAGCAACTGTGAGGCATTAATCTCAATGCTGCCTTATTATAACAGAAGACAAAACTGGGCCATACTCAACTGAGGCCCATCCAAGGAGGAAGTATTGAAACCAGCCCTACACAAAGCGGAATCACCAATTCCAGTGGTCTGAAATTGAGTTCCCACAAGCCTTGCTACTGTGGGCTAAAGGGCTCTGTGGCTGCAAATAAACTTGAAAGACAGTCTGGGCCACAGGGACTGCAACACCTAGGAGTGCCCTCGTGCTGAACTGGATCAATAGACAGTGGACTAGGGGGCACGTGACCTACTGATACACCAGCTGGGGCAGCTAAGGAATGCTGGCATCACCGTTCCCCTAGCCTCAAGCTGCACAGCTCATAGCTCTAAAAGATACCACCTCCCTCTGCTTGAGGAGAGGAGAGGAGAGGGAAGATTGAGGAAGGCTTCATCTTGCATCTTGGGTACCAGCTCAGCCACAGCAGGATGGGGCACTGGTTAGAGTCACGAGGCCCCTTTCCAGGCCCTAGCTCCTGGATGACATTTCTAGACACATAGACACATCCTAGGCCAGAAGAGAACCTACTGCCTTGAAGGGAAGGACCCAGTCTTGGCAGCATTCATCACCTGTTAACTGAAGAGCCCTTGGGCCTTGAATAACCAGCAGTGACACTCAGGTACCATGTCACGGGCCTTGGGTGAGCCTCAGAGACTTGCTGGCTTCAGGTGAGACTCAGTACATTCCCAGCTGTGGTGGCTATGGGGCGAGACTCTTTCCACTTGAGAAAGGCAGAAGGAAAAGTAAAGGGGTCCTTGTCTTGCACCTGTGGTAGCAACTCGGTCACAGGGGGATAGAGCACCAAGCAGGCTCTCGTGTTCTCTGATTCCAGGTCTTGACTCTTGGACAGCATTTCTGGACCTGCCCTGGGCCAGAGGGGAGCCCATTGCCCTGAAGGGTGAGTTCCAGACCAGGCAGCCTTCACCACAAGCTGACTGAAGGCCTTTTGGGTCATAAGGGAACATCGGTGGTAGTCTGGCAGTATCCCTGTGGGCCTGTGGTGACAGTGGCCATAGGTAGAGACCCCTTTGCTTTTGGAAGGAGGAGGGAAGAATGAGAAAGACTGCATCTTTTGGTTTCAGTGCCAGTTCCACCACAGTACAATAGAACACCAGATAGATTTCTAAAGGTTTTGATTCTAGCCCCTGACTCCCTGGTGGCACCTCTGGACCCACCTGGGGTCTAGGAGATCTCACCAGCCTGAAGGGAAAGACATAAGCCCAGATGGCTTTACCACCTGCTGATTGTAGAGCCCCAGGGCTTTGAGCCTGGGAATGGTTATAGGAGGCCCTGGACAAGACTCAGTGCTATGTTGGCTTCAAACGTGACCCAACATAGTCCTAGTGGTGGTGGCCACAGGGTGCTGGTCTCACTCCACCCCCAGCTTCAGGTGGCTGAGCAGACAGTGAGAGAGAGAGAGACTCCATTTGTTTGGGAGAAAGTAAGAGAAGAAAAGAGTCTGCCCGGTAACACAGATAATTCTTTCAGATCTTGTCCAAGACAATGAAGGTTGTACTTCTATGAGTCTGCAAGAACCACAGCATTACTGGGCTTAGGATGTCCCTAAATCAGATACAGCTTAGATCACAACACCCGCGTCTTTTTGAATATCTGAAAAGTCTTCCCAAGAAGGACAGGTTCAAACAAGCCTAGACTGTGAAGACTACAATAAATACCAAACTCATCCAATCCCCAGGTGAACATCTACATGTATCAAGGCCATCCAGGAAAACATGACCTCATCAAATGAACTCAACAAGGCACCAGAGACTAATCTTGGACAAGATCTGAAAGAATTCTCTGGATTAACAGGCAGAAACTCTTGGTTTTTTCCCCTTACTTTCTCTGAAACAAATGCAATCTCTCTCTCACGGTCTGTGCTGAGCCACCTGAAGCTGGGGGTGGAGGGACACAAGCACCATGTGGCCACCACCACTAGAACTATGCTGGGTCACATTTGAAGCCAGTACAGCACTGAGTCTTGCCCAGAGCCTGCTGTAACCACTCCCAGGTTATGGATTATGTTCTCGCAAGGCCCCGAGACTCTGAAATAAGTAACCTTTCAGGCAGATAATTTGAAATAGCTGTTTTGAGAAAAGTCAATTAAATTCAAGGTATCAGAGGGAAGGAATTCAGATTTCTATCAGATAAATTTAACAAAGAGCTTGAAATAATTAAAAAAGAATCAAGCAGAAATTTTGGAGCTGAAAAATGCAATATGCATACTGAAGAATGCATCAGAGTTTTTTAGTAGCAGACTTGATCAAGCAGAAGAAAGAATTAGTGAGTTTGAAGATGGGCTATTTGAAAATACACAGTCAGAAAAGACAAAAAAAAAGTTAAAAAAATGAAGCATGTCTACAGGATCTAGAAAGCCTCAAAAGGGCAAATCTAAGACTTATTGGCTTTAAAGAGGAGGTAGAGAAAAAGACAGGTGTTCTTCAAAGGGATAATAACAGAAATCTTCCCAAACTTAGAGAAGGATATCGGTGTCCCAGTACAAGATGGTTACAGAACACCAAGCAGATTTAACCCAAAGGCATTTAATAATCAAACTCCCAAAGGTCAATATGCAGAAAGGATCCTAAAAGCAATAAGAAAAAATAAATAAATAACCTATCGATTCACTCCAATACATCTGGCAGCAGACATTTCGGTGGAACTGTTTTAGGCCAGGAGAAAGTGGCATGACATATCTAAAGTGCTGAAGAGAAACAGCTTTTACTCTAGAATAGTATATCCGGTGAAAATATCCTTCAAACATGAAGAAGAAATGAAGACTTTCCCAGACAAATAAAAGCTGAAGAATTTCATCAACACCAGACCTGTCCTATAAGAAATGCTAAAGGGAGTATTTCAGTCAGAAAGAAAAAGACATTAATGAATTTTTTAGTAGAGACAGGGTTTCATCATGTTGGCCATGCTAGTCTTGAACTCCTGACCTCAGGTGATCCGGCCACAATAAGAAATCATCTGAAGGTGCAAAACTCACTGATAATACTAAGCACACAGAAAAACACTGAATATTATAACACTGTAACTCTAGTGTGTAAAGTACTCTTATCTTTTTTTTTTTTTTTGAGACGGAGTCTCTCTCTGTTGCCCAGGCTGGAGTGCAGTGGCGTGATCTTGGCTCACTGCAAGCTCCGCCTCCCGGGTTCACGCCATTCTCCTGCCTCAGCCTCCCAAGTAGCTGGGACTACAGGCACCTGCCACCACGCCTGGCTAATTTTTTTGTATTTTTAGTAGAGACGGGATTTCACTGTGTTAGCCAGGATGGTCTCGATCTCCTGACCTCATGATCCGCCCCCCTTGGCCTCCCAAAGTGCTGGGATTACAGGCATAAGCCACCGTGCCCAGCCTAAGTACTCTTATCTTAAGTAGAAAGACAAAAGAAGAACCAATAAAAAATCATAACTACAACAATGTTTCAAGACATAGTAGAGTAAGATATAAATAGAAACAACAAAAAGTTAAAAAGCAGAGGTATGAACCTAAGGCACAGAATCTTCATTAATACTTTTCTTTTTGCTCATGTGTTTGTTTATGCAGACAGTGTTTAGTTGTTATCAGCTTAAAATAATGGGTTATAAGATAGTATTGGCAAACCTCATGGTAACTAACACCAAAAAACATATAACAGGTACACAAAAAATGAAAAGCAAGAAACAAAATCATATAACCTGAGAAAATCATCTTCACTGCAAGGAAAAAAGGAAAGAAAGAAAGAAGGATGAATAGATCACAAAACAACCAGAAAACACATAACAAAATGGCAGGAGTAAGTCATTACTTATCAATAATAACATTGAATGTGAATGGACTAAACTCTCCAATCAAAAGACAGAGTGGGCCGGGCACGGTGGCTCATGCCTGTAATCCCAGCACTTTGGGAGGCCAAGGTGGCCGGATCACCTGAGGTAGGAGCTCAAGACTAGCATGGCCAACATGGTGAAACCCCGTCTCTACTAAAAAAATATAAAAATTAGCTGGGCGTGGTGGCATGTGCCTGTAATCCCAGCTACTCTGGCGGCTGAGGCAGGAGAATTACTTGAACCCAGGTGGCGAAAGTTTCAGTGAGCTGAGATCGTGCCATTGCACTCCAGCCTGGGCGACAAGAGTGAAACTCCATCTCAACAACAACAACAAAAAGACAGAGTGGCTGAATGGATAAATGATAACAACAAGAAGAACCAATTATCAGTTGCTTATAGGAAACATACTTCACCTGCAAAGATACATACAGCTTGAAAATAAAGGGATGGAAAAATATGTTCTATGGCAATGGAAACCAATAAAAAGCAGCAGTAGCTATACTTATATCAGACAAAATAGATTTTGAGATAGAAACTGTAAGAAGAGAGCAAGAAGGTCACTACATAATGATAAAGGAGTCAATTCAGCAAGAGGACATAACAATTACTATTTGAGCTAAAGAGAGAGATAGGCCCCAATACAGTAATAGCTGGAGGCTTCAACACCCTACTTGCAGCACTG
The DNA here is from genome assembly GCF_003255815.1 of Theropithecus gelada. Classification (NCBI taxonomy): domain Eukaryota; kingdom Metazoa; phylum Chordata; class Mammalia; order Primates; family Cercopithecidae; genus Theropithecus; species Theropithecus gelada. The sequence goes on from NC_037681.1 coordinate 12,190,431, forward strand.
GACAGATCTTCTAGATAGAAAATCAACAAAGAAACACTGGACTTGTTCTGCACTATAGACCAAATGAACCTTACAGATATTTACAGAACATTTCATCCAACAGCTACAGACTACACATTCATTTCCTCAGCACATAGATCATTCTCAAGGATAGAGCATATGTTTGGTCATAAAATAAGTCTTAAAACATTAAAAAAAAAATCTGAAATAGTATCAAGCATCTTCTCTGACCACAATGGAATAAAACTAGAGATCAATAACAAGAAAAATTTTGGAAACTATACAAATACGTGGAAATCAAACAATATGCTCCTGAATGACCAGTGGGTCAATGAAGAAATTAAGAAGGAAATTGAAAAATGTTTTGAAACAAATGGTAATGGAAATACAACATACCAAAACCTATGGGCTACAGCAAAAGCAATACTAAGTAGTTTATAGCTATAAGTGCCTACATCAAAAAAAGAGAAAAACTTTAAATAAACAATCCAGTGAGGCATCTTAAAGAACTAGAAAAGCAAGAGTAAACCAAACCCATAATTAGTAGAGGATACGAAATAATAAAGATCAGAGCAGAAATACATGAAATTGGAATAAAGGAAACAATAAAAATGATCAATGAAAGCAAAAGTTGGTTTTCTTGAAAAGGTCAACAAAATTGACGAACCTTTAGCCAGACTAAGAAAAAGCAAGAAGATCCAAATAAATAAAATCAGATATGAAAAGGGAGACATCACAACCGATACTGCAGAAATTCAAAGGATCATCAGAGGCTATTATGAGCGACTATATGTCAATAAACTGAAAAGTCCAGAAGAAATGGACAAATTCCTAGAGACATACAACCTACCAGGATTGAGCCATGAAAACATACAAAATCTGAACAGACCAATAACAAGTAACAAGAATGGGGAAAAACTGAAATCCTGTCCTCTAAGATTTGGAACATAACAAGGATGTCCACTGTTATTCAACATAGTCCTGGAAGTCCTAGCTGGAGTAATCAGACAAGAGAAATAAAGGGCATCCAAATTAGAAAGAAAGAAGTCAAACTATCCTGTTTGTAGATGATATGATCTTATATTTGAAAAAAACTAAAGTCACCATAAAAAATCTATTAGGACTGATAAACACATTCAGTGAAGTTGCAGGATACAAAATCAACATACAAAAATCAATAGCATTTCTATATGCCAACAGTGAACAATCTGAAAAAGAAATAAAAGTAATCCCGGCCGGGCGCAGTGGCTCACGCCTGTAATCCCAGCACTTTGGTAGGTCGAGGAGGGTGGATCGCGAGGTCAGGAGTTTGAGACCAACCTGACCAACATAGTGAAACCCCATCTCTACTAAAAATACAAAAAATTAGCTGGGTGTGGCCGTGGGCGCCTGTAATTCCAGCTACTCAGGAGCCTAAGGCAGGAGAATCACTTGAACTCAGGAGGCGGAGGCTGCAGTGAGCCAAGATTGCGCCACTGCACTCCAGCCTGGGTGACGGTGCAAGACTCCGTCTCAAAAAAAGAAAACAAAAACAAAAAAAGTAATCCCATTAATAATAGCCACAAATAAAATTAGGAATTAATCAAAGAAGTGAACAATCTCTATAATAACAACTATAAAACACTAATGAAAGAAATTGAAGAAGACATCAAAAATGTAAAGATATTTTATGTTCGTGGTTTGGAAGAGTCCAAGTCATTAAAATGTCCATATTACCCAAAGCAATCTACAGATTCAGTGCAATCCCTATCAAAATACCAATGCCATTCTTTCAGAAATAGAAAAAAAATCCTAAAATTTATGTGGAACCACAAAAGACACAGAATAGCAAGAGCTATCCTAAGCAAAAAGAACAAAACTGAAGGAATCACATTAGCTGACTTCAAGTTATATTACACAGCTATAGTAACCAAAGCAGCGTGGTGCTGGCATAAAACCAGACACAAAAACCAATGGAACAGAATAGAGAACTCAGATACAAATCCACGCACCTACAGGAAACTCATTTTTTACAAAGGTGCCAAGAACATACACTGGGAAACAGTGTCTTCAAAAAATGATGGTGGGAAAACTGAATATCCTTATGTAGTAGAATGAAACTAGACTCCTATCTCTCACCATCTACAAAAATCAAATCAAAATGAATTAAAGCCTTAGATCTAAGAGCTCAAACTATGAAACTTCTGCAAGAAAACCTTGAGGAAACTCTCCAGGACATTGGTCTGGCAAAAATTTCTTGAGCAGTACCCCACAAGCACAGGCAACCAAAACAAAAATGGACAAATGGGGTCACATCAACTTTAAAAGCTTCTGCACAGCAAAGGAAACAATTAGCAAAATGAAGAGAGAACCCACAGAACTGGAGAAAATATTTGCAAACTACCCATCTCACAAGGGATTAATAACCAGAATATATAAGGAGCTCAAACAATTCTATCAGAAAATAATCTGATAAATTTATTTAAAAATTGGCAAAAGATTTAAATAGACATTTCTCAAAATAAGGTATACAAATGGCAAACAGGTGTATGAAAAGGTGCTCAACATCGTTGATCATCAGAGAAATGCAAATCGAAACCACAATGTGATATAATCTCTTTCCAGTTAAAATGGCTTATAGCCAAAAGGCAGGCAATCACAAATGCTGGGGAGGCTGTGGAGAAAAGGGAAGCCCCTGCCACTACACCGTTCGTGGGAATGTAAATTAGTACAACCACTATGGAGAACAGTTGGGAGGTTCCTCAAAAAACTAAAAATAGAGCTACCATATGATCCAGCAATCCCACTGCTGGATATATACCCAAAAGAAAGGAAATCAGTATTGGAAGACATATTTCCCATGTGTGTTGCAGCACTGTTCACAATAGGTAAGATTTGAAAGCAGCCTAAGTGTCCATCAAAAGATGAATGAATAAAGAAATGTAGCGGTTATACACAATGGAGTATAATTCAGCCATTAAAAAGAATGAGATCCTTTCATTTGCAACAACATGGATGGAACTGGAGATCACTATGCTATAGTGAAATAAGCCAGGCACAGAAAGCAAACATCACATATTCTCAATTATTTGTGGGATCTAAAAATCAAAACAAACTCATGGACATAGAGTAGAAGGATGGTTACCAGAGGCTGGGAAAAGAGTGGGGGATTGTGGGGGAGTTGAAGATGGTTAAATGGGTACAAAAAAAAAAAAACCAGAAAGAATGAATAGGGCCTAGTATTTGATGGCACTATAGTGTGTCAATAATAATTTCATTGTACATTTTAAAATAACTGGAAGAGTATAACTGGATTGTTTGTAAACCAAAAGATAAATGCTTGAGGGGATGGATACCCCACTTTCCATAATGTGATTATTACTCTTTGCATGCCTGTATCAAAACATCTAATGTACCCCATAAATATACACACCTACTATGTCTCCACAAAATTAAAATTAAAACATTTAAAAAAATCCAAAAAAGTATAAGTTGCAAACTGAATGCTTTTAGGCATGATTTAAATGTGAAGAAAGCAATTTCTTTTTTTTTTTTTTTGACATGGAATCTCGCTTTGTGGCTGGAGTACAGTGGCACGATCTCAGTTCACTGCAACCTCTGCCTCCCGGGTTGAAGCCATTCTCCTGCCTCAGCCTCCTGAGTAGCTGGGATTACAGAAGCCTGCCACCACGCATGGCTCATTTTTGTATTTTTAGTAGACACGGGGTTTCACCATGTTGGGCTGGTCTTGAACTCCTGACCTTGTGATTCACCCACCTTGGCCTCCCAAAGTGCTGGGATTACAGGTGTGAGCCACCGCACATGGCAGAAGAAAGCAGTTTCTATATTGGAAGAACATGGGCCAACTATACAAAGGATGAAATTCCTTAAGAGAAAAGGGTGAGTGGAGGAAAAGAAATCATGCACAGCACTGAAGAGCGTATTTGGTCATCTGCTTTGTCACCTTCAGATAATGGAATCAGAGGATAAGCATCGTGATGCATCATACAGAGTCTCCTTTCACATACAGTTATGAAAATGGGGATGGCATTTCCTTTCCTGAAATGCATCAATGCAGGTTAGATAACTCATGAAATATAACTTCAGTTTTCAGGACAAGGTTTTAGTGAACAAGACAATCTAACATATTATTTTATTAATATTTTAAAAGCTTTTCCCCCAATAGAGGTGAATACATTGTTTAAGCAAGTCAATAGAAAAAAAAAATCCAGCTGTCAATAATAGGTTATTTTAGAGACACAGCAGAAAGAGTACAATAGTGTTCCTCCAACTGGAAGCTGAGGACATTGGGGTAAATTAGAACAGAGGAAATGTTAGGGGTAGGTATTTGGAAGGGACAGTGGTTGATGGCAGTTTTAGAACAGAAGATCGCTTAAAGGGACCTAGGAGGGTCTTAGGTTGGCAGAATAGTCAAGGTGACCCACGCGTCGGGCTGGACGGCTCCAAGAGAGGCAGATGAAGCACATGGACAAGTGAGGGTTCTCATCTTCTAGTGGCAAGACAGGGCTTATAAAGCCACAGCACCCATGGTGGGGTTGACACATCTATAGTCTTTCACAATGAAGACAGAGAAATAAGCACATATGTTTTTTTAAAATATTATTTTATTATTATCATTGTCATTTGGCTGTGAGACTCCATGGTGTATTGCATAGCTGTGGAGTCTACTGCCAGGTTTCAAATTCTGGTCCCACCTCTTCCTGGGACAAATGACTAAATCTTTCAGTCTGTTTTCTCATGGGTGCAATGGGACTGTAAAACCAGGGCTGTAACAAGGATGAAATGAACTAACATTTGTAAAGCACAGAGCCCATATGACCGCTATTATTTTGTTTATTTTTATTAGGTATAAACTTATTATGTATAGATTATGTATTTAGCATAGTACATATTTTATGTGTCATACATACATAAATAGTTGATGTATCATACTTGCCATTAATTTTGTGCTCTGTTCCAGTGTAAGGTTATGATTACATAAGGACTTTTTACATATTCAGAAGCACTGACACCGGGCCCTTACTTTTAACTTTTTGTGAAATTCGGTATGATAGGGTCTAAGTTTTGCTAGTGTTTAAATGTTGAAATACACATTTCATAAGGTAGGAAGTAACATATGCTTTTGTTCATTTAATTTTATTTGAATTTTGAAAAGATATCTTAGATTTGATTTTTTTAATATTCCTTCAGCTGTCATTCAACAGGTATCTATTGAGTGCCTCCTGTGTGCCAGGCACTGTTCTAGATGCTTGGGAGACAGAGATTCCTGCCCTCCTAAAACACTTCTGAAAACCTAAAGAACAACTTGGTAGCTTATTTTTTATAAGCAATTTCCCAGATATGGGGACTCAAAAAATTCTGGGGGAGCCGGGTACAGTGGCTCATGTTTGTAATCCCAGCACTTTGGGAGGCCTAGGTGGGCAGATCACTTGAGGTCAGGAGTTCTAGACCAGGCTGGCCAACATGGCAAAAATCCCCTCTCTACTAAAAATGCAAAAATTAGCTGGGCTTGGTGGTTGCCTGTAATCCCAGCTACTTGGGAGGCTGAGGCAGGAGAATTGCTTGAACCTGGGAGGTGGAGGTTGCAGTAAGCTGAGATTGCGTCACTGCACTATAGCCTGGGGAACACAGGGAGACTCCGTCTCAAAAAAAAAAAAAAAAAAGTTCTGGAAGAGAACAAATTTCACAAGATATGATGCATAGTTCCCTTCTCCCAAATGATGTGTAGATGTGGGATGAATGAAACCAAATCTTTATGTTGCATTTTGTGTCATAAAAGTTACCCAGATACATAGGTCATTATCAGATGCTGAAATTCAGGGTCTACCCTTGTGGAAATAAACATACAGAAAATGAGGGGTGTGAAAATAAGACAAAAAAATAATCCTGGAAGACTGCCCAGGCAATAATTAAGCAACATAATAGAAAAATATAAAAGACTTAACATTTGTTACAAATAAGAATAAACCATTTTAATGAAGTCGAGGGTCCCCGATTTCTCAGTATAAAAATCAGGGATTACAGTTCATTGAAAATCAGAAGAGAAGAAAAAACCTAACGTGTATATAGTGTTTATAATCTATGCGTTGCCCATATTCAATCTTATTTAATCTTCATTCTCAACTTTGAGGAGGATTTTATCTTCTTCACTTAATGGAAGAGAACAGAGAATTGGAGGAGGTGGTAACTTCCTCCAGTTGTATTCCAACTGGGCTTACCCAGTTGGAATATGCTGGAGAGAAGGCGTGAACTTACCCTATTTGGTTGCAGATCCTAAACATATCTTTGACAAATAACATGCAATCCCATGGGCTCCAAAAATCGTATTTGGCTCTGAAAATGATTCATTCTCAATATATCATAGTTTTATATTCTTAATGCAACCATCTACCCTCAAGAAAACGTTCCCATTCTGCTTCAGGTAGGGACAGAACTAGCTATCGGGCCAGCACATTCTTCACGCGCTCAGGGATTCATTCCCCAGTCTCACTCAGCACCTTTATGTTAGGTACTCTGTTAGATGTTGGTGATATAAAAATAAATAAGACAGAATCCCTACTCTCAAAGGGCTTACGGTATAATCGGGCAGAAGACAGTTACTTTAGCAAATAATTTTATGAGATGGTAAGATATGCCAATGTGATTATTATGAAACTCTTTTAATTTAGTTTTTTTCAATTAAATGCAGAAAATACTTATTAAGTGCCAACAGACCGTGTGCAAAGGAACTGGAGTTGCAGAAATAACCGAGCTCTGAAAAAGCAGTATACTACATAGGAAACAGTGCAATGAGGAGAAACATATTGATGCTTGCAGACTTGGCATTTTCACAAAGACCAAACTGGCTTTGCCTGACAGGATGTTTTAGGAAAACTTACCTGAAGATTTGTCCATGTAGTTTTTAGCAAGAGCAAAATTTTCACTTGAGCTCAACAAGGGCTTAAGTGTCCTCCCCCAGGGTGTGCTCAGGTTGGGAGATCAACAGAGCTATTTTCAATTAGGACAGAAGCCACAATTTGTTTGGCTCAGCCACAATTTGTTTGGCTCAACCAAAATTGTCAGAGTGTTATAATAAGGTGAACTCAAAGTAACTATTATCTGGACACCAGTTTAGCATATTGCTGTGCCTTTTTTTTTTTTGGTTTTTTAAGCATATGCTGCTCTAACAAAAAGGCTTGTCTAAAGGCATAAAAGGATATGAAACAATATTTGGTTATGAATTGATATATCTCCAATCAGGAGACCAAGTAATATCCAGAACTATAAAATTAGATAAAAACATGCATGAGGTTAAGTGCAGCTACTATTAGATTATTGCTTTAAGATTACTTTTTTTTTTCTGGATAATTAGTCCTTTGTATCTAAAGTTTTGTTTTTTATTTTAATTTAGTTTTAACTTGTGTTAACCTGTATATTAGGCATTTAAGATCATCCATAGAATTTGAAGTCACATGCCTCCATATGTTAACCAAAATAAAAATGCTAAGATGTATCTATGGAAAATGGATTTGAAAATGTCTAAGTATTCTAGGTAAAGCTATAAACCCTGAGTACTTTTTATAGGGTTGAAAGAGTTAATCAAAAGAAGTTTTTGAGTCAGAGAAAACTCAGTTCCGTGTTCATTTCTACTAAAATGAGACCTTAAATTCTATTGAAATAGAATTTGACACAATTCAGGTCAGATTTCCTATCAACACCACCTTGAGCTCTGGGACACGTCTGTCTAATTAAGGGACTTCCTTCATTAGTCATCCTGTGTCCGGCAAGCTAAATCCTAATCTGTGGAGGAAAAGCAATGAGATGTTTTAAACAATGATAAGAATATCACAAATAATCAATTTCTATGGCATTACCAGCTACCTGGTCAAGGAGAAGTCTGTAAGTGCAAGAATGTATTGTAGAACTCCAGCTCGCCTACTGGGCATTGATTCTTTGCAGTGTGCATAGATTGCTGGGTTTAAAGAGAGATTCCTAATGATGCTCACCTTTAATTTTTCCCCTCAAATAAAAAGAAAGCGAGTTGCCCATAAAGGCCTCAGTATAAGCAAATGAGTGTTTTTATGGTTGTAAAGATGTATTGTGAGACTTTTCACAAAACTAGGAAACCAGCAAACTGCTTGGGAGTAATTAGACGTAATCTGATGCATGCAACCTCATAAAGGAGGAAGAGCTAATTACAATTACAATGCACCGTGCTTAGAAACATATTTATTGTGCTTATTTTTAAGATGTTTACTTCACCTGAAAGAAAAGGCCTACAAAAGCATTTCCGTGTAATCAAAACACAGATCTTCTTTTACCAACCACATTTATTTGAATTTCTAAAGTTCATGGCAGATAGCATTTTAATCCACATTAACCTTTGGAATCCTTACATGTTCCCAAACTAGTGTCGCTTAAGAAAAGCACACATATTCACCCCCAGCCCTACCCACCACCTCTCTGTGCTACCCCCACACTGGAGACAGAATGAAATACAATGATTTGACACAATAATTTAACCATAGCTTCCTCAAGAAAGGGCATCGACAGACTTATATATTCATTAAAGAATTAAACTTGCATTTAATTTTCAAAACCGAAACAAAACACAAGGACCCCTAGAACTTTCCCAGCACACTTTCATACACGCTGCCTTCAAATGGAATATTCATTACTCTCATTAAAGTAACACCAACTGGAACCAAAATCTATGTTGTGCCTTTAAAGTAGAAAAATGGAGATGGATTAATAATATTCTGATTATTAAGACTTCACTTTCAGTTACTAAGAAGCAAAATAAGGCAAAAAAGTCCACCCTAAACCCCAAGTTAATTTCCTTTTAATTCTATCCAGAACATGACTTCTGTGTTGTACAGAAGATACCTGAAATTAAAGTTTAAGTTGAAGGAAAAGGCAATTAAAAGGATTAAGCAGATGATTGTAACTTTATAAGAATTCTGGGGCGATGCATTTGTTTCTTTTAGGGCATGGCTCGTTGAGGCAGGAAACAGTGGCAGTGGTTAGGATTCTGCGCATCTCTAGCCTGTGCCGGGAAGAGGGGGGCGCACGCGCAGGTGGGCGCTTCAGAGACAGTCTGTCAGCTCCACCTGGAACGATGACAGCAGCTCCTGGCTGTCCCTGGCATTCTGACCACACAGCTTGCGGAGTTCTTTGTACAGTCAGAAGGAGAGGCCGAACCTGTGACCTCCCACGGCCTCTTCTGTGATGTAGCCTCCATCCTCTCAGTGGCCTGAATGCAAACCTGCTCCCTGGAGAGGGCAAATCATTGAACATATGTTTAGTCTAAAAATATAGCTTGCAAAAAATGCACTTTTGGAATGCGCTAAGACATTTCCCTACAGTAGAACCTTCTCTTTGCCCCAAAGATTTGTCAAGTGGAATTGAATGCACACACATCAATCTGCACGTTGTTGCCAGACTAGGACCATTTCTGTGTGTCCTTGTGTATTTTGCGGAAAACGCCAGTCGTGTTGAAACAAGATGCCTTACAAAAGTTGTGAGCACATTACTACTCCAGGTTTCTTCCCATAGAAGATTTAAATTTAGAACTCACTGAATTAACATTTTATTTTAAGGCACGGGAAAGATATGCAATGTGCCTTATCAATAGTTGAAATGAGATTGGAGAGTATCTCTCAAGTTTATCAATTACTAAACAAAAAGATGTATATAACTTCTCCAAGATTAAATTCTTAAAGATTTAAGATGACAGACATATTTTTATAACAAAGATCTACAATGAAGCCTTGGTGGTGTTTAAAACAATGTCAAGATATGTAATAAAGACACTTTTGAAAATACCATGAGCCGAAAATTAAAACAGCAACCATTTTTTTTTTTTTGTAATGTGGCTCTTTGGTTGTCTTCAACATTTATATTCCCAAAATGTGAAAAGTGTAGGAACCACTCGAGAGCATCACTGAGCAGTAAGAAAACCGGGGTTTTCCCATAAAGCTTTGGTACCACCTAAATCAGCTTTAGGCCAAAACCAACGACTCTGAAACAAATCAGAATTCGAACAGCCAGGCCACGCTGCTGAAGGTACATGCTTACTGTGAAGGGCACACTCCCCACCTGACATATTCCACGTCTACAGAGAACCTATCAGACAGAGACTCAGACATGATCACTGACACCAGAATCGAGTTTTCTCACCGAATGCCACATAAATGGGAGGGACTGTAATGACACACACGCGTACACACACACACACATGCTCTCTGCCTCCCTCCCTCTCTGCATGTTCTTGCAGTGAAAATAACACACGTATAATGCGACAACCTTGAGAGAGCACAAACTGCTGGGAAACATTACCTTCTGTGCTGTGGAGAATTCATGAGTTTTCACCAGCTGCCTGGATCTGTCCGGACATGTTCCAGTGCTCATCCTGTTAAGACTGGCAATTAAACGGAGTACTACAGCTAGGAGACCCCAAATTTGATGCCATCCTCTTCTCCTCTTTACAGAACCCAATTTGATTTTTTCGCCACTAAAAAAATGCATGCGTAAGTGTAGCTGTATACGTGTGCCTGAGTGTATGCATTTCTGATGCACCTAAGCAAAAATGACAACTCGACAATAAAACAATATGAATTCCTGCCGCGAAAGAAAATGAGTTTTACAGAAGTACAAGTTCTTCATAGCTGTTTTAAACAACTGTGTGTTTAGCAGTACACCTGCTTTCATATTGTCTTTTAACTGTCTCCTCTTGCTACTTAGGCTGGCAAAAGACAGCCTCGATGGTTAATCACCGAATGTATAGAGAAATGAAACATGGACTTTTAAAAGAGTAGTAAGCTGGAAAGAAGACAAATAACAAATTAGTGAATAGGAAAGTCTTGCAAATCTATGACATGTTACAAAGGGAAAATACAAGCAGAATCTGTAAAATGTTACCAAAATACGAAAAGAACCTAGAAAAGGAGCACATTGTATGTTTATTTGAAACAATTCTTTGCTGAGATGAAACACATTTTAACAAGGGACCGTGGGATAGGCAGATTGTCAGGGGAGCTGAAAATGCAGCAAGAATGACCAAAGTTAAGAGATCTAATGACTCATGACACCTTCCCTTAAAAATAAATCCAAACAGGGGAAAGGAATAATAAATTTTAAAATCGCTAACCGATTGGCAACCCAGATTTTGCTTTATTAGGGAGGGCAAGTAAATTTTATGTGATAGTTTGTTGTATTTAAAGACAGTGTAAAACTCTCATTGCAAACAGTTGTTTACAGTGCGTTTTTCAGCGCCGAGCTGTTTTAAAGCTCAATTGTGCATTTTGCAGATAAAGTGGGAAAACTAACTGAAGGCTGTATTGTAAGCAGTGGTTGCCGTGGAAACCCCAGTTTCAAGAGCTGGTTCTCCATTACCACTTAATTTAGGCTTCCTAATTGCATTCCACTAAATCGGTAGCGACAATATCTGCAGAGCAAAACTGCATGCCCAGTCTAGCGCAAACCTCTTTGAAACAGGCTTTTTGAAAGCCAGGAGCTATAAAAACTCAGCATGACGTGGAGCATATGAGAAACCTGTAGTTCAAATGTACTACTGCCTGCTTTCTCATCCTTGGTAACTTCAGTGCGCTCCACACCAATCTATTAGTTCAGTCTACCTTAAAGATCATAAAGCTCTGCCATGTGGAAACTCATCTGTCCAGCAACACATTGGTGCAAAATAGATTTAATTGTACTCCCAACCCTGTATCATGTCCACCTTATTTTACTGCACACCAGCAGGTAGCCAGTGCAGTCTCACTTCCCTTGAACTGCCCTTGCTCCACAATACGAGGAGAACAATACTTTCTCAGTTTAAATTATTTGCCACTGTTGGGCTGAGCGGAGAGCTAGACCGCCCATATGTGACCTGAAGAAGAGGCTTGTCAGAACCACTAGACATAAAAGCATTCCAATTATCGACCACACTGCTTTAATAGAGGAGGCAACTAATATGATCGTGTAAGTGACTGCACCAGTGAGGAGCTCTTCGTCACTGTCAGACTAACACTTGAGTTAAACTCTTGTAAATCAGTCACATTATGCTGCTGGTGGAGCAATAAACACAGATCTATTAGGCTTAGGATTCCAGAGAGCTCTTTCTGCAAAAGGAGTTACACTGGATGCCTTATTAATATGAAATTTGCCATGTTTATTATTTTGCAATTACTAATACGGGTAACGTTGGCACATTTAAGTTGCCTGTGATCAGATTCTGAAAGGGAAGCAAATGCCTTTGGTGGTCAGAGAGCGGGCCAGCCTGTCTCCGTGGCAGGGCACCGCAGGGCACGGTGGGCATTCTGCGTGAGCGGCCAGTGGGAGAGGAAGTTGGCTGACTCTTGATTGACAAAAAATCCCACAATTCTCATTTTTCTCTTTAAACAACAAATGCTTTCAAGCAAAACGCCGTGCTATCTTGGAGCACAGGACTTCATGCCAATCCCCGGTGAAGCTCATCATTTCCTCACTCAGGACCTGAGGATTTGGCATCTATATTGTAGGCGAAGAGACTCTTTTGCTCCAGAGAGGCAAGTAAACAACTGCAGCGTTTTATCCTCTCCCTGGCGTGGGTGCATGTTGCTAAAGCAGCCCAGGCACTGCTGCCAAGCACTCCACTATTGTCTTCTGTCTCCCAAGGTTTCGAACGCCCCTGCCCTCCCTACGGCGGGTCTTCTGCAGGGATGAATGAGGCATTTTCCAGGACAAGACTTTATGAATGAGACAGACTGTGTATTACAAGGCAAGAGGCTCCTGTGCATTTCCTGAAGAAGAAAGCCAATGTGAAGACTGCATCCCAGTTTCAGCAGCAATGTGGAGGAGAAGTCAACATCGCTGACAAGATTTTGCCAGAAAGCCTCTCCCTTAGTCACGATACAAAGAGTTGATGATCGATTCAAAGGCCAGGCATCTAAAAGCCCTGGACAAGGTAGATTCTAAAGGACAAATAGGTGCTCTTCTGAGGTAGTGGGGAGGGGCGCCCGCTGTTGGACCATTTTAATCCATAGAAAATCAGGTGCACTGCTGTGGGTGTGGCAGCTGCAAAACATGGCAGGATTGCAAGTCATCTTTGGATGAAATAGAATGACTCATGGTTCTGCGACTGAGAACGTGTGATCTTGGAGACAAAGTTTGAGCAAAATTACGAGTGAAAGTTCTGGTGTTAGTTATCCTGAGTCAGGGAGACCTAATCGAAGTACTCCTTTCTGATCCCCTAGAGTTTCCTTAAGAAGGCCTTGGCATCAGCTTCAGGGTGTGAATACATTTCTCTATTTCTGATGCACCTGCAACCTGGGTGCTGCAACCGTTCTTTTCTGTGTGTTTCTTCCTCACTATGGATGAAGAAAAGTAAACAAGTGTGTTTTGTGCGTCACCTTCATGTTGCCACTCTTCAGTTAAGCAAGTAAAAGCTAGCCCTTCCTCCCCAACCTTGCTCTGTGCCTCTTCCCAGAGCAAGGTTTCAACCCTCTTGAAACTCTGTTTCAGCCCAAGTCCAGGACCCTCAGAGATTTTTTTTTTTCTCCCTGAGGGGATAAACAGGGCTTTAAAAAGATTCTACTCCCTTTCCAAGCCCACGAAGTGCTCAGAAGCAGCCCCGAAAGGAGCCAGCAGGGAAAAGTAGACTCAACCTCGTCCAAGCATCAGGTTCCTGCTAATTTCCTCTCCTGCAACCCTGATGAAATCACCTCTGATTTTATCTGTGTTCTCCCACTTTGCCACTGCTTATCTCTGATCCACCCATGGAACTAATAAAATAAAGGACTAATGTTTCCTTCTCATCCTTAACAATTAATTCTAATTCTAAAACTTCTTTGATCTCCCCTCCATTATTCTAAAACGAAACCCCAAATCTTTGGGCTTAAAATCAAGCCTTGTTTCAGTACATAGCCTAAGTACCCCATGGAAAGAAAATTGCAGCAGCCACAGAAAATGATTACTGCTGAATTACAAATCACAGAGAGTTGCATAAATAGTTATGAGGGAAAATCGCAGGATAATGTTGCTGATACAATCAATAGCATCCTTGATAGTGATAGGCCCAGGGGTTCTATATATTATCTATCCACCAAAATGCCAATATAATAAAACCTACAGAGGAATTTATATCAAGATCCATTCTCTGTTAATTCCCAAGTGAATAATACATCAAATTGGATACCTGAAAGATCGTCTCCTCTAATTGACTTGTTTAAGAAACTGGTTATACTGGTCATTATGCTATTCCAACTAATGTGTGTTAGGAAGTATTTCTCTCTCTTTTAAAATTAATACAACAGTTTCACATATGACCCATGATGCAAAGAAAAATATATATTCTGTAAGTAATTGGAACTCATTATAATTATATTTACTAAAACGTTTTGTGTTTCCATCATTTCTCCCGGAACTGCAGTGGTCAGTAAGGGGCCCAGAGTGTAAGAGGTTTCCTATTAAATGCTTTTTGAAAAAGTGAATATACATTGATCAGGCTTTCTTTATCTTTAGCTATCACTGCTCATTTTCTCTTCTTTCCTTCCATTGAACATCTTTTAAATTAATTAATCTATGAATTTCCAAATGTTAGATGGCAATCTATATATATTTCTGTAGAAAAATTAAAGATACATTTTAAATGGAAGCCTTTTGTGATCCCAGAATGACACTACAAATGAGATTTCCATAGGTCTTAGAGTTAAGGCAGGTGTCTTTCAAAGTGGCAAGAATTCCCCCGGCTCACTAGGGGATTGATGATTAAATCTTACTAACACAAACATGACTTTCTTATATATTTCTTTACAAGAAATAGGTTTTAGAGCTCCACATCATGGCTTACATATTGGAACAATATTTGGTATAATAAAATTCCAGTAAAATAAACATCTCTCTGTCTTTTTTTTTTTTTTTTTTTTGAGACAGAGTCTCGCTCTGTCGCCCGGGCTGGAGTGCAGTGGCCAGATCTCAGCTCACTGCAAGCTCCGCCTCCCGGGTTCACGCCATTCTCCTGCCTCAGCCTCCCGAGTAGCTGGGACTACAGGCGCCGCCACCTCGCCCGGCTAGTTTTTTTTGTATTTTAGAAGAGACGGGGTTCCACCGTGTTAGCCAGGATGTTCTCGATATCCTGACCTCGTGATCCGCCCGTCTCGGCCTCCCAAAGTGCTGGGATTACAGGCTTGAGCCACCGCTCCTGGCCCTCTCTGTCTTTTTTAAAACAAATCCTTCTACTCCATTTATTTGTTTTGCAGGGGAATTTGGCCTGATTTGAATAATAAAGCAGCTATTTCCTATATGTCTTAGGCACCAAAAAGTGTTATCTGAAGTGGTCTTATGGCCCTAGGCTAGGGGCTAACACATGAAGCCCCCAGAGCTTCATCTGGTGGGTGTTAAGGTCTTCAATAACGTGGCCCCTGTCTTTACACAAAACCTAAGTATCAATTCCACTTGAAACAAACACTATTCAATAAATCGTATTTCAAAAAGTTTAGATTTGCTACTTTAATTCTTAGGAGAAAAATCACATGTAGTCTGGGCAGGACTGGCTACACAATTTGAGGAGCTCTGTGCAAAATGAACAGTTCTCCTTGTACAAACATGGTAAAAGTGAATCTCATGACTGCAACAGCAGAGCATTACACCAAGCACGGGCCCTCCTGGGCACAGGGTCCTGTGTGACCGCAGGCATGGCACACGCCCACAGCCAGCCTTGGTTTGGATTCCAGCTGAAGCTCCCCCTTTCTTAGCTGTGTGATCCTGGCAACTTAACCTCACGTAGCTTGGGTTTTCTGTGACTTTCAAGCACGCTCTACCACACACTGGTATGGTGCTTGTGAGCATAAAATGCAACAGTGCTTTGTAAATTCTGGAACATGATGTAAAATCACGCGTTCGGATATCATTATTTCATTATTACTTTTAAATTGTTAGGTCATGATTAGGATTGGGAACAGACAAGATCATGACGTCATCAATCCAATGTTGTCTTCACTTTTCTTTCTCTTGCCTGAGAGTGAAGTGACTCGATACTCCTCTCAGCCTCGTTGGGCAGCAGGTCACATGAATAGACCATCTTGTTCTTCTCCGTAACAAAAATCACCACCGTATTCTATCCCGTGTCATGGGTCCCTGCTTTCTCTAGTCCTGGGACCCATGAGCGAGTCAGTCACTGAGAAGGTGTCATACTGAATTGATGGGATGCCTGGACATATAAAATGGTGATGTTCCCACGAACCAGTTTTCTGAGCCCTCATAGCGTAAATAAAATGCACTCCAGTTGAGCATTGTGTCAGAAGGACATGATTCTCCCCCCAGACTCAGGCAGGGACAGTGCACGAAAACCACAGCCACAGGTCCCATCTAAGCTGAGCAGCTGCAGGAATGAGGGCACCTCCTGAAGGTCTCTGAAGCTGCCGCCCTCTCTAAGGGTTCCCTGACACTTCCATTGCTTCTAAGCAAAGGGACAAGCCTCAGTCTCCCTTTGTGGTAAGACACTTCTGATCAGATTCACTTGTGAAGTGGGATCCAGGAGACTTAGAGTTGAGTCTGATTATAAATTTCAGTAGCTTAACTGAGTCTGAGAAGCAACTTCTCAGATGTTTCCACAGAACCTTGGTGTGCAGTCTTGGCCTGGGAGGCCCTGTCACCATGGAATTGCTTCAAGATGTCAGGTGTTGTCTCAAAATCTGTGAGGGCAAAAACCACCACAAACAGATTCCAAAGGCAAACCTTGGCAGACTTGTAGGATAAAGGCTAATGCCATTCATCATAAAGAGCTCCTAAGATTTATGAAGAAAAAGATGAAGAATCTGATGGAAAAATGTGTGAAGGACATCAGCAGGCAGTTGCCAGGAGAAAAGAAATGGCCCTGGAATACAGGAAAAGATGCTAGAGTGAAAGAAATGCAAATTAAGAGTACACTTAGCCACCAGATTGGCAAAAACTCATGTTTGTCAGCATCATTTGTGGATGAGCCTGTGAGGAAACAGGCCCTATTCTATATTGCTGGGAAAGGTGTAAAAGGTATTACTCCTTATGGAGGGAAATTAGGCAACATCCAGAAAACTTACATAGGATTTGATCCTTTGAAACAGAGCTCTCACTTCTAGGAATCCATCCTGTAGACACACAGCCAAAAATACTATAAGGCGTATGCACAAAATTATTCACTGCAGCATATTCGTATTAGCAGAGGATTGGAATCAACCCAGGTGTCTCCATTAATAGGGGACTGTGGGAATAAACTATAGAGCATCTACACAAAGAAAGTTGATGCAAAAAAAAAAAAAGTGAGAAATGTAGAACACAAACCTTTCGTGTAAGAAAGAGAGATGATATAAATATATTTACTGATTTGCTTACATTTTCAAAAAGCAACCCTGAAGAGATAAATAAAAAATAAATATAAATCATTATCTGTAGAAGAGGGCACGGGGACAGAAGGAAAGAAGACACCTTTGAATCATGTCAATGTTTTGTAGATTCAAAAAACATACATTTTAAATGAATGAGCCAGCTCTACATCAATTTGGTGACATAATCACACAGAGAAAATAATGATTTCAAGTGACTTTAGAAGACATTATTTAACCTGTGCATGCATGATGAAATATTTTATAGGAGCAAATAATGCTGCCACACAGTGTTCAACTCCATTCTGCAGTCTTACTTTTAGTAGCAACATTAGTAATAATACTTTGTGTTAATTCTACATAGTTTGTATGATACAGCAGATGAATAATTTGAAGCCAATATTTTTAACATAAGAGGAAAAAAAGGACAAGTGTAAAGCCAAAGGGGATAAGAAAAATTCCTGCAATGTAATTGAAACTATCAGGATTAACTCATGATTTAATTTTTTTTTTTTTTTTTTTTACTGGCCCAACCTGAAAGCAAAGGCAACATTGCAGCACTAACTACTCCTAGTGCCTAAAGGGTGGTCTGTAAATACTATTTCCCAATGGAAGAAATCAGTTCTGGGACAGAAAATATGTAAATGAAGTGGGACATTTTGGTGTGTCAGAAACAAACGGAAGCTATAGAGGACTAGTGGGCATATGTCAAAATAACACACTAGACAATATGCAAGGGGACCACTGGCCAAAGACAGAGCAAGTTGAGCATCAAAAAATGATGCTTAATTACCAAAATACACTAAATGTGTAAAAACATGAACTCTCCATGCTACTGACAGGGGGAGTTTAGAAACAACAACAAAACGAAACAAAGTGCACACATGAAACAAAAAAAAATTCACTGGTGACCATTGTAGGTAATTAAATGTTGGCAATGGAAGGAAAGGAAAAAACCATTTATCGTGCCTTGCGAGGGCTAATGTGATAGCCCTAGTTAATGAAAGAAAATTATTTATTAAAAAAGGTGGAAAAATAAACCAAATTAGAAGGTCACCCTTTATGACCTGTAATGGATGATCTGACTTTGCAAAGCACACAAGGGGAGGACACAGTGAGATGGAAGTGTGGTGGGAACTTTACGGTGGAGCGATTAGACTGTCACCACCTCATGTGCCCCGACATAATTGCGATTGTGCTCCCAAAGATGGCCACAATGGTACTTCCCATCCCCTTTTGCACTGTGACCTTGTGACCTCCCCAGCAAGAGGTAGCGTCTATTTCAAATCCTTTTGACCTACAATGGTCCCATGACATGTTCTGGCCAATTGAATGAGATGGATGGGACGCTCTGTAGCTCTCAAGGCTGGGCCTTAAGAGACCCATAGCTTCTGCCTTTGTCACTAGAACACCCTCTTCAAAGCCAGTCACAAGGGCAACCCAGAGACCATCACGCTATAAGGAAGCCCAAACTAACCATTTGGAAAGAGAGGATGACCACTGAGGAGCCAGGCCCATGAGCAAGACCTTGTTGGACTTGCCAGCCCAGGTACCAGCTGGATGCAGTAGAATGAAGGAATCCAGCTAATGCCACATGGCTGTATCAGAAAAAACTGCTCAGCAAAGCTCTACCCAAACTGTGACCTATGGAATTGTGCACAAATAATTGTTTTAGGCCGTCAAGTTTTGGGATAGTTTGTTATGCAGAGCTACTGCATAATTCAAAAGTCACTGTTTTGGAACTATCGTGAAGTACCTGCTTCAGGGGGGCACAATGATCAACGAGGAAACCAATAAATGCAAGTTTGGTAGCGATTTTCATATTGGAAAAAGTGGCTGTCACCATCTGAACCTTACTAAGAGAGGGACAGCCTGGCAGTAGGGGTCTTTTGATAGGATGTAATAAGGAGTGCCCAGTTTCACTTATGAAATATTATTATAGCACTTTGGGAGGCCAAGGTGGGTGAGTCACCTGAGGTCAGGAGTTCAAGACTAGCCCGGCTAAGGTTGTGAAACCCTGTCTTTTCAAAAAATATAAAAATTTAGCTGGACATGGTAGTGCACGCTTGTAATCCCAGCTACTCAGGAGGTTGAGGCAGGAGAATCGCTTGAACCCAGGAGGCGGAGGTTGCAGTGAGCCGAGATCGCAACACTGCATTCCAGCCTGGGTGACAAGCGCCATTCCATCTCAAAAAAAAAGAAATATTCTTGTAGAAAAAGCAAAACACGGAAGATTTAGAGTTGAATTGGAAGAATCCAATGGATTCTTTAGCACTAACCTTCCATTTACAGAAAATACAGAGACAGAAATATCAGTTAAATGACATCGAGAAGAAGAGAACAGAAGCACCCAGGGAGAGAGACTTCTATGGGACAACTGACCTGGTTGACCTTTCAAAAACCAGTGACACAAAAACAGGGTGGAACCAGCTGTGGATTAAAAGAGTCTTAAGAGGCTATCAGCCACAAAATATACGAATCTTGTTGAGATCCTGATTCACACAGGCCAAATGGCAATAGACAAACGGATACACTCAGCGAAGTCTGAATATGGAAGGAGTGTAATATTTCACGAAGAAATTAGTTTTTAATTTTTAAGATGTGGTAATGGCATGTTAGTTATGTAACAAAATATCTGTCTTTTTTTAAAAGACACATATGCTAAGTACACAGGTGTGAAATGACATGAAGGTTGGAATTTATTTTAAATGACTTTACCAATTAAAAAGAAAAGAAGAAAGGGAGAAGGAAGGCAGAAAGAGAAATAGGAATAAACGATACAAAAATCTCACTAATTGTTAAGTTTGGAGAGGCAATACGGGGACTCGCTATATTAAAATCTCTATACTTTTGCTTATAGTTGAAAATTTTTATGATAAAATTTGCAAAATAAAAATGTACTCTCCAGGCCTGGTGGCTCACGCCTGTACTCCCAACACTTTGGGAGGCAGAGGTGGGAGGATACCTTGAGCCCAGGAGATTGAAACCATCCTGGGCAACATGGTGAAACACCATCTCTCCAAAAATTACAAAAAAATTAGGCAGGAGTGGTGGGCGGTGGTGTGTGACTGCAGTCCCAGCTACTCAGGAGGCTGAGGTGGGAGGATCACTCAAGTTCAGGAGTTGGAGGATACAATGAGACATGATCATGCCACTGCTCTCCAGCCTGGGCAACAGAGCAAGACCTTGTCTTAAAAAAAAAAAATTACAAAATATGAAAATTTATGTAAACTTCTTTTTTAAGTCATGTCAGTATCTCTTCTAATATAAAAGCATGACTTTACATTACCAATGAAATAAACTAGTATCTTTCCCCAAATATTGGAGAAAAATTGATGTTCCAGAAAGACCTGCCACCACTTCCATTAAGCTAAGCAGCCAGGGCTTCTTATATCCTTCCCCCAACATTCTCCTATTACTTGCTTCTGGCTCATTCTTTTTGTAATGGTTTTCAATGTTACGTGTTATCTATTTAACTATTTTAGTAAGTTGTAACTACTTTTTGGGCATTGATGGGCTAGGAAGAAAGAAATTTAACATATATATGATAGTTCTTGACCCTTTTGCTCTGCTTGCTTTTAATAAATAGATCAAGGCACAAACGTACTTGGTATGGGATTTGGGGTCCACCGCTCTGGGTTCAAATCCTGGTTCCACTACCACCAGTTGTGTGACTTTTAACCGTGACTTCCTTCTCTGTGTCCATGTCCTCCTTTACAAGATGAAGATAATACTAACAACTCTTATTTGTACACCATGTTCATGGCAGCGTTATTCACAATAGCTAAAAGACGGGAGTAACACAAGTGTCCATTTATGAATGAACGGACAGTAGTAGGATAGAAGATGGTAGGTCTGAGGAGTGGGGCTAGAGATGGGCGTAGGTTGGGATCTCTCTGAGGGGAAGTGTACTTTCTTAAAGGTTTTCAAGGAATACTGTGGAATGTGTTGCCTACTTGGCTGCTCTCTGAAGCCAGTCCAGGCTTCGTCTTTAGCAAATAGTGTTCATCGAATGCACGGGCCATGGAAATGGAAAGAATTTACAAGGGGTCCTTGCACAGATTTTGCATCACTGTATTAGCAGTTCCTTTAGAACTGCTCAGTGGCTGCAGAGAGTGAAGGCAGCTTTGCAATGTCATTCTTTCTTCCTCTTCCATGACTTTTCAACATATGCCCATGTTTTTTTTTTTTGACATTCAATATGCTTGCATATATTTCAGGATGATTTTTGGTCATGAGAGCAAATATTTACTGGGTTATTAGCCAAATGAAAGGAAAACAAAACATGACCTTCCAGGGCTGAGCCCATTGTCTAGGATATGAGTTTAAGGAACATAAACCCTTCCACAAGGATTGGTTGGGTACGGGCCTGAATGTCTAAATCCTGCAGGGATTTTCCCTCTTTCCCTACCTCGCTAATATTCAAGAAAAACAATGATGCGTGTGGAACCCAATGAGATTAGACTAAAACCCAGAATAAATAAGGGTTTTGATATCATCCTGTCCTGACTCATGTCTTGCATGTTTTAAATTCTCTTGGCCCCATAAACACATTACAACTAATTATGGCTGAAGCTCAAAAGGCTTGGGAGTTGAGTACATAGTGGATTCCAAGCATGAAAGCCTAGCTCGATTTCTCTACATTGGCAAGGGCACACTCCTACTCAAGGGCCAAAAACGCTGGGGAGGTGGTGTAAGTCGTTTGCAGCCAAATACAGGGGAGGAGGAAAGAGAAATAGAACTCAATCATCAATCATCACGTTGTTAAAACCGCTTGGGGTTTTGGTTTTCCTTTATTTTGCCCATTTATTGTAACAGCTGGAAGGGTGAGCTCAGCTGACTTAATGATATTTTGTAGCACTAATGTATTTGGTGACAACGCAATGCTTGGAAGCTTAACAAAAGCAGAGGATTAAAACCGTAGCCAGAGATTTGAGAATTCTCTGACATCATAGAGAAGAAATACAAGTTTTCCTTCTTTGCTCTTCTATTATGACATGGTTGTGATTAGTCATCATTTTTGAAAACTAAAACACAACAGCAAAAAAACAACAGGGAGAGAAGGCAGAGCATGTGGCTCGGGGAGGGCCTGGAATTTTGAAGCCAGCTCTGGCCAACATATTAGGCCTAGGGGCGCAGCGCCTAAGGTCTGCAATACTTTTAGTAGAGCACAAAAATGTTTTCATTTCTTATAAATTCAGAAAAAAAAATACAGTTTAAGGTTAGAAAAAAATTTAATATAAAATATTAATATATTTGTTTTGTATCAACACAGTTGGAAAATATTATTTTTAATCTTATTTTTATGGATGAAGGGACTTACGCAGGCAAAAGTGTCTGGGGTCCATGAAAGCCATCTGAAGTTCTGTTTGAAGTTATTGGCATATGGTTATAAGTCGTCCCTCTCCAGCACCGCTACTGACATCTGGGTCCTGGAAGCAGCCCTGGGGAATTGGGCATTCTCCCTTGGCCATATATCTCTTTGAATTCACTGTTTCCATCTAGGAGATGTGCATGGAGCAAGAAGGATTTGGATTGTGGCCATTTCCCTTTGCTACTCAGTTATCATGAAATCATTTGAGTTTCTTCCCCTTTTGAGGCTAGTATCCTACTTTCCAGCCAGCCTTTCGGGCTAGAGTGGAGAGAAGCAGATCCCAGTTCTGGAGAGAAGAGTAAGAGATCCCTAGTCCCCAGGGAACTCGGAATTAACCCCAGTTAATTCCCTCAGGGATTTGGGGCAGCTGACTGCAGAACCGTGACTATCTCTGGCCAGTATCTGATTATAAAGGTGGGCAGTGAGGTCAAAAGTGCACAAAACTAGAAACCCAATGACCTGGGCTCTAAATCTACCATGTATCAATGGTGCAACATTAGTCCCTCTGAATTCTACAAAATGGGAATAGTCATAACCATTTAGGTCACCTGCTCTAGTTGTTGTGGAAGCAAAATAAAATAATACACGTGAATGTATTCTGTAAATTTGGAAAATGTTCTACAATATAAAGACCTGGGCAGGGCACAGTGGCTCACAACTGTTATCTCAGCACTTTGGGAGGCCAAGGCGGGCAGATTACCTGAGGTCAGGAGTTCGAGACCAGCCTGGCCAAAATGGTGAAACCCCATCTCCACTAAAAATGCAAAAAAAAAAAAAAAAAAAAAAATTGGCCGGGCATAGTGGCACATGCCTGTAGTCCCATGTACTTGGGAGGCTGAGGCAGGAGAATTGCTTGAACCCAGGAGACGGAGATTACAGTGAGCCAAGATCGTGCTGTTGCACTCCAGCCTGGGCGACAAGGGCAAAACTCCGTCTCAATCAATCAATCAATCAATCTGTGATCCATTTCACACATATATTCCTCAGTTTCTTTACATTAAAATGGGGAGAAAATGATCCTGGCCTGCAGTCCACCTCAGACGAGCACACCTTTTTGTCAAATGCACACCTTTTTCTAGGAGACATAGGCTAAACCTGAATAATGATTACATTAGGCTACGAGACCTGACACCACCTCCTCACCTGCCTTCCTTGGTCCCTTTTTCTACTAATAACTTTGCTGAGTTCCATCATGAGCCAGGCCCTGGGCCTGGGGGCAGGGCTTCTCACAGAGTTCACATTCTTATCAGGGAGAGAGACAAAAATGCAAATAACACAGGTAAAGAGACAAAAGAACTAAACATTGTGAAAAGTGGTGCAGAGGAAGTGGTCCATTCCACTAGACCCTCTGGTTCTCCTGCTCTCCCCTTGCCCGGACTGGCATCTCTCCACCGACTTCCACATGCCTCCTCCACCTTCACACTCAGACAGGGCAATTACTTAGATGTGATGTGTTAAATGGAAGGGGGCAGCCTCGCCTTTCCTCATCCTGCCGTCACCAAACCTCTGCCTTTCTCCTTCCTGCGTGGCTAGGCGAAGGCCACCTGGCTCACCGCTAGCTCTTGTTGCTTCAAAAGGGCTTCCCACCTGTAGCTGTCCTCCCATCCCCCTCTCGCTGCCTCAGTCTTTCTCTCCTACGCGTTTATCCCCAAAACCATACAGACATATGCAGCACTGCCCACCCTAAAAAATGAGAAATGTTGTTTGATTTTACATTTCCTGCCAGTTTCTGTGCCACCTCTCTGCTCCTTTTCAAAGTTGAACCTGGTGAAGTTACTGCCTTCACTAGCTACATAACTTGCCGGACCCCGTGCACAACAAGAATGTAGGGCCCGCTCAGGCGGGAAGTTAATATTCCCTTCCCAGGTGGCTGTGCGACCCCTGTGGCGGACACCTCTCCAGAGATTGCAGCCTCTGCACCAGATGCGCTCTGGACCTGGATCGTGGGTGGGCAAGGAAACACCACAGAGCTGCCCCCCTCAAATGCACTGAGGGACGGAGATGGCCGTGGGCCCCTGCCCGAGATATCATGAGGCCCACGACTGAGCCCGACCTTCACACATCCTGCCCCAGGTCTCACTGGGGATTAGGGGGCGGGGTGGAGGATGACTGCAGAACGGTGGTCTGTCTTAGTCAACATGTGGTGGAGGGTGGCAGTGGTGGTGGTGACGGGCAGGAGGGAGAGGAGGAGGCCGGGCAGAGCCTGGGGTTCGGGGTTGGGGGTTGGGGGTTGGGGAGGCCCCTTCCCCTGGAGGCCAAAGGAAGAGGTGGGACTATGCAGACATGAGGGCCCAGGGCCCCAGTGCCTGCTTTTCTGCCCATCGTCCCATCAGACTTCACTTACAAAGCAAATTCAAAGACCAAAGTCATAAGAATGTCTAGGCTGGCATGGGGCACTGACTTCCAAGCACAGGGTGTCAGAGCAGGCAGCTCTGCTGGTGGCACTGACCACACCAGACCAGCTTCTTCCCTGCGGGCTCCTTCTGGACCCATGGGGGCCAGGCTTCCGCCCCTTGCTGCTCTCCCTGTGTTCTTGTCAAGGCTGCCACAGGCTGGGCTGCTTTGTCGCCCCCTTACTCAGCCTTCAGCACGTTCAGCAACTCTGGAAGCTCAGGAAGCTCCCTCCTTCCGGAACTCCTGGCCTTTGACACAGCATCCTCTCCTGCTGGCCTCACTCAGGCAGGTCTCTGGGGTCCATCCTGGGTCCCTGGGGTCTATCCTGGGCTCCTCTCTTCTCACTGGCCTGCACTCCCTAGATGACCCTTTAGCTTATGGGTCTGATACCATTTCGTGACCACAGCCCCTACATTCGCCTCTCTGGGCCTGCAATGTCTCGTGAGGTCGCCTCCACATCCAGCATTTCATTAGCCGATTCTAGCAAGGTTGGGCCTGCATCTGTGGTTCCCAAGCTTGTAAAGCAGCGACATCTATTCTTTGTATCTGGAACAAAATCATACCTTTTCAGGGCATTTGCGACTTGCAGTTACAGAAACCAAGAATACATTCTGGAAGTTATATTTCTTGGTGACCCATATGATCATGATCATGACTCACGGGTTCTGTTTTTGTAAACTGGTTCCCATAGGAATTCTAAAAAATTACATTAGTCGTGGCTGTAGTTAGGAGTTTCATGATCACATGGCTTAGACTGACAGGTACCTGAGTACTCAGGATCCCAGAGTTTCACCGAGAGGCCCAGAAGCTGTGACTGAGGCATCGGGAGGGAGGCTGCCTGGGTGGCAGCCAGCAGTTCCTCTTGTATTTGTTTTCTACATTTTAATTTTATGTACAATTTCGTCAGAAGGAAGGACACTGCATTCTAAGGAACATAAGTGACTTGTTAAGGTCACACACTGGGGGCTGGAGGAGTGGCGACGAGAGCTTTGATTCGCATCGCAGGTTGCCTCCTTGGGGCTTCCAAATGGCCCCGATGCATATAGAACTCTGTAACGCTGAAATTCATTTTGAGCTTTAAAAACTTGGTCTCCATTTCTCTTGCCAGCATATCTAATTTTGAGGAACGTGTATATTTAGAGCTGTTTTGGTTTTAAAGTTTAGTAATAACCTTTGAGCAAACACCGAAAGACTTGGAGAGACTGGATCAGTGTCTCAGCTCCCTTTCACGGGCATGGCATCTGGGGCCGCTCAGCTTGCACTCAGGATGAGTCACTCCAACATTCTGCCAGCCGTGGGAGCGAGGGCTGAAATGAGTGATTGTGCTACCTGAAGATAGGCGGGTATAGTTTAGACCAAATCTTGACTCTGGTGCATTTCAGCTTGCAAAATAATGCACAAAGAAGCTTTAAAAGAAGCATTATTTTGCTTCTTTGTGACATGGAGAATGTAATTCCCTTTGTATGCCTATGCTAAGAATTAATTTATTTTATTTTATATAACAATAAAAATTTTGAGACGATCTCACTCTGTCACCCAGGCTTCAGTGCAGTGCAGCCTCGACCTCCCAGGCTCAAGCAATTCTCCCACCTCAACTTCCCGAGCAGCTAGGATTACAGAAACACCACCATTCCAGGTTAATTTTTTTTCCCCACTTTTTGTAGAGATTGGGTCTCACCATGTTTCCCAATCTGGTCCCGAACTCCTGAGCACAAGCAATCCTTCTGCTATGACCTCCCAAAGTACCTGGATTACAGCCATGAGCCACCGTGCCCAGCTGGAATTAATTTATTAAAAAAGATGTGATGTGGAACATTAAACATAGTAGATATATAATCAATAGGAAATATGTAACTGTCAGTGATCAAAGGATGAATATATATCATTGGATCTATGTATCTAGACACACATCTATATGTTTATATACGTTTTCATA
Source organism: Theropithecus gelada (assembly GCF_003255815.1). Taxonomy (NCBI): domain Eukaryota; kingdom Metazoa; phylum Chordata; class Mammalia; order Primates; family Cercopithecidae; genus Theropithecus; species Theropithecus gelada. Next base: position 12,217,450 of record NC_037681.1, read on the forward strand.
TTATTTTAGTTGTTTTTTGTGCTTGGGGGATGTTTTCACTAACTAGCATAAAGACTTGGAGAAAAAATAGTTTTTAATCACGATATGAACCCCGCTTGTCTTTGTATTTATTAATGCAATAAAATTTTTCTTGGGTAAGCATCGTGTACAAAGAGACTGTATTCAGGATACAAGGAGAAGAAATAATCTTCACACCGAAGGAGTTTAAAATCTAGAAATAGAACATAATACTTCTATGTGGCCACATGACTTTTTTTATTTATCTTGAAAATTTCAAATGTCAGGCACAAATTTCTCTGCAAACTAAAAGACAGTTTCTGATGAGCGTTCAGGCATTTTGTCTTGAATTTATGTTATCAACTTGATATCTCTGCCGTGTTAGGGGGATGCTCACGAGACAGCTGAAAGGGATAATATTAAAATAGATTAGGTGATTGTATTCAGTGCCTATAAAAAGCCATAATCTAAAGGGCTCGATAGTTTATTTCCATAACTACTAAAATGTAAATGGACATTCAAATGTAGCATTCGTATTTTTAGCGAAACATGGCTTTTATCACATATAAACAAACAAGTAATCCAAGATTGTCAAAGAAGTTGTTAGAAGTATAAAATGACTAATTAAAATAAGAAATACCGGTCTTATTACCCTGAAATGGTCTGGAACTGAATTGAATGCTGTTTGATTTAGGAATTATAGCAATTCATATCTTAAGGGCTCTGGAGTCTTCATCAAACCATGGAAAATATGGTACATTAACTCTGGAGACCGTACATAGAGATGCTAAGCTCAGGAACATTCTAACCAACAGAAATTCCTAGAGGGGGAGCCTGCTCCTTTTTGCATTCCAGTTTGATCTGCTTAGTTTGGGATAACCTTTGTTCAACACCTAACATTGTCATCAAGTCTTTTTCTGAATTGGTACCAAATTCTCCTATTTTAAAAAGTCACCTATTTAATAGGCATATTTCCTGGGTCGGGCCTCTCTACAGGATTTCTGTGAGCTTGAAGATGGGGAAGGTGATAAGAAACCTGTAAAACTGGGGAAGAGGGTGGCATAACAGGCCTGGGCCAAACCAGGGGTATTAGGTATGTCAAGTTACAAATTTTATTAGAACACAAGGGTGAGTTAGGAAAAATGGTTTGTTGAAAATCAATCAATGAAAGCAATCTAGTGTGTTTCTTCTTTAGTTTAGAGGTTTCTATTGGAATCCTGACATGTTTTCTCTCTGCTAGTCCCTAGCCTTGAATGTGAGTTTTTCAGGCTTACTTTGGGTCTTATTTTAATTTTTTTCTTGCACATTCTTTAATGAAAATACTACTCTACTGCTAATGGTAGCTCTTCTTTTCTTAAAAAATAAAATGAAATAAAACAAACAGAGGCTCACACCTGTAATCCCAGCACTTTGGGAGGCCAGGGTGGGCAGATCACTTCAGTCCAGGAGTTCAAGACTAGCCTGGGAAACATGGTGAAACTCCATCTCTGCAAAGAAATACAAAAATTAGCCAGGCATGGTGGTGTGCACCTGTAGTCCCAGCTACTCAGGACGCTGAGATGGGAGGATTGCTGGAGCCCAGGAGCTGGAGGTTGCAGCGAGCAGAGCAGAGATCGTGCCACTGCACTCCAGCTGGGGTGACAGAGTGACTCTCTGTCTCAAAAACAGAAAGAAAAAAACCCAAAACATTTTAATGAGATATTATTGAGCATTTTAGTGTTATGTGGTCCATCTTACATGGATAAAGAGGTTGTGCAATTCTTTTGGTGGACGTGAATTAACACTGGTTAAAGTTTTGCCATAGATTTTCCATTATGTTGAACAAAACAAGTGAAAAATAAAAACAAAGTTTAGCACACATCCACACAATCGACACTGTCAGGACACTGGCCTTCCTCCACAGTTGCTGCTTGGGAAGAAAATTTGTGTTTGCCCCTCTCCTTTTTGTTTTCATTTTCATTTTCCCTCCCTTCTTCTCTCCTTCCCTTTCTTCTTTTATCCAGATACTATGAAGGAACCTTTTCATTTGTAAAATTCTTAATTACCTTAAGAGAATTATCATTCTGCTTCTTCTTTCTGAAACAAAACAGAATTTTGATTTGTTGTTAAATTGGCCTTTTAAAAAATACATCATTACTTATTGGATATTTTCTCATAGGATAAAAATCTGGGTTTGTATTGTCAATGCTCCTCTCCAAATCACAATAATTTGATCTGTCTATAGATCTATACCAATAGGTGACCAATAATAGATATGAATTTTGGAAAATGAAAGAAAATCAATTAAACTATTAGAAAGATATTCAAAAATTATGTCTTGAAGTCTGAGGATGATTCCTATAGAAAATGCTTCTTCGTTTCTGCTTATCAAATCTATTAAATTTAGCCAGTATTTATAGAGAGCCTACACTATGTGATATGTAACAGAAAAAAAAAATGCATCCAAGTGTAATCTTTTGCCACACCATTCTAGGAAATGGTACTTGGCTTGCTGCTGACATTCACCTATTGTCATTGAAAAACATTAAACACTGGACTCGTAGAAATGATTCTCTGGAGAGCACTAGTAGGTTTTTTACAGGATACTGTCTGTAAGGGAAAGTTCCCAGAGCACGTGAATGAAGGCACTGAGCCACTGCCATGGGGGAAAGGTGACAGCTCAGTCTTTTAGTCTCTGCTCCTTATATCTAACAACAGCACACAATTTGCTATCCAGACATGCAGTCCATTTATTACTGAATCAAGTCCAGAGGTACAGGGTCCACCTACTTCAAGTACAGAAGGAACTCATCTTGCTAGCTTCACAACACGCTATGGTAACATCCGTGGCAAGGCAAAGATTCTTGAAAATTTTGTCGTTGATTTTCAAACTCAGCAGATAGCACATTAAAAATATTACCTCACTTCCTCAATTATTTTTCTTCATTGATTCACAGGTGACATTTTATATTTTTAATTCTTGTGTCCTTGAAAAGGAACTGCATTATGCCCAAATGTCCCATACTCCCAGACTCCAGTTAGAAATAAAATGTGAGCAGATACGTGTGATAAACATGTAGCTGTGAAAAAGTTCAAGCCAGAGAGTCCAGCTGCCTGTGTTTGCATCCTGGCTCCATCATTCACCAACTGGGCAGTGCTTGGTGACTTACTGACCCTCTCTGTGCTGCTGCAGGATGTGGTCGATAATGAAGTTCACTCATAGAACTGTTGTGAAGAGTAGTGCAGTGAAAACATTTAAAGCAATTCTTGGGACACAGTGAGTGCTCAGTGAAGGCTTATAGTTACATCAAAAGATACAGATGCATTTAAATCTTAATGAATGTAGTCGAATTCAATTTCACAAGGACACTTTTTCTTGAATATAGGAGGGCATTTGCCTATGGAGAAAATAACGTGACATGAATTAATCATTATCAACGGCAAATGATCGTGAAATACAGACATTCAGCAGACAACAACAGATGGAAGGCGATGGTTCTGTCTATCTTGTTGGTTATTTTTCTCATTCCAGTGGTTACTTCATGACATTCTGACGTTCTGTGCCCTGAAAGAATCTTTTCTTTCTTTATTTTCAGCAGCTTTAATCTTCCATCAACTTTGCATCTCCTTTGAGGTCTAGAGTGGTCTCCTCATGCTTTTCAGTTCCTAGGGCCATTCCCTTTGTCTTAAAAACCTTCTAAAGATACACGCAGCATTTGGGCCACACTCTGGTTGTAGATCTGGACTGCTGCAAAGATGTCATTGTTGAGAGGAGCTCAAGGGCAATGGAGCTTTGGGTGCTCCGTTAAGGAAACAGACCCAGAGAGGATCTGGCTTCCTCATAATTACTATCTATGATTAAGCGTGAATTAGTAACTACTAAATCCATATCAAATTAGCCATGTGAAAAATTGGGACTAAATAGGCACCCAATCTGAGTTCTCTGAATTCCAATTCGGAGGTTTTTGACACTGTTCCACATTAACTTCCACAGCCTTTGGACTAAGAGTCACTTGGGGCTTGGATTTTAGTTTTGGCCTTGTCATAAAATTACTTACTGGCAAACACCACGTACCTTATGGCAACCACAGAAAAATTAAAGAATCGTAAGGATGGTATACTGTTACAAATTCTAAATGAAGCTGTGTTTGCCACTGTAGAACTTCTCAGTTAAATCCCAGCCCTAATATTAACTATGTCTCTATTTGCCTTTATAAGGTTAGTACCTTGGTAAGAGAATAAATACTATTTTGTTCTTTATTTCATTAATTCCATAAATAATAGGATTTTTATCCTAACAATGTTTATAGTCTACATATAAGCCACTTTATAAATATTTAAAATTTCCATGTATGTAGTTAACACAATCTTAAAAATTATGTTTGAACGGATTTTACCAACTGTCATAGAGTGTTAATTGAAGACCACTTAGGAGAACACCAAAGTGCCTGTAGAGTCAATGTTTACAGTTCTTACTGTTGTATTTTTCTCCAAAGTTTAGAGAAACATGATCAACCCTCATCTATTCTGTGTTACTCAATACGATGACATGAATGTCATATTGACAAGGATTCAATTTCTTTCCATTGCAGGGGAAGAGGAAACTACTCCCAAGATCAGTTTAAAAAGACAGCTGGGCCACACAAAGTTACCAAAGCCCATACCCAGTGATTAAGTGGTTCTGCCCACGTAAATCAAGTGTGTGCTGTAGCACACAAGTCTCCAAGTGAAAGAAGACCTGTCTAGTATTTTTCATATACACTTTCTGAAACACAAAAACAAAAGCAAAAACAAGTATGGTGGTAGCTTTGGTGCCCAAAGCAAAAACCTTCAAAACCAAATACTTAAACTACACTGGTATTGTGAGAATAAATGCTGGTGTTCAGGAATAAATACTGTACCAAAAATGCTGATTAAAATATTAATAAAGCCTTATCTTTTTCGAGATCTCTTTCTTCTGTAAACTCAGCAGCTTTAATGGGGTTTGAGTAATGATGGACTTAGTAACAACTTCATCAAGGTTGGAAAGGAAGAAAGCAATTTTATGGTAACTGTCGGCTAATTAGTGAACTAAAGCCTAAATTGGAACACATACACATACACTTAAAAGACTTTGGGCTTTGGAGAAAGAAAATCCATTGTAATAAAAAGTCAAGCAGTCTCTTCAGTTGACACCAAGAATTCTTCTCAGTTTTCTATGTGGGAATGCAACCCTGTCACATCAAATTATCCAACTAGTTAGTAAGAACAAATTCCTTTGGAATCGCTTATTATTTCAGTGATCCAAATAAACGCCAGTCACCTCAACCTGTGCTTGGTGGCTCCCAGGGATGACTGGGTCTGTCCTGCTGCAGGCTGTGTGGTCCCAGCCAAGTTGGTCAGTTCAGTAACTGGCCTTCATGAAAATGGCCTGGGCCTTTCCTTCTCCAACATGATGGAAATAATTTCTGGAGAGGCCAACATTTAGATAAACCCTGATGGCTTGCACCTTTTTATAACTTTCCAGATCTGACCTGTAAGTCCATAGGTAGCCAAGTTCAAACCTCCCCTTAGGTTCTAGATGTTCTGAGAACGAACTGGTGATTGGAGAGAGTTTAAATCTACAACTTTGGCCTTAGAATCCAGAGAGTACAAGTCATCCTGCTGGTCCTTGCTGTGGAAATCATTTCCTTTCTTCCTTATTACGTACTGTACAGGAAAGCTGCCCAAAATGTGTTTTTTGTTTATTGGTAAAGGGTCTTGCTGGAATTAAGTTACTTAGGAATGTGTCTATTGCAATTAAAAGAGGCATAATGTTTATATTAACATTTTAAAGTTTGGTTACTCAGGGAGCATTGGTTTACATGAGTGTAAATAGGCGATAATGAATATGTTGAATTATTCCATATTAAAACTGTAGCTTCCTAGGAAAATGTTAGTGTGGTTAAATAGACTCTCTAGTACCAGCTGCAGGATGACAGAAGATACTACTGTTAGCATTTAGTCCCTGTATGTCTTAAATAATAGGTAAACAAAAAAGCTGGATATCATTTTCCCACTTAGAATTTTAGTGACTGCATTGACTATAGGTTGCTTAAGATATGATTGTGAAGAACCAGATTAGGAAATAATTGTGGGAAAATAAAACTAAGTATTTGGATTTAAATAATTTGCCAAAAATTCTGATTAAAATTATATTGGTTAGGAGAGGAAGATTCTGGATCCAAAGGTACATTCCATTCTACTTCCTGCGGTCCACTCAGTGGGCTGTGGTTACCTGCATGTGTTGACTGTGGACCCAGTATGCACAGTGATTCCTTCTCCTTCTTCTCAGTGACTTAGTTATCTCCTAAAACACTACAGGTGCCTCTCCTCTTCTCTCACTCATTTTCATTCCACTTAGCACATCATCCTGTGGTGGAGAAGAAGCCTTGAGTGCACATTTCTTTTTTTTATGGTGTAAAGATACATATTTAGAATTAGCCAGCTGGACTTGGTTTAGATGATCTCGATTTTGTTGGCAACATCCGAAGCATCTTAATCAGGAGCCAGTGGAACATATGCCTTCTTCTCTCCATCAGGGCTGATCAGGATGTGGACTTGGCCACATCAATGTCAGAGAACTTCTTCACAGCCTGTTTGATCTGGTGCTTGCTGGCTTTAACATCCGCAATGAGCACAAGTGTCTTCTTTCATCTAGCTTCTTCATGGCAGACTCAGTGGCTGGGGGAACTTGATGGAAGCATGGTTAAGCTACTTCCTCCTGGGGCTGCCTTTGGAGCGTTGGTGTCTTGGGCTGCTGGAAAGTGAGTGACATGTGGATCTTTTGTGTGTGTGTGTGCCTGTGTTGCTGTGGATACTTTTCAGCAGTGCCTTCTTGGCTATCAGAGCCTTTGCTTTGGCTTCAACTCTGGGGGAGGAAGGAGCTTCCTTCTTGGCCTTCAGCACCACTTTGTTAAATGCACCTCTCTTACCCTGCTGTCCTGGGGTGAAGTTGTATTCCTGCTATCATCCCCTTCCCCAGACTCTGGTCTGTCTTCCAGAATCTCGCTGCCTCATGGTGGGCAGAGCCTATAGATCAGAAACACATTTTTCATCTCTTCTTTTAAATTCTTAACAAGACTGGACTTTGTCTTTCTCCAAAGATACTTTAGTTTCTGTTCATTTTCCTGGGGAGGTTACAGCTTCCACATTCAAGAGCCCCAAGGGCCAAACTGAAAGAAGGAAACCACACCTCTCATTGTTCTTTGGGGGAAGATTTTCAAATCAATTCAGTAAATACCTGTTGCATGCTTATTATATTGCAGATACTAGATGCTAGAGACTGGTGGAAGGAAGTAGATACGGAAATACAGAGATGAGAGTTCCAGCCATGGAGAAGGCTAGGATTGGGTGGAGAAAAGCTATATGCACACAAATCACTGTATAGGACACAATGTGAGAATAGAAAAGAGATTTGAAGTGCTGCAGAGCCACAGAATAGGCAGCTAAATTATCATCCATGAAAGGGTGGAGGAAAACTTCACAGGGGTGGTAGTACTTCTGATGGGCCTCGAAATGTGGCTGGGATTCAGTTATTAGAGATCACAGGTTGGGTGTCAGGGGAAGATCACCAAGGCCAAAACAACCAGGAATCAGAAACAGGTAGGATGATAAATGCTATGCATGGAGTGGTGACCCAGGCACTGACACTGACTACATGTGTGCATACATGCATATGTGAGCGGGTGTGTGCGTACTGGTGGGGAAAGAAGAAGGGCTGTGAGAGAGGTGATGGGTGTGGTGGTGGTTGGTTGTGGTGGACCCAGATGGTGGTTATGATCTCAATCAGAGCTGTCAAAGGATTTTTCAAGTATTTTATTTTCTGAGAAAATTCAGAAACAACTTAGAGGCATCAAGAAGAAAAATATCCCTTGTAACCCTCCTCTACGTTCTGAATGCTTGTTCTCCCCCACCAGCCCCCAATTCATGTGTTGGGATCCTTACCCCCAAGGTGATGGTATTCGGAGGTGGGGTCTTTGGAAGGTGATTGGGTCCTGAGGGTGGAGCCCTGATGAATAGGATTCGTGCTATTAAATGAGCCCGTTCCACTCTGTGAGGACACAATGAGAAGGCACCATTTATGAATCAGGAAGGAGGCCCTCACCAGACAGTAGATTTGCTGGTGCCTTGGTCTTAGACTTCCCTTTCCAGCCTCCAGAATAGTGAGACACAAATTTAGTTTCTTTTTTTTTTTTTTTTTTTTTTTGAGACAGAGTCTTGCTCTGTCGCCCAGGCTGGAGTGCAGTGGCCGGATCTCAGCTCATTGCAAGCTCCACCTCCCGGGTTTACGCCATTCTCCTGCCTCAGCCTCCCGAGTATCTGAGACTACAGGTGCACGCCACCTCGCCCGACTAGTTTTTTTTTTGTATTTTTTAGTAGAGACGGGGTTTCACTGCGCTAGCCAGGATGGTCTCGATCTCCTGACGTCGTGATCTGCCCGTCTCGGCCTCCCAAAGTGCTGGGATTACAGGCTTGAGCCACCGCGCCCGGCCTTTTTTTTTTTTTTTGAGACAGAGTCTTGCTCTGTCTGGGGTGCAGTGGCACGATCTCCTCTCACTGCAATCTCCATCTCCCACGTTCAAGCAATTCTCCTGCCTCAGCCTCCCAAGTAGCTGGGATTACAAGTGTGCACCACCATGCCCAGCTAATTTTTGTATTTTTAGTAAAGATGGGGTTTCACCACATTGACCAGGCTGGTCTTGAAGCCCTGACCTCAGGTGATCCGCCCGCCTCAGCTTCCCAAAGTGGTGGGATTACAGGTGTGAGCCACCGCGCCTGGCCAACACATTTCTGTTGTTTATAAGCCACCTGGTCTATGGTGTTGTGTTAAAGCAGCCCAGACTAAGATACCCTTTGACCTTAATAGAAATTGCCACTGATCTTCAGAGGTGTTTCCTGCTTATTTCTGCTTTATGAATTTAAGAGAGACAAATAAGATATTATATACATGTTCTGAATATTTTCTTTATTATAAATTTTTGTGTTATAAATTTATATATAAATTTGCACAGGTATAGCTTTGTATAAATTTCCTTGCATATGTTCTTACCATTTAATCAGCAAAATTTTAATGGCTCTATAATATCCCAGAATTCACATATATTTTACTCTGTTTTAGGGTGGCCTGTTGATGTAGTACTGCCGTTCAACATTCAACTTTTAAAAAGGAATTGTATTATGCATTGTCTAACCCTTGTTTTCATAATGCATCACAATTATACCCCAATTTACTCCTTTTCCTTACTGGAAATCCATGCCACCTGACAAAAACTCATGGCAGCAGGGCCCCCGATCCCTCTTGGACCACAACCAGCTTCCTCAAGGGCATCAGATCCACCTATGGGTGCTCCTTCCCCTGCTCCTGCATTTCCACTGTCCACTCTTAGATGTCCTTTCACTTCTGTACACTGCCAGTCGACCTAACAGTTCCAACTATGGTCTGTAGGGTCTCAGGTACCATGCTCTCCTTGCCCATCATCATCTCTGCCCTGCATCTGCCTTTGGCACAGGCCCTTCCTGGATGGGCACTGCTCCTCTGCCCATCACAGGCTTCATGGTCAAAACCACACTGCTGCCCAGGTGATGCTCTGTGAAGAAATCTATCCATCTTCGGCCAGACTTCCCATCTTCCACCCACCATGCAAGCACACGCAAACCTGGAGCCTTCTCCCTGTTCATGTATCCTTTGTCATCATTATTAATAACCATAATATTCCATCCTTTATTTACTTATTATTGCTCATATCATAGCAGTTATTTCAGATCTTTCACTCTCTAATTTTTTTTTATACTTTAAGTTTTAGGTTACATGTGCACAATGTGCAGATTTGTTACATATGTATACATGTGCCATGTTGGTGTGCTGCACCCATTAACTCGTCATTTACATTAGGTATATCTCCTAATGCTATCCTGCCCCCCTCCCCTGACCCCACAACAGGCCCCGGTGTGTGATGTTCCCCTTCGTGTGTCCAAGTGCTCTCATTGTTCAATTCCCACCTATGAGTGAGAACATGTGGTGTTTGGTTTTCTGTTCTTGTGATAGTTTGCTGAGAATGATGGTTTCCAGCTGCATCCATGTCCCTACAAAGGACACGAACTCATCCATTTTTACAGCTGCATAGTAGTCCATGATGTATATGTGCCACATTTTCTTAATCCAGTCTGTCATTGATGGACATTTGGGTTGATTCCAAGTCTTTGCTATTGTGAATAGTGCTGCAATAAACATACGTGTGCATGTGTCTTTATAGCAGCATGATTTATAATCTTTTGGGTATATACCCAGTAATGGGATGGCTGGGTCAAATGGTATTTCTAATTCTAGATCCTTGAGGAATCGCCACACTGTCTTCCACAATGGTTGAACTAGTTTACAGTCCCACCAACAGTGTAAAAGTGTTCCTATTTCTCCACAGCCTCTCCAGCACCTGTTGTTTCCTAACTTTTTAATGATCGCCATTCTAACTGGTGTGAGATGGTATCTCATTGTGGGTTTTATGCTCCTTAATTTTAATTTCCACCCCTGCTCAACTCACTCCTAAAAGCTTACCTTACCTTCTATTAGGAAGATTGAAGACACCTAGAAAATCCCTGTCTGTATTTTTACTTATCTTTTAAGAAATCCCTACTTCAGTGCTCCCCTTCTGCTTCACAAAATGCCACATTAAGCATAAAAGTGCCAAAACATATAAAAGGCAAACCAAGTGGTACATTTTCAGAATCTAAATAATTAATGAATAGATTTAAAAAACAAAACAAGGCCGGGCGCGGTGGCTCAAGCCTGTAATCCCAGCACTTTGGGAGGCCAAGACGGGCGGATCACGAGGTCAGGAGATCGAGACCATCCTGGCTAACACGGTGAAACCCCGTCTCTACTAAAAAATACAAAAAACTAGCTGGGCGAGGTGGCGGGTGCCTGTAGTCCCAGCTACACGGGAGGCTGAGGCAGGAGAATAGCGTGAACCCGGGAGGCGGAGCTTGCAGTGAGCTGAGACCTGGCCACTGCACTCCAGCCTGGGTGGCAGAGCGAGACTCCGTTTCAAAAAAAAAATAAAAAAAATAAAAATATAAATAAAATCCTTTATAAAAAAACCAAACCAAAACAAAACTGTGTTCTGCTTTTAACAAATCAAAAATACCCTGTTCATTTCAGTAAGAATATGAGTTTAATTTCAATACTTATGCTAATTACTCTCCCTTTGCACACTATTAAGAATCTTCAAAAACCTGGTTATAACAGTAATATGTTTACTAAAAAAATTGGAAAAATACACAAATAACACAAGGGAGAAAATAACCCATAGAACAACACAATGGATAATGTTATGCAGGACATAGATCATCTAGGATCAAACACCACTGGCCACCCAATGTATTAGTGGAATGATCTTAGACAACTTAATTTCTCTTTGCTCTGGTTTTCTCACTGTTAAAATAGAGATCAAAATAGTTCATTCTGTGAATTATTTTGATGAGTGAGTAAAATAATTCTGTGAAGTTTTTATTACATTCCTTGGCACTTAGTAAACTTCGATGTAGTTTTTCTTTCTTCCAAATTTTATATACACATATTACACGTCATATGCATATGTAATATTTATAAAACTGGGGTCACGTTGCATTTAACATGCTGTAGCCTCCTTTTTAACTTAACATTATCTTGTCAGCATTTCCCTGAGCCATTTTGCATTCTTTGAACACATGGTTTTTAATGCCTGAATAGCATTCTGTTCTATGGATTTACTATAATTTACTTAACTAAATCCCTATTGTTGCTTAATTAGGCAGTGGCAATTTTTTGCTATTATAAATAGCATTGCAGTGAACATCCTTGTACATAATTCTTTGTTTGCTTCTCTGATAATTTCCTTGGGATAAATTCCAAGAACTGTAATTATTAGGTCAAAGGATAAGAACATTTGTAAGAATCTTGATCTATGTGGTCAATCTGCTCTGCAGAAAGTTTGCCCTCATTTACATTCTCTGCTTCAATATGGGAGAGAGCCTTTGTTTCACCAGACCTTGGCCACTGGTGGATAATGCACAAGACCTCGTTTTGGAAACTGGCTGTTTCTTCGATGAAGGAGACTTTACAGCACTTTTCACTGGCGGGTTTTGGTTGCATGAGTGATTTTTGGGTGATGTCAGGAGAGTAAATCTGAGGAGCCGATTTCCCAGAGGCGGCTACCCCCAGAGTACGGAAATGAACTTGAAGGTCTTCAAGATACACGTATGAAAGGTGAAATGCAGCTCTCGACACTCATTTTATAGACAAATATTATACCTGCTTGAAAACATTGATAAAAATCATGCGATTTATTTAAGGTAATTAATCTGGAGTCCTCGGCCACCCAATAAACGTTTAGCGACCTCACCTTTCTTGTAATGTGGGTGAGGACAGCGTGTCCCCCAGAAGTGAAAGGAGTCCGTGGCTTTTTCCACACCAAGACCTTCTTCTAATCTCTTTCACGCGTGGGCACCAACTCTGGGTACTGACTACTGGGCGCTTGTAAGGGCTTACTCTTGACATTTGAAGAGGGATCAAAGGGAGGCCTTTTTTGTTTAAAATGCACTTCTTCCCAAGAGTCAGTGGCAGAGAAAGAGTTTGGTTACAGGATCAGATAAGAAAACAGAGTTCAGCAATACTGACCCCCATCTGAAGATGCTGGACTTGCCCAGATGCTCTAACTCCTATTTTTGAATCCCTTTTACCACTTACTCTTTAGCTAGTAAGGCCAATGTAATAAGTTACATCCATCACTGCAATGGTGCACTTCCTATGCATACGTTTGTTAATTGCGTATGTGCGTGTTTAAGCTGTGGGGATTTTTGGCTTGAAATAATCTGTGCTGTTTAGAGAAGAGGGGGCTTGTCCTTGCATGAGATGGAGATTGTAGTTTGTGTGGCATCCAGGCGGCTGGACCGAGGAGGGTAAAAAGACAGTCCTTCATTCTGCCTGTGAGTGTGATGGCAATTAACATGTTTGTCTGTAAAAACAAGAAGTAGTCTCTGTGCTATGGAGAACTGATTAGAGCCCTGCATGCTCAGAGTAAAAAGCAGATGGGGTGAGGCGGGTAGGGAGGTGGTCGGTATTAGTAAGTTCTGCGAACACTTGTGCAGGGCCAGACAGCTGAGAACAGACTGGAATAGAAAGCAAATCATTCCGGTTGGTGAGAGTCCACGAGACAATCCATGGCTGAGCTACCGAGAAAGAGAAAAAGGCAGAGCTGATGTAAACAGAGCTTAGTAAGAGTTTGCTCCAGTAAAATGGTGGTTTCATATCAGATTTTAGTGGCTCTCCTCATAGCTTGATTAACTGGTTTATCAGTTTGGTTTTGGTTAGAAGTTTGAGTTTGTTCAGTCTACATATTTCCTCTTTTTTTTTTAAAGGCCCCAGTTTGATACCGTCTTCTGTATTGACAGGGATTAATTTTAACTCAGATCCTTTGCTGATGAACATGCTGACTTGTAAAGCATAATGACTGGTGTTTTCATATCACACTGTCATCATTTAGGTGTAAGGGGTGACTAGATTAAGACTGCAGTTTTTAAAGTTTTTGGTAGCTTTGTTCAGCAAATCCTCTGGAAGTTGTGATGCTTTGCCAGACACAGTCTTTGATTTTGGTTTAGACTGTGCTTTGATTCACTAGCTGCTTGGGATAATCGTCTGTGTTAGCACAGAGTATATCACTGACTCAGATGAGAGCCCGGCGTGGAGATGGCTCTGTCACTACAATCATCTAGTAAGTCATTCCAAGTTGGGGCTTAGGACTCTGATTTCCTCTCCCAGGCTTGAATGTGTGCTTTTGGCACATGAATCCTTCTTGATTCTTATCTTAGTCTGTAAATAGCTTAGAAATTACACATGGAAAAATGGAACAAATCATACTTTCTTTCAAAGGGCAAATTAAACATTCCATAGAATAAGGAAAGAGTTGTTAGCGAGGGAAAAAAAAAATGCAACCTTGCTAGCTCCAATGTGAAAAAAGAACAGAATAAATTGGACTCAAACGCAACCTTAAAGAACGTTTTGAACATTTGCACTTTTTTTCTTTAACCACCCTCTTAGCCCTCCTGCCAAATACCAAATCCTAACTTTTCCAAAGGTTTGAAAATATTCCCATTAATTTTTTTTTTTTCTCTCATAGCCCTGTATTTACCAGGGCTTGAAATGGAAATACTGAAACCTAGTAATGAAGGGCACTATAGAATTCCCAGTCCGTCAGAGGCCAACTGCTCCTGGCAAAATGCTCAGGAAGTCCCGTTCCTACCAGGCTACAGTGGGGTTTTCAGTTACAGACTGTTTTGAAAATTCAGGTAAATTAAGAATAAGCAGTTTACCTAAAAGAAAAAATGAAGTAAGCTGTTTCTTCGATTCAATACATAAACAAATTTGCAGATGAAATTATGAAACCATCTTCCTGAAAAGGGAGAGAAGGTGAATGTACTGTGAAAATGACATGGATTGATAAGATTCTGCCTGTCTTCCGGAGGAGACATTGGGTATGTCAACTCTGAGCTGGACAGAGTTCAGCAACACACATGGATTGTCACTCATTCGTGGAATTCTGGAATGCAACATCTCTTATTCCATCCATAGTGCCTTCAAGAGGCAGCTGTTGTGTGAGCACCTCTAGGACGGTGGCAGGGGGGTCCTGATCCATTCAATTACATTTGTTTAAGGGATGACTGCACAAATTCGAATAAGGGCAAGAAGTGAGTAAAAAGTGAGTGAGAACAAGGCAGGCTCTCTCATATATTAGAGAGCTAGTGGCTCTGGCTCTGGCTCTGAAGAAGCTGCAGGCAGGGAGGACTGTCTTGATCACATTTGCACATTTGGTGAGTGGCCCATCAGGACTAGCATCCGGATGCTGCTTCCCAATTCTGCATCCGTTCGCCAACCATGCCGGCCCAAGGAGCAACCAATTCCATCACGTTACATCCTGGCCCCGAGTATTAAACTCATGCTGGTTCAATTTTTCATTTATTATTCTGGTCCCGCCTTTGTTTTTTTAATTTATTGTATTATTTATTTATTTTTTATTTATTATTCTGGTGCCTCTGAATTTGGAGGTATTTGCGGCACCACTCAAGTTTCCACTCTGCCCTTCTCTGTCTCCTGGCGCAGGTACACATTTCTTCGGCTTCCTCACTCTGTACCTCTAGGCAGAGCATCTTCACCCATCTGTCCTCTCGCTCTCTGCGAGGGCCATCCCTATTCCTTTCTCGGAGAGATACCTTCAGCGAGGCTCTCAATCCCATCCTCTTCCAGCCCTCAAGGGTGAGGATTCTTTCCATCCCTCGTGATGCTGGGACTGAGTCATTCTCTGGGCAGGCTGCACCCCGTGCTGTGCCAAGGCTGCTCCAGCCTCCATCCTCTGCCTGGGCAACCCTACTGGGTCTTCCCTCTTCTTTTGTGTGTCTATTGTCATTCATTGCCATTTGCTCTTAATATGTTAATGTACATACAGTCGATTTTAGGAGTGGTAAAAGCTCCTTTTAGAAAATACAAGAAAACAGGTTGGGCGCAGTGGCTCACACCTGTAATCCCAGCTCTTTGGGAGGCCGAGGTGGGAGGATTACCTGAGGTCATGAGACCAGCTTGGCCAACATGGTGAGACCCTGTCTCTACTAAAAATACAAAACATTAGCCGGGCATGGTGGCGTGTGCCTGTAATCGCAGCTACTTGGGAGGCTGAGGCAAGAGAATCACTTGAATCAGGGAGGTGGAGGTTGCAGTGAACTGAGATCATGCCACTGTACTCCAGCCTGGGCCACAGAGTGAGGCTCCATCTCAAAAAAAAAAAAAAAAAAAAAAAGAAAGGCAAGAAAATATGAGAAAACAAACCATGCAATAAAGCTGAAGTCACTATAGTTCTATATGTGTCTTAGGCTACTTCCTCCGCCAGGTTTTTAAAAAGCAAAATCATAATCCTATAGTATATATATATATATATATTTTTTTTAGACGGAGTCTCACTCTGTCGCCCAGGCTGGAGTGCAGTGGCGCGATCTCGGCTCACTGCAACCTCCATCTCCTGAGATCAAACAATTCTCTGCCTCGGCCTCCTGAGTAGCTGGGATTACAGGCATGTGCCACCACGTCCAGCTAATTTTTTTTTATTTTTAGTAGAGATGGGGTTTCACCATCTTGGCCAGGCTGATCTTGAACTCCTGACATCGTGATCCACCTGCCTCGGCCTCCCAAAGTGGTGGGATTACAGGCGTGAACTACCTTGCCCGGCCATAATCCTATAGAATTTTTAAAAATCCCCAACAGCACATGATATTTCTTTGATTGATTTTAAAAGTGTTTTCTTGGTAGAATATTTAAAATATATAGAAAGGTCCAAAGGAAAATATTTCCTAGAATTTCACCCTACATTTCAATGTACTTCCTTAGGACATTTTTTTCTAGGCACATCTAAAGAGCATACTTTTGGCATGATTCTTGGGAACACCTGGCACAAGAATAGTCACAGCTTCTACATGGAAGAGCACGTAAAGGGGGAGTTTAGCGGTAGGTAACAGCTGCCGCGGGGTGCCTTAGTAGTCTTTATTGATTAAAAGAAAACAATCCTGAAGGGTTTAGGTCATTCCTCTAAAGATGCAATACAACATTACTCAAGTTTTTGGCAACAAAAATGCCCTAATGCCAAAAATACCACATTATTTTATTTACATATTTCTTGGAAGAAAAAATGCTTTCGTAATTTAATAGTTCTCTTAGTGTTTCAATTGTGTCATCAGCTTAGCTGGAACAGGATGCTGTCATTTATTAGACTGAGAGGCAGCTTCGTTTCCTGGTTAAAAGTAGGATGCCCCTGGCTGGATAGGCTCTGCAAATTACTATCTGTAACTTATTAGCTGGTGATAGTATGAATTCTTATCTTCTCCATCTTCATAATTATCTTAGCAAGAAGCTGGGTGAATCAATGCTAGCAGCCACTACTAGCTAAATGCCTGACAGCTTTCTCCCCTTTTAGAATCCTCTCAGGCTTCCCTAACCTGCACCCACCCTCCCAGGAATAAAATTAATTTCTCCATTTTTTGTGCTGTCATAGAATAGGTACTTGTCTCTCATAGTATTTATTGAAATGTGTACTGTATTTTTTAAATGTCCATCATCTGTCTCTTCCCTCTTGCCAATACTGTAAGCCTGTGAGCTTATTACTTATGGGGACTTTACCAAAAAAAAAGCTTTGTGTCTTCAGAGCCCAGCCTGGACCTAGTGAGTGCTTAATACAAATGCCTGTCAGATGCATAAATACTGTTCTCTGGAACTGATTTTCAAACTAAAATGCATAGCTTCCTATTTATTTCTACTGCATTTTACCTTTTGGGCCTCAACATCCCAGGGGTATTTATTTTTACTTGGTTGGAAGATACAACCAAAAAAAAAAAAAAAATCAAAACAAAACATAACAAAACTGTGCCTCAGCAGAATGCAGTGATATAACTTACTTGTATGAATATTCCATGTGCATTTAGTCATTTAGACAAAAATTACTTGCGAGCGAAGGAGGTGCAGTGGAATTTACAGAAGCAATAATGACCAAATAACAAGGAAGATGTTACTTATTATTATAACGTATTCATGTTTTACAAAAGAGCAAACTGAGGCCACATGATGAAGGGCAACACAGATTTAATGGCAGAAATAAGACTACAACATGCTATTCAGGGGAAATGATAGCTGTCCTTGAAACACAGTGGTTAAGTATGGGGTGTTACACAAGGCAGCCCTGATGGAGGAGATGTCTCGATCTGAGTCTTGTAGGGAACGGACTAGAAAATAGAGAGATTCCAGGGTAGAGAGCTGTAGTCACTGAGGACATCATGATGCAAGCTCCAACACAGAGTAAGACCCTCCAGAGTGACCAGATGTGCGGCAGAGTAGCACATAGTCACTTTTTGTGTGTAACTTGTAATTCCTTTTCCTCCAAAAGGCGGCAACTGGCTCTTGTGTTGGAGCAGTGTACCGTTTTACGCACTTTCCCTGCAAAACCTATCACCTTCCTCGAATACCTCCAAATTCAGAGGGACCAGAATACGGTTGAAGGAATAATAGATGTGATAAAGAAAAGAAAGATGTTCGAAAAGAAATTGGGTTGTCTATGCCTACTATGGTCTGAGTTTTAATAATTCATAATCCCATTAAAATACTAATTCATAATCCACTTAACATGTGCAGAAACATGAAACATTACTTAAACTATTTTTAAAAGATCTGGGAAAATATTATACATTATTTTAAGTTATTTACTTTGAAGGTATTTAGCATACTAGATATGACAGAAACTTTTGACTTTTTCCATAAGAGAGACTATGAGAAGATAAAGGTTTTATTAAGAGTGCCGCAAAACTTACTGTTAGAACAATTTCAAAGTTAGCAGAACAAAAGGAATTTGGAGAAACTGAAGATTGTAAATGAAAAACTTCCAAGGCTCGTGTTCGAGAATTGTGCATACTGTGTGTTTTTGGCATGCTTTAAATTCATGAGTCTGCTATAAAAATTCTGCAAACTTTTTCATAAGGCTTTTGCATCCCTAATCAGTTTCTAAGTGTTATCAGTTAATAAAATGTATTTCATAACAAACATTTGGTAAATATTTAGCGTACTTATTGAATTGCACTTACCTCAGGTTTTTTATTCTTTTTCCTCCACTTCTAAAAAAGCATGCTGTAGATTTCAGGAGAAGTTGGCAGCCACACAGATGTTGAAGTGTGAATTTTGGATGTTTGCAGGTTGTAAATATGTGGAATTTTGATCGTGAATGGGAATTTAACATTACAACCTTACATGGTTGGAAAGATTCTGCAATAGCAACAATTTCACATTTGCATAAACAGCTTTATTATAGTTGGAGTAATATATAGAAAGAACACAAATTACTCTGACCAGAGTTAAACCTATAAAGCAATCACATTTGAATGAGGATTTTACTTAAAATCATAGACTCATCAACTTTAAAGTGTTTTTATCTTTCACAAGAGACAAATTTAGCCTGTTATGAATAAAATCCCTTAATATCTGCATTTTCTGGCTGGCATATGTATATTGCCTCAGTGGAACTTTAAAATAAAACCATACATAGGAAAAAATTAAAAAGAGGCAAATAACGAAAGCACTAGACCAAAAAAATGTATTTTTTACATCAACTAGTAAAATAATTGTCAAAAGTGTTTGCTTTAATTGAATTTTAAACCTAGAATCTTTTTCAGCTCTTGATTTCACTGTAAGAGTACAGAGAGTACAGAAACAGCTAGAACCTTTTGAAATTTACCCTTCTCTTACCTTTTGTTAATGTTATACCATCTCTGTCACTTTGCTTGGTGGCGGTATAGTTTTGATTGTGTAATTTTACAGGTATTTTATTAAAGTATTCAGGAAGTTAGGTAGCTACATTCCAAATGCAACAAATTACAACGTGTTCTTGATTAATCAGAATGCTTTATGACACATCTTTTCAAGCCTCAGGTTGAAACAATTTGTATATCCCCATCAAAGGTGTGATAGTCATTTGAAGAATTGTGCAAGTTAGTTCAGCATTTCAGATAAATGTTGGATTAATTATTTGGCTCCTAGGAAACTTCACTCAGGCATGTCTTAGTTGCATACTGTTTGAAAATAAAAAGCAATTGAACTGAGAAATACAAATATAGTATTGCATGATATTGCTATTTTTATTGTAACTCTAAGTCAGTTTCAGATAGCAAAACTCCGAACTTCAATTGAGGAAGCCTTTATAGTTTTTAACTGGTTATTAACTCCATCTCTTAAAAATATTAATTTGTAAATTTGAAGGGAATGAAACAAAATTATCTAATCACTTGAAAGTTGGTAAGACCGTTTAGAAGAAAAGCACTCATATACAGAATGCTATTTCTCTAGTCTCATTCACATTGATGCTTGTCAAACCTTTTCTCATTTCTATATATTTTACCCACTCTTAAAACACTGAATGGAGTTTTGCTGCCTTAAATTCAGAAGTGGAGTGTTAATTCAGGAGAGAGAGCAGCAAAAATGTGAAAGTCTTTGTATTTCTCTCCTGACTAATCAATGGCTTGTACAGATATGAGGGAAATAAATGCATGTTCCCAGTTAGAGTTCTTTAAAAGGAAGGATGAGGAAAGATGAAGGGAATATTACTAATGCTTCTCCAAACATTAGCTGGAGATTGGAGTATATCTCAGCTGATTTTAGTCTTTACTTTAAATTTGAAAACTGAAAGAAAGCTAGAATTTAATAATAATAGGTAGCATTTATGGAAAGGTGTCTGCGGGTTCTCACATCTTTACACCTATAATCTCATCACATTTTTATGCACAACCCTATGAGGGAGGAACAGATATTACCCCATTTTACAGGTTGATTAACCTGGGAAGAGATAAATTATGGAAGTTGTCAATGGTTATTCTGCAAGCATTTTGATCCCAGGCAGTCTGCCTCTAGAGTACACACTCCATTGAAATCTATGTGACTGCATCTTGTTTCCAGCCCCAAGCAAAGGGCATAACAAGTAATTCTGAACATCATTCATATCTTATAGATGATCTGAAAATAAAGATAAGGAAAAATAATTTAAAATGACATGGGATTCCAGGATCCAATGACAATGATGGTGTAGTTTTTGGAACGTGTATTTCAGGGTTTTCAATACTTAATGGACATACCTGCACATTTGCGTACATTTGCCGACCTCTCAGCTTTTCTCAGGAGAACAATACTCGTTGACTGATCAGTCAATAAATCCCTGTTGCTTCTCACCATGGAGTGTTCCACCCAGAGTAGCCCAGATAAGAAGCAGCTCAACAGCAAACCAAAGTTTTCAAATGTCTGTCTTTGTGTGTGTGTGTGTGTGTGTACGTATTTTGCCCAAATTGTTGCTAATCTTCTTCTTTGGCCACACTATTGTGACATGGGAGACATTTCTTTCTCCAAAACCTGTTATAGGGCAGTCTCATGACTCCATTTTATTAATGGTTGCTTTAGAGGTTGACGGCTCAGATCCTGGAGGTATTCTCAAGGGCTTTCCAAGTAAATTTTTGGGTGTCAAGTAACACACATTTAACCCAGATGATCTTAAATATACTTTCCAAAATTGGTTCTGGCCCCTGCCGGCCCCCTGCCTCTTTCTCTTTCTATGGCATTTCTTAGGACTTTTCACCTTTGATTTCCAGTTAGCGGTCTTCCAGCTGCATTGTGGGATTGCATTTTCTGGCCTCACATGTGTGGTCATGTGACAGATTCGAGCCAATGAGGTACAGCATTCAATTGCTAGTGCAAGACCCTCTAGGGCACTGTGGCTCCCACAGATTTGAGTCAGGTGTGTAATTTTAAAGTTTCTGGTAACACATTAAAAATGTACAAGAAACAGGTGAAATTAATTTTAACAATATATCTTCTTTAACATATTGAAAATATAATTTCAACATGAAATCAATATAAAATTATTGAGGTATTTTATATCCTTTTATAATTACTGTTTTAATTCGGACAAAGTCTTTGCAATCAGGTATATATTTAGCACTTATACCCATCTCAATTCACCCAAGCCCCATTTCAAGTACTCAATAGCAACATGCGCCAAGTGGCTACTAGGCTGGGGAGGCCAGTTCGGGTGCGCTGTTTGACTCTGCTGCAGTGCGGCCATGTTTGAGGTGGTGACTGTTGTATTCTTGGATCACACAGTGAGGGGATGCGGAGCAGGGCTCCCCGCTGCCAAGAGGACCTGGAGTATGATGAGCACTAAACCTTGGTTGCTATAAGTCTCTAACATTTTTGTGTTTTTGTTATATTACAGCATACGCTACCCTATCCTGCCTGATATTTCTTTCTTTCTTCAAAATGGGACCATGCACTGTCTGTTGTTTCTCACTTGTTTTTGCATCTAACACGTTTTAAATATTCTTCTATTTGTCATGCATTCCTCTCCATCACAGCATCTTTTCTATCAGCTTTATAACATTGCATGGTATACACATATCCTACTGTATTTAGCCAACTACTCCAGTGTCACACACTTAGAATTGTTCCCGGTTACTTAATTTAATGATACTGTAATATTTATCCCTATAGTTAAATCTTAGGGTACAGTAATAATAGTCATGATGATTTTTTTTTTAACCACAGATTCCAAGAAATAAAGTGGTCTGGATAAAGGCAGAGCACTTTTTATAGTGAATGATAGTTACTTCTGGTTGTTTCTTCAGAAAGTATCAATGTATTCATCTACTACCTGATGTATAGCACAGAATATTAATATTAGTTTATTATTTAGATTAAATACTGTTTCATATGTGAGTTAGACATTGTATTTATTATTTTTTCTAATTGCTTGTTCATTCCAACTGTCTTTTCCTACTGACTTGTTTGTCTTATTGATTTGTAATAATTCTGTCTGTGTGTAGACTATGAAACTTTTGCTATTGTAAGTATTATATGCTCTTCATTTGTCATTTTTTCATCTTTGAGATTTAATTAAAAAGAATATATGACTGCATATGACTTTGAGCGTGCTTTTAGATACAACTTGTTTTTAAACCTGAAAATTTTGGTTCTTCAGAAGTAAATGTGAATGCAAAAGCATAGGTTATTGCATGTCAAATATTCAATTTTAATAAAAAATACAGTACAAATAAAGACTGCTCCACTTAGGTCCAAACAAAAGTAAAGCATTACTGAACATTTTTAGTTAATCATTACATGTTCTTTCATTCTCTTAAAAAGCTACCTGTGAAATCTTCCTGCATTACAGAACAAGATATGCACTATGAATCCTAAACAAGACATCCTATTTTTTTTTTACATGAAATACCTTCTCTAAGTTGTGTATTTGCTTTCCACATAGAAAACATGTAATGCTCAATCAATATTTCTAGAAGAAATTTAGACTAACTCAAACTAAGTATATGTTATGGTTTGTTACACCAACATTACTCCTGATAATAATTTAAATTAAGAAATGAGAGTTAATTCTCCTTTCCCACTTGGCCATTTTGGTCCAGTGTCTCAAGAATTCTTTCTAAAGGATTCCCTTGGTTGTAATTGGCTTGGTGGTCCTTAATTCTTGTTATCATTCTATGCTTGCAACATGTGCCTGTTGTTTCTGGAAAAATGTATTGTGAACTACAAGCTTATGCTATTTCTTAGCACTTGTATGTCATTCTTAACACACACAAGATGATTTGCATTCATTTGTAATCATTGTTCTTTGCAAAATACTGGTAAGAGGGCTATTATAATAACCACCATTTTGCCCATGGGGAAACTGAGACCCAGAAAGGTTAAGTGACTTACCCAAAGGCATACAGTGAATTGATGGCAGAGCTGGAATTGCAGGCGGGCATCCTTAGAGGTTGTCTATTGTTCAGCACACTCAGCAACAAGGCCTCTCGGCAGTGCGTTCTTTCTTCCAAGCATCACATTTTCTTATTCCTTCGCTAAACAATTATTTAAGAACATGTGACCTGCTTATAATACAAGGTTAGAATAATAATATCTTTTCTTCTATTTTTTCCTTCTCTTACTTAAATGTATTATTCCAACAACTTGGAAATAGGTGGGAAACAGAGAAATCACTCAAGCTTTTTACATGGAAAACAATTGAATGACATCATTGAAGAATCCAAAAGTGTATCTTGTCTTTTCCCTTAGGGGATGGGAAATGTACTCAAGTGAAAAGGAAAACTGTGTACTTTTGTACACTCATTTATGTTTACATAATAAGAGGTGAAGAAGAAATATTAATAGTATCACAAATAAGTGCTGTGATTTCAAAGTCTTTGTAATTCTTCAGAGTGACTAAACAGTGTACAATGCAAAGTCTGTAGGGATATTAATTCCAAGCGATCCTTCAAATTTATTTTGGCACTACAATTTTTTTAACCACTCCAGGTACTATAAAACTGTTAAATGGTATAAAACTATACTAATTAAACTGTTGAAATAACAGGTTATTAGTGGAAAAGGATTTTCCAGTTTTAAGTAATCAAAGAACAGAATGAATTATCCTTTGCAATGTTTTCTTAAAGTATAGACTAGTATTGTTTTCAAGATCAAATTTTGGGGGGAGTTTGGGAATTTTGCATGTGTATGTGTTTCCATATTGATTTTGTGGATGTCAAATCAATACTGTATTCAGAAAGAATAACATGCTATAACTTAGAAATTCCTATCTCCTCCTTCTCTCATGCCTCCATTTTCCATTTTAAAGAAATTTTGTGTTTGTCCTATTTAGAATACTGTTTGTGGATAATTTCCCTACATTTTAAAAGATATAGTTTTAGCTCCTATTTTATGTACATTATTTAAAAATATAATTTTAATAGGGATCTTTGGAAAGAACATGAAGGATATGAACAGAATTGTTGTTCAACTTAATTTAGGACCCTAATTTAGAACATATATCATGTTCTTTTTGCTTCCAAATGGCTTTTTAGTAATCCTCTGCTCCAAGAAGTTATCAATTCTTACCCACCCTCAGGAAGCAAGTCACGTGTATTCAAACGTAATCAGATTAACAGAGAAACTCAATCCGACTTACCTTAGAAGTAAGATTTTTTTCTCCAGCTTTCAGGAATAACACTTAAATACGTATTTATCTAATTTTGTGGTTTTGTATAGAGTATTCAGTCACATTGCTTCCTGGAGAGGCTACTCATATCTGCTTTCTCCTTACTCCACAGTGTTCTTCCTACCTCAGGAAAAATTGGAGATAAGAAGAACTCACCGTCTTTTAGGCAACCCTAGGCTTCAGATTTCAGAGAATAATAAAAAAGGAAAATCAATGAAACAAACAAAAGATCCTTCAGATTACCCCAAGTCAAGTGGCTCATGCCTTTTATATGGAAGCATAACCTTTCTCTCTCCCATCATCTCCTCTCTGCCTTTCTAGCCACCTCTTTGGATTATTTATAGTTCCCCCTTCCCTACCTACTCACCACCTCTTCTTTTGTGTGTGACTACTTCCTCTCTACCCAACAAAGGAGGAAGCTTGAGAGACATTATCACTGTGGGGTGGGGGGGCGGTTCCCCTGCCTCTGGGAGGGTGAAGGGAATCAGGTTGAACAAGCAACGTCACTGGCCTGTGTCCCCTCTGCTCACCTCTTTTCGCTGAGGCTGGGGACCAATCAACCACCTTAACTCTTGCACCTTGTGCCTTGGAGCTGTGGAAATCGAACTGTCCAGCCACAGTAGAGTAGACCAGGAAGGCAGGCTTTATAATCACTGTCTTTCTTCTCTCTTTTTTTTTTTGAGATGGAGTCTCCCTCTATCGCCCAGGCTGGAGTGCAGTGGTGCGATCTCGGCTCACTGCAACCTCTGCCTCCTGGGTTCAAGTAATTCTCCTGCCTCAGCCTCCGGAGTAGCTGGGACTATAGGTGTGCGCCACCATACCTGGCTCATTTTTCTATTTTTAGTAGAGATGGGGTTTCACCATGCTGACCAGGCTGGTCTCGAACTCCTGACCTCATGATGCACCCGCCTCGGCCTCCCAAAGTGCTGGGATTACAGGCCTGAGCCACCGTCCCCGGCTCTTCTCATTTTTAACAGCATAGCTTGGGCCTCGTGCGAGTCCTTGTGTGATGTGATTTGGAAATCTTAAAGAGGATATGGAGCTCAGGGGCCCCTCAAATTCTCAGCACCCAGCAGAATGTGCTATTGCTTAGGGTAGTAGTAAATCTCCCACACTCTCATCACCTGTCCTGTGTTCAGCTCTGTCCTCTACATGATCATATTCTGACCTCCAAAATAATTAAGAAAAAGAGAAGCTCCTTCAACCTCAGCATGTGCAAACACAGTTTCAGAGGTAAATAGTTACCATGTCTAGCAATCAACTCTTTGGGCTCATTTGATTGAAATTCATGAGTTTGGGGAGAATATGACAGGCTAAGGAGTTTGGCAGCCCCAAGCCTGCAATAAACAGAAACTCCTGAACCACACTATGAAAACCAGATACCTGGCTACATTTATCGATGTTATTTTGTCTAACTCTTTTTAACATACATTTTTTTCCCAGTTAAAATCTCACTGAAAGCCTCATATAAGAGTCCCTCTCTCTCCAGCCCTCCTTCTCCCTCTATTTCTCTGTCTGTTCCCTGGAGAAATTAAAAAAAAAAAAGAAAAAAGAAAAAAAAGAGCATATTGACGCTAAATAAAAACCAGAAAGAGCAACCTTATGTCATTTATTTCTCTGAAATTGAAAAAAAAAATCATTTTTTCCACTTAGAAAACTGTTCTGGTTTAAAATAAAAACACTTCAAAAGGTACTTTGCATTATATGTATGTCTTCCATGAGAAACGCCACCCACATCTAGTGATTTTCTCATCTTGTCCCCGTCTGACAAGATCTGTACTAAAATATATTAAAAAAGGAAAAAAAAAAAAAAAAAGATAAAGAAGAAAGAAAAAAGTGGGGGAAAAGCTGACTGGGAGCAGCAGAAATCTCTCCCTCAGGCCGGGGGCCTTGCCTTTCTCTCCGGGGCAAGGGTGGGGGCCTCAGCCTGGGCTTCCTGGGGCTCCAGCTCTGAGACCCCGCGACCTTCTGACTCTGGGGCCCCCTGGGTTCTCCGACTTCAGCTCTCACCTCATTCATTCAGCTCGACCTGGGAGCCGGGCTCAGCTTCCCTCCTGGAATTCACCCCGGGACCCTGCTATTGTCCCTCTCGTCTGACCTCTGCTACGCTAAGTTCCAACAAGGTGATCTGGAAAACGCGCCACTCGCTCCCTGGCGGGCTCCCGGACTCGCCTTTTCGCGCCCTCGGCGGCGGCTCTTTTCTCCAGGGGGGACCACCTAGCGCTCGGCTTTGCACGGCCAATTTATGGCGCTGTCAGGGGCTCGGGCGCCGCGCCCATTGTGCGGGACGCCGCGCCTGACCCCGCCGCCAGCGCCGTGTAGCCCGATTGTTCCCTCATTAGGGCGGCCGGGAGCGGCGGAAAGGCTCGCGGCCCTTTCCCACAATCGCTGACAATGTGCGACCGCAGGCTTGTCACAGTCGCAGGCGAGGAGAAATGGAGAGGATGTGCCACCGAGTGGGGCGCAAGGGACATCGCATTCCCACGCAAGGAAGGGGGAGAAAGCCACCATTCAAACACCCAAATCCAAACTGCAGACCTTGCACCGCCTGGTGTAGTTTTTTCCTGGGGTTTTGGTGGCGGCTGTCAAGACTCACAGGAAATACCCTAGGGGAACACTCCACAGCGCCTTCCAAAGAACTAAATCAACGCTTGAGCCCAGGAGTTCGAGGCTCCAGTGAGCTGTGATCGCACCACTGCACCCAGGCCTGGGGCCCAGAGTGAGACCCTGTCTCAAAACAACAACGACAACAAAAAAACAAACCAAACCAACACACACACACACACACACACACACACACACACCCCTAAATCAGGAGTTGCAAAGAGCCAGACAGCCGGTGAACTTGGGCAGAGGAGAGCTCTGTGCACAGGGGCAAGAAGTGCCCAGATGCAAGCGGGGCTGAACTGTGCACTCTCGGGGGCCGGGGCTGCGGCCACGTGGAGAAAGCAGGAAGGAAGCGGGCGGGGCCGTCAAGCAGGCCTAGGGCAATCAGCACTGGCACAGGCTGCCTTCACAAGCAGGAGCCATCCGCAGTGTAGCAATCTCTTTTCCAGCCTTGCTTCTAGAAGGAGCCAGCTGATCCTTTTCCCTTTCGTGTTCTTTGCCCCACTGTGCCTGTTGCTGCTGTTCTTTCCCAGTGAAAATGCCTCCCAGAGAGGTGAGGCACCCTGAACACCACACTTCCACGCTCTCACTTTTCCTCCTGGCCAACCAAGCGAGGACACTGCCCAGACAGCCCTTCTCTCTCCCCCTCCTCCACCGGCCTGTTGCGTTGAAAGGGCCTTCTCTAAAACTGCAAATAAAGAGCACAGCTTCAGAGAAACCGGGCAAAGGCTCAAGGGGAAGGTACAAAAAGGACTATCTCTGTCCTGTCTGTCCTGGCGCTTAGATGAATACAAAAAGCTACGCTCAGATTCTTAGGTCTGTGAAATGCTATTTGAGTTGAAACACAATACCCGCCTACAGGGCGTGCATAGAAAGTGATTTTAGGCGGCAATAACTTAGGGTGATTCTCTCTATTTTATAAACATCATTAGCTCTTCTTATGAGTTAATACAAAAAGATTCAACGTTTCTTTGCACTTTCTCAAAAAAGTGAATTCTGGGGCTAAGGCCGTAAGCCACCACATTTATTAGCAGGTGATTCAAAATTGCACACCCAAAGGAAAACTTCGAGAAGTTTCAGGGATGCTGTGCACAGACTTTTAACTTTAAAACTCTTCTCAAAACTGTGTGTTTGAATTGAAATGTGTTTATTCCTTTAACAGAATATAAAGCTAGAATTGAAAAGAAAAGAGTTTATATTTCAAGATAAGATTTGTATAGAATATGTCGAAAGATATCAATTGTCTATATTTAAACTACGGTTGAGAAATTCTAAGTACTCCAGAATTTTAAATTATTCTTAAAACGGAACTAAAGATATTTTCATGATGGAAAAATAATGTGAATTAAGCTTCTTAAAAAAAGACCAAGTCTCATCTTTGGGGTGCATGTTGTCCTGTTATTTTGTCCGAAGCTTTCTTGACAGGGTGAAAAGGGTTTTAGGTTCTCGTGTTTAATATTATAACAAGAACTAGGGTACAATTTGTGTGAGTTTATAAAATCTATTGCAAAGATGATTTTGGTTGTGGCAGTTTTCCTTTCTTGTTTTTAGCAGATGGCTTTCTATCGACTGTTAACTTTAAAATCAAATGTGTAAAGCTTTTTATTTAAAAGAAAATAGTGATCTTAATTTGAGGTACATTGTGTGTAGTCTTAAAGTTTGTGATGGCCGGTTTATGGTGGTGGGGAGTGTTTCTTTGTAACTTTGAGTTTTCTCTGAGTGTTTAAATTTCACTGTTCTTATAGTTCTGAGCTAGTATATCTGCACTTGATCTGGGCCCAAACATATTTTGATTGTAAATGAAAAGTCTTCTTTTATGAGGATGTTCACTTCGCAGCTTGAGCAGTGTAATTTTTATACAGGTCTCAGCAATCAATAAAAAAGCCACAGGAGGAATGATTTATCTTGTTGGTTACAGAGACTGTCACCGAGAGAAATTGTAAAAGATCAATTTACACAACCTGGTGTGAGAATGTTATTGATATAACACGGTTGATCGGTTTCTGGTTGTCTGTGCGCAGGCACGGCGGA
Source organism: Theropithecus gelada (assembly GCF_003255815.1). NCBI lineage: Eukaryota > Metazoa > Chordata > Mammalia > Primates > Cercopithecidae > Theropithecus > Theropithecus gelada. The sequence goes on from NC_037681.1 coordinate 12,246,666, forward strand.
GGGAGCAGCACCACCACTCGCCCAGGTCTTAATAGACTCCGCGCTCCATAAAGTGGACACAGAGCCAGTGACGGCGGAGAGGGCCCGGCGGGCGCCCACCGGCATTGGCTGCGCTCCGATTACTTCGTTAAGCAGTGTCATGCTTCTTCTTCTGCTTCTTCTTCTTTTTTTTTAATTTTTCCCTCCTACTGTGAGAACTGTTCACTTGGAGACTCCCTGTCCTAATTACAAAGAGCCCTTTTAACCATAGGTCACAGGACTTGGCTCTCTTGACAGGAAATAAGGAAACAAGCTACCGTCCTGGAAAAAAAAATTCAAACTTCTACTTCTCAAATTAGTTAAATGAAGCTTGTCGACGGTTGGGAGTTGAGTCTTATGACAGTTGGTTAATCGCAGTTGGTACATTAACTGTGTTTTAACCAGAACTGTTTGGGATCTAAGTAGATTCAAAAAATAAGGCAAGCCTAGGCATGTCCCACGAAAAAACACCTAAAACAACCACAAAGTTGATATTGGTTTTACTTGCTATAGGTATTACAATACAAAATAGATTCCTGTACCTTTAACACTGTAATTAAGTAAATTTACAAACATTAACATTTTTTAAATGACACTAAAGCTGCTTTAAATCCTAGGAAGGCCTCTCTCTCTCTCTCTGATCTTTCTTTTTTGATTCTACCTTCAAAATGTCCTCTGTCTATATTTTTTATATTAAATATTCTCTGCAAAGTCTATCTAGTAAATATCTGGTTCCAAGTCTGTGTACACCATTCTCAAATATAAAACTTTTCAAATGAAGATAAACCTTTAGTTGAATTGGTTTATTTTCTGATTTGATTCTTTAATGTTATTATAGAAGATGGAATATCATTTGCAGTAACATTAAAAAAACTCTGGTGGTTTTCTTATTGAAAGACTATTATAATAACAAGCAGAAATAAAGCAACCAAGATTTAGAAAAATATCAATGTTTTTGTGTGTTTATTATTTGCACTAACATATAATGTCAGAATGATAATTATGATGTGGCCTGAGTTACAAGAATATAAAAGAATAAAAAGTCTAAGAAGAAAAACTTCCAGTGTAGACTTTCAGTTATGATTTTAGTCATATTTTTTCATGTAGGTTGTCTTTCTAACAGATTCCACATTTCTGTGTGTGAGCGTGTGCGTGTGTGTGTGTGTGCACGCGTGCCAAGTCTTTTATATTTAAACCCTGTTGTTGCCATTTTCATTTCCGTGGGAAACATACACACATACACAAAAACACACACATCTTTTACTTGGAAGATGGATGAATCCTGTGGTTTCTGAACACCTACTTAAAAGGTAAGAATCGACTAGTTTTATGCATGCTATTAGATCGAATTTTAATTGCTAAATGTCCAATTAGTATTTATTTGCTTTTGTTTACAGAAGAGTGAATAAATGTGATTTTGCTTTCATATTTCTGTATATTAAAATTACATAATAGCTCTCATTGTCTTTTCATTAGCTAAAATTAGTCCTCAAATCTCTCACCGCATTCATTATAAACTGAACACAAACAAAAGACTGCTCACAAAATATGCTTTCCTTTCATTTTCCCCCTACCCAAGCTCTTTCATGGAATGTGGATATTCCTATCTCAATATCAATGATGCCTGTAATCTGGCATCAGAAAACTTTGCGCTTATTTCCTCTTCAGGGCTTTCGCGGAATCAGCACTCATGTTATGTAGCTGGGAAGAACGCTGCAACCCTCCAGTGGGAGCAATGTTCCCTCCAGATCAGAGAAATAAGTCCTCGATTTTTTTCACAGCTGGAGAAGACAAACTTGCTCTTATCTTCAACTCGTGTCTTTTCTCCCCCGCTAAATGCAGTTTCCATTCCGGCCACTCTCCTGATGGCTGCGGGCCCTATGGTGGTCTAGTACTGACTGTTCTCTGCCCCAGTCCTCCTCCCAGCTCCACCCTCCTAACCAGCCCAGCCCCTCCCCAGCCTCCTACAGATCCAAGTTAAAATGCAATTTCCTGCTTTTGATAAGTAGACACTATCCAGGCAGAACAAAACAGAACACCCTGATACAATTGTCTCATGGCCAAAGGCAAGGGCAACTCCCACCCTTCAAGTCTCCCCTCGTTTAATCCAAGCAGGAAATGCAATTCTGATTTTTATTCCTGTATATATATTTTTTAAACATTTTTTTACTATGCTCTCTGGGAACATATTGACAGGGTCTGTGCACGCAAATCATCAAGGGATGCGAGGCCAAGATCCTAATTACAGGAACATTTCCAACAATCCCACTCACCCTATCAATGCAAACATTTATAGATACTTCTGATCTTGAATTCACAACTAATCAGAAGTACCCTACTTCAAAGCTTCAGAAATGTGTTTTCATACCAGACATGATAGTCTACCAGAATGTACCTTATTTTGGGAGGGTGCCAAACTACGTAGAAATATGGCCACATGACTTTCCGTGGGAGCTAGCTGGCTGCATTCTCTCTGCTTAAGACAATCAGTTCCTATTCAATAACCATTAACCTTATTTGTTTGTTTCTGCTTTTCTTGAAGTAGCTAAAGTACATATAGTTATGAATAAAGCTCTCTAGGTTGTTTCATAGTGCATACAGTAGGCAGATGGAAGGGAGCTACATAATTAATCAACCAACATGTTTCTTCAGCATGTAAAGCACGCTAATCACCCCCAAAGCAGTAACAGAAGAATGGCAGACATGGACTTTTACTGGAAAGAGCTCATAAATTGGTTGGGAAGAAATTGTGCTCAAGAGTAAAGAGTAAATATGAAATTGGTTGAACTGACTCTGTGTTTTTCAGGAGAGTGTTGATGTCAAAGACAGAAATAATTTTGTTTGAAGGAAATCAGAATGGAGAGGATTAGAGATGAAGAAAGAGCATAGGAGATGGTGTGAATGAAGGAATGACTCCGCCATGGTCTTGAGATGGACCCATATTATGCACCGTGTAGTGATGGGAACAAGGTGGAAGGATAGGCGGCCAGCTTGTGAAGAGTTTTAATGGGTATGCCAGATGTTGAATAAATGTCTAGTGATTAAGTAAATGAGCTGAGATTTGAGGCAGTAGAATGTAAACCAATGAGTAGTTCTGGGCAGTAGGATGGCTTAATGAAAGAGACCTTTTCAAGATACTGCTTAGACAGCTGTGGGCTTGCTGTCTGTTGGGGTGTGTATATGTGGCTGGAAGGAGCCCAGGCAGGAGAGTGCAAAAAAGGCAATGGTTACGGTTATCAGGTGACAGATAATGAGAACCTGAAATAGAATAACAGTGGAAATGAGAAAAGAGAATGTTTCAGAAATTTCAGAGACAAAAAAAGCCTGGCCCTCAGTGGGCAGTCAAAACGAGGTTGATGATAGACTAATGTGAGTACTGGAAATGAGATGGCCCCAGATTTGGAGACTAACATCATGGTTGTGCCACTGGCAGGGGGGGATTTTCTGATTTGGTTGGGGAAAAAGTACACAATTTGGGGCAAGTATGAGGAAGAAATTGTAAACATTTCAAGTAAAACATCCAATAGAAAGTTAAACATTGACTAGATTTTGGTTAAAAGAGTAGAACTGGAGATACCTGTGTGAAGTCATGAAGATCTTATATTGGTTTGAGCATGGTGGCTCATGCCTGTAATCCCAGCACTTTGGGAGGCCAAGGTGGGTGGATCACCTGAGGTCGGGAGTTCAAAACCAGCCTGATCAACGTGGAGAAGCCCTGCCCCTACTAAAAACACCAAATTAGCTGGGCGTGGTAGCACATGCCTGTAATCCCAGCTACTTGGGAGGCTGAGGCAGGAGAATAACTTGAACCTGGGAGGCGGAGGTTGCAGTGAGCTGAGATCACGACACTGCACTCCAGCCTGGGCAACAAGAGCAAAACTCTGTCTCAAAAAAAAAAAAAAAAAAAAAAGAAGATCTTATATTAATCAGTAAATCCTGCATGTAGCCTGTATCTACATGCATTTAATCTGGGTTTGAAGAGGAACAGGCTATATTTAGTCACATAACTTTTTATTTTTAATTACGAAAGTAGTATATGCAGATTAAAGTAGCATAGAAATAGCATACAAATATAATGTATGTAATCTAAAATAAGCAAAATGAAATCTTTTTAGACTGAAGCAGGCTCTATTATTATATTTTTGGGAGTAAAAGACTCATCCCATTTTAGCATTTTTAAAATAAACCATAAAGATGTGTGGACAGAGAAATGTGAAAAATGCAACATCTCATCCTGCTAAACAAAGTGCCCTATACTGAAAGTTCTCCACACTCACTCATGTTTCACAACTAGGAGTTTATGAACACTGAAAAACATTTTTTGAGGAAAAAAGGAGTTGAGTGAGTGATTGATGTAATAAAAGCAGGACTCAGGGTCAAATGACCTGGCAACACATTTCAGGCATGTAACTAGGCACCATGGTGCTTCTCAAAGCCTGGTTTGTTTAGGAGAGCTATGTTCTTTCAAACAGTACCTTTACTTCAATCTTTGCCAGAATTAACAGTAGGAAATGAAAAAAATATATAAAGTTATTTATGTGACAAGCATTCTAATGACAATGGAAATTTAGCTATTGACAGTATTGCCAGCTCCATTGTGAAAAGAGTATTTCGTATAAAGAATGTTTTAATTTTAATTTGAACTGACACCACTTAAGACTGAAGTAATTGATATTGAGTAAAACTGAAAAATAGCAACAAACTAGTTATAATAATAACACCGTGAAACCCTTTTAAAAGCAAATGCATAGAGTCATAAGTGACAGTCCTCTCCTTTCCAGAAGGCTTGATCTGATCTTGGGTGAAAGAACTCTAAATTATTTGTGAATTAATGATAGGAAAACTAAAGTTATAATAGGGGAGACCTACCAGACATAGACACAAGAACAAAATAAAAAAGGAAAGAAAAATATATTTGTGACAAAACACTTAGGGCTCATTTAAAATTCTATGACACAGTAGATGAGGACATCTGACCTGCTGAGATTAACTGAAAGCACTTTCAAATTATTAAATCTTGAGCTTATTTTAAGTGTGAGGTCATATGAATATCCTAAAAATCTTTGTAATCAAAAAACAGTTATATGAAGCCAAAGAATACTGATATCCTCAAAGAGAAACAAACAAATTTCATCCGTGAATGTAATAGAAGAAACTATTCATGCCTAAGAAGAATTCATAGGAAATTAAGAATAGAAGAAAATGTACCGGTCCTTATTTTAAAAATTGTGGTTATGTACACATAACACAAAATTTACATTTTTAGCTATTTTTAAGTTCACAGTTCAGTGGCATTCACACTGTACATTCAAGTTGTTGGGCAACCATTGCCACCATCTATCTCTAGAACTATTTCATCTTTCCAAACCACACTGTACCCGTTAAATACTAACTCCCCATTCCTTCCTCCCTCCCTCCCCTTGCAACTCTCATTCTATTTTCTGTCTCTGTGAATCTACTCTAGGAACTTCATATAAGTGGAATCATATGGTAGTTCTCTTTTTGTGACTGTCTTACTTCACTTAGAATAATGTCTCAAAGATTTATCCATGTTGTAGCCTGTGTCAGAATCTTCCTTTTCAAGGATAACATTTCATTCTTTGTGTAGCCCACGTTTTGTTTATCCATTCAGCTGTCGACATACGAGTTGCTTCCACCTTTCAGTTATTGCAAATAATGCTGCTAATGGCATGGGTGTGGAAATATCTTTTTGAGATCCTGCTTTCAATTTCTGCGGTATGTACCCGGAGGTGGGATTGTTGGATCATACGGTAGATCTACGGTGAATTTTTTGAGGCCACCATACTGTTTTCCACATCAGCTACACCATTTTACACTCACATCAGCAATAAAAAGGGTTCTAATTTTTCTACAACCTCACATCCATCTTTCTCTCTCTCTCTCTCTCTTTTCTTTTCTTTCTTTCTTTCTTTCTTTCTTTCTTTCTTTCTTTCTTTCTTTCTTTCTTTCTTTCTTTCTTTCTTTCTTTCTTTCTTTTTCTTTCTTTCTCTGTCTCTCTCTCTTTCTCTCTCTCTCTTTCTTTCTTTTTCTTTCTTTCCTTCTCTCTTATTTGTCTCTCTCTCTGTCTGTCTCTTTCTCTCCCTCCCTCCTCATTCCCTCCAACCCTCCCCTCCCCTCCCTCCCTCCCCTCCACTTCCCTTCCCTTCTCTTCCCTATTTTCTTTCTCTCTCTTTCTTTCTTTCTTTCTTTCTTTCTTTCTTTCTTTCTTTCTTTCTTTCTTTCTTTCTTTCTTTCTATTTCTTTCTTTCTCTCTCTTTCTTTTCTCTTTCTTTCTTTCTTTCTCTCTCTCTCTTTTTCCTTTCCTTCTCTCTTTCTTATTTCTCTCTCTCTCTCTCTCCCCCTCCTTCCTCATTCCCTCCATCCCTCCCCTCCCCTCCCTCCCCTTCACTTCCCTTCCCTTCTCTTCCCTGTTTTCTTTCTTTCTTTCTTTCTTTTTTCTTTTCTTTTCTTTTTTTTTTTTTTGAGACGGAGTCTCGCTCTGTCGCCCAGGCTGGAGTGCAGTGGCCGGATCTCAGCTCACTGCAAGCTCCGCCTCCCGGGCTTACGCCATTCTCCTGCCTCAGCCTCCCGAGTAGCTGGGACCACAGGTGCCCGCCACCTCGCCCGGCTAGTTTTTTGTATTTTTTAGTAGAGACGGGGTTTCACCGTGTTCGCCAGGATGGTCTCGATCTCCTGACCTCGTGATCCGCCCGTCTCGGCCTCCCAAAGTGCTGGGATTACAGGCTTGAGCCACCGCGCCCGGCCTTCTTTTCTTTTCTTTTCTTTTCTTTTCTTTTCTTTTCTTTTCTTTTCTTTTCTTTTCTTTTCTTTTCTTTTCTTTTCTTTCTTTTCTTTTCTTTTTCTTTCTTTATAACAGCCATCCTCATCTGTGTAGGCCCTGGTCCTTTAGAATCCTCCTTTCTTGTGAATCGGGGAACACATCATTTATTTTCAGCCAATTGCTTCCTAAAGATAAAAATCTAAATGTATGTTGAGGAAGCACAAATCCCAAATGGTGAAGACTAGACTTGATTCTTTCCTTTTGCAACAGAGTAAGATGTAGTCATGCAAGCATGATGTCATATGTGCCCGTGCGTGGAGGAAAGAGCCCATAGGCAGGACTTTCCATTGCCTTGAAGGTACTAAAGCACTAGATTAGCAAGGTCTTGTTTCATTTCAGAGCTTCTCTGAGTAGCTCTTTGAAATCTAAAGAAATGAGGATATTTGTTATTAAGGACAATCGCATTACCTGGTGCTTGGTGAACTCTCCTTTCTTCAGACACTGAGATATATACTCACTTTTTTTTCCCAGCGATTTCTCTTCCTCCCTCTCAAACCTTCCACTTTCATACTCAGTTGAGAAACAGAGAAGTTACTTCTCTTATTTATACACACGATATTTTATACATACTTTTTTTTTTGCATCAATTCTAAACCAACTCCCAATACTCTTCAGTCAGGTGGCTTTCAAATCAAGCTGAAGGACTAGGTCGTTGTCAACTGCCACTTTTGTTTCACCACTTCAAGATAAGAACCCTTTCCCCATCTTTTGGGAACTCCACATCTGTATCTTTATCCAAAAGCCCTGAGAATCCAGCCCCTGTGATCGGCCACAGTGCCCAGTACATGTGGAAGGAAAGAAGGCTACTCAGAAGAGAGCACACAGGCCTGTGATGTGACTAAGAGGAGCCAGAGGGAGTGGACAGGGTGTCATGGGGATGGAACTCATGGAAACAAAGAAATCTGGAGCGTGGAGTTCCTAGTAGGAGAACGTTGGAAAGCAGGATCAAGAATTATGGGAAATTTAATGTTTTCCCAGTAGGCAATGGGCTACTGGGGAGGGGCTTTATAAGCATCACTAGTCATGTCTGATATTTGAGTAAGGATAACGTTTTCTAACAGTGAATACTTTTAATCATCTATTGGGTACAAAGGGTGAATTGGCTTCCTAGGAAACACAATAAAGATCAGATATAATCCTTTGCCTTTATAATGCAATAAAGTAATGCCCAAATGCAAGTGAGGCTATGCTATACACACACACACACACACACACACACACACACACGGATAGTAGAGACATAATTTCAATGTATGCTCTTAAGACACAGCATTTATAAAGTGCTCATAGAAATCCTCTTACCTGAGCTATATTATTTGAACACATTATCTTAGGTAAATATAACGAGAGAGATGAATTTTTCCTACAGTTTCATCATAAAAATATTGTAGAGGGCTGTGTTTTCAAGTATGTCTTAATGATCTTGATAATAATGTTACAAAATGTAAATCCTTTGTATCGTTTGTGCATTTTTTTCCAACATAGAAAGGCATGCTGGGGCGCACTCACTATGCTATGCTTTTATTATAAAATAGATATGGCCAATACAATTATTTAATAAGTATATTTGAAAACAAATTCAAAAAAGAAAACGCTTTAAATAGTGTCTTGCTATTTTCTCTATGAAACTTCAGAAGAATTGCACTAAATACAGCAGATAAAAGACACAGCTCTTATCTAAAAAGAAATGTCTTACATTAATAGGATATGCTGATTCACTGTTCCTTTATTTTAACAGCATGAACATTTAAACCTTCTTTCAAAACAAAATGAAGAGAGAGAGAGAGAAAGAGAGTTTGAATGGGGGAAGGTAGTCAAGAAAAGGGACTACCAAGAAAACTCTTTTGCTTCCAATAGGTCTTAATGTTTAAAATCTCTGAAGTTTTCTAGTGTGTTATGAAAAACTACAGATTTATCTTTTGCCATTTTCCCAAAGGAGGCTGACCCAAATCCGGCAGCAGCAGCTGAAAAATTTCTCTGAGCTTTATCAAATGGCCCCTACAGAGTCCAGCTTAAAATTAAAAGTTCCCCCGCCAGAGGGAATATATGTGACTTTAATAACTGAAATGTGTTTTTACTTTCTATTACAGAGGTCGAAAGGTTTCTAAACAAACCAAATTTATCAATTATTTAGAGCTGATTTCTTCTGAAGTGGTATTTCTGAGATATTATTTGGTGGATAAATTCAATGTTCTAGGGCCAACAGCAGCATTTTATTCATAACAAATTTCCCCTAAACTGAATTTTCTGGGGCAACTTAATTTCCACTATCGTGTTTGCACTGTAGAAATATCAACTGAACTGTTATAATGCCTAACTAGTGGGGTTTTCAAAGGAAAAATTCCGTATCAGCATGCTTGTTCAGCACCCCTCCCCCGGCTTTCTGTTTATTGCCTAAGAAATGAACTGGCTTCTCTATCTACTGGGATTTAATTTTTTTTTAACAATTTTTTTTTTTAAGCTCCTGGAACATTTTTCAAAACCACAGAGACACCTTTAGAGTTAAAAGCAATGTCTAAAACTACATTGTCATCCTAGCGGCTGAAGAAAATGAGTCTGTTGTCAAGATTTTGATTAAAGAGATATTTTTAAATGAAGGAGGCATAGGTTTGCACACCCACATGTATGTGCCAACAAACACACATGTGCGTGTGTGCGTTGGGAGGAGGTCAGGGCCTCTTCTTAAGAATTCTTCTGGAATCTTGATGGACCCCTTGGTTTAGGTCTCTATGTTAGAGAATTCAATAACAGTTTATAGAGCAACTGCTCTTGATTCTTCACACAGTGCATAGCCCATGTAAATATTATGTTTATTATATACTAACTAAACATATATTGGGTTTCTGCCTAAAGTCTGCCATTTGGTGTATGCAGAAAACATTATAGAACAGTTCATAAATTCATTTGAAGCTGTGTTAAATGAAAGCAGCCATCCAGAAGCTGAAATTTTTTCATCTTTAAAATAGCAGCCTTCCCAGCTCTAACGCGGTAGGTTTATTTACGCTGGTGAATGCAACGCACCAAAGTAATCAAGGAGCTGGGCTGCATATTCCTTTTGAATGAAAGCAAATTTTGTTAAGGTGAAAGACTGAGTTATATTTCCCTTATCAGTGTGGGTTTTTATCGTATTGTTGTTGTTATTATTATTATTATTATAAATGCAGAAGGAAAAAAAAAAGCTTTTCCTTCTCTGACTCTCTGATACCTATTAGCCTGTTCAAGATGGAAATAACAGCAATTAGGTTTTCCAGACGTCCGCTGATAAAGACAAATGAAAAATGAAGGAGGAAGAAAGGAACGGGGCAAGCACAGGCAAGCCATTTTCCTTGCAGGGAGTTGGATGGCTGGGGGTTGTCAGAGCTGGACAACTTTTACCTCTGAATGACTGGCTGACATCCAATCAGAACCTGCAAAGCCCCCAAGAGATACTTTTCATCCTTGCATGGGCATGGACTGTGGGGTGAGTTGGTGGGCTCAGGTCAAATTCCCAAGGGGACGGACTTCTCCTTCAGAACCGGGACCCATGTGAGGACTGACTGAAGGGTTTTGAACTCTGACCTGTACACTTCATTCCTGGAATTGGTCCAGGATAGGATTGCTGAGTACCACTCCAAACATAACCCTGGGATTTTTACCAGTTCACTGCGTCAACAATTTCAACCCTGCAGAAACAGATGACTTTAGTGTTCTATGCCACTGCTGCCATTTTTATTGCCTCATCGAAGTGTATGTATTAAAGTGTCTTTGACTGTAAGTGAAGCTTGGAAATTAATACTGTAAAAAGCCAAATTGGGTTGTCTTGGTCACACTCTTTGCGGGGATATTTGAGGGTGGGGACCTTTTATCAAATCAATACACAGGCATTTTTTGCTCCACGAAGGCAGATATTTTTGTCTGTTTTGTTTACTGACATATCTTTAGCACCCAGAACAGTAGCAGGCACATCATATAAACTCAACAAAGATCTGTTGGCTGAAGGGAAGAATCAGTTGTTTGAACAGTGATTTTAAACCTAAAATGTGCATTGCTTTTCCCAAGCAACCATCACTGAACTGGAAATTGAAGGCTTCTGTTTCCATACGTTAAAGCAGTTGAGCCTTTTTACTCCTTGTCCATAAAAAGAAACTTGAGTCTACACAGGCAGATCCTATTTTGACTCTTTGACCCTACTTATGTAAAATATTCTTTTGAGAGCAGCAGGTTCCAACGGTTGCTCTAACATCACGTCAATGTTTGATAAATTCTCCCTTGTGGAGAATCAAGTGCTAACACAAGGAAGCCTTCTTTTCTTTCTGGTTGTAAACTTTTTAGGAATTGGTATTTGCAGTTGCTTAGGTATCTTGGAGCTCCATGGTGACACTTCCTTATGAGGTTACAGCGATCAGGTCCATAAAAATATTGACTGAAACTCAGAGATGCCAGAATGTTTAGTTCTTTCACTGATGCTCTTTCTACACATCATTTGAATGGCTTGGCTGGACTGAAATTCCCGCTGAGGCCTATAGACTTCAGGTCCCTTGCTGGGTACTTAGTGAGTAAAGAATGCACCCTCTCACCCTCAGAAGGCATACCCAAGGCCTGGATCTTGATGCTGTTAAAATACCACGTGATCCCATGTCCTTCCTTTTTCCAGTCTGTCTTCAATGCCTACACTATGCAGGTGTTAGACTTTGGAGATGGGATATAATGATTTTTTTCCCTCGTCAGCTTATATCTTGGTTGACAATCTTATATCTTATATCTGTGGTTGACAATCACGTGTGGGATATGGGTCATGCCAGTGCTTTGGAAATCTCAGTAGAAAGGTGAGGTGTCGGATCAATGCCTGCCTTCTTTTGCTGCCTAGCAGGAAAAGCTATATTCCAAACAAGGACAAATGGGGACTGAGCACCCACCTTGGTTTCTGAACCTAACCAGAGGACCCTCTTGCCAAGCATGTGATTCGAAAGGGCAGTAGAAAGGGTAAGTGTGACTGGCAAGTAGGATACTGCCCAAGCTCTTCCCTTGCCCACCAAGTTCGTCGTGGGGTAAAGCAGTGTCTGAGAAGTCGTTTTGAATATTATCAACTGCTAAGGCAGCACCTCTGAGATAAATCCCCCTGGAGCTTCCATATCCTGCCCTTCACCATTGGAAGTCTCAGCCAGGCACTGGCAGAAAGCACAAAGGAAAACAGAACCTGAAATCTGGAGGGTGTTCTAAGTTCCTGCCTGGTCAATCAATCAGTTCTTACAGTCCATCTTGATTCTAGGTAAGGAGAGAATGGAGCCCTTCAGGCTTTGGCTAAACTGTACCATTTGCCAAGCTGGAGAAAAATTTGAAACAATGTATGGATCCATTTTTAAGAAATTTGACTGTAATAGAACATGACATTATGTAAAGACAAAATTAAGATGTCAGCTTTTGGAATGATGCTTATTATTTTTATTATTACTGTTAATATAATTTTCCACTTAGAGAACGTTTTCCTAAGTACAGGAAAAAAGTCAATAATATGTGGCCAATTGGGCTTTAAACATCATCTTTCGTTGTCTAATCAATAAATAATTAGCCAATTAACATACTCGTGTCTTTGCATGAATAACACATACTCTTCTCTTCCTTCTCTCTCTCTCTCTCTCTCTCACACACACACACACCCCTACTGACAGGACAAATATATTATCACACCAGTATATATAAAGAGGTTCACAGAAACATAAAGAACCTATGAATGTGCCAGGCCCTGGCAGTACTGTCTCTGTCCATGTGAATTCTTTCCCCCTATTTTTGTCCTCAGATCCAACGTAGCAACCTAGTCTCCAACACCTATCATGTAGGATGCTGTCACCATTAGTGGAGGTCTTACACCTAGTTTCGACTGGCTTGTAAAACTTGCTCAGTGAATTTTTTTAGTGTATTTGGATTCAAGTTTCTATTGATAAATATTTTACCCAGTTGTCATGATTATCTTAGCATAGAGACAAACAGATACTAGATTAATCCAAGTGTTATTAGAGACAAGCCAATAACTTCTAGAGAGAAGTGTTGATTTTACTTGTAAACATAGAACTCGTAACCTATTCAGCATCCGAAGACTTAGATGGTGGAAGCAATAAGGACTTGTCTTTCAACACAAATGGCAACCAAGAGTCCCTGGGCCACTCTCTGTTTTGCACATGCTTTAAAAAATAATAGAAATTCTGAGGTCATGTAACTCTGTCTTTCATTATTGCCAGTCCTTTCAGGGCACACAAGATTTATTCAAAAAACCAAAAACACCCCCTTGTGGGACAACCATGGAGTGAGGTGGGGCAGCTTCACCAAGGACCACCACCTACATATCTCTGTGTTGCAGTCTTGAGGGTCACCCTCAGTTAGTCACTCAGAAGGGGTGAATTCTTTGTAGTCCATTTTCTTTGGAAAACCTTCTATAAGATCATCGTGGCTGGGTGCAGTGGCTCACGCCTGTAATCCCAGCACTTTGGGAAGCCGAGGCAGGCGGATCACTTGAGGTTAGGAGTTCAAGACCAGCCTTGCCAACATGATGAAACCCCGTCTCTACTAAAAATACAAAAAATTAGCCAGGCATGGTGGTGCATGCCTGTAGTCCTAGCTACCTGGGAGGCAGGCCGGAGAATCGCTTGAACCTGGGGGGCAGAGGTTGAAGTGAGCTGATGTTGTGCCACTGCACTCCAGCTTGGGTGACAGAGCAATACTTTGTCTTAAAAAAGAAACAAAAACAAAAACAAAAAACAAAACACAGACACACACACACACACACACACACACACACACACACACACACAGAGATCATCATGGTCATAGTCACTGTTGGATCCTGAGTACCTAGTAGGTGTCAGGTGCTCCAGACCCACTTCAGCATCTAATCTCCCAGCCTCCAACTTACCACCTCAGAGAAGGAGTTGTTATTTGTTGGTTTTACTGTAGAACGCTGTTTTTGCAGTGGGTAAAGCCATTGTAAGTTCAAATTAGGCTCCTGGGTTTGCTTCTCTCTGGTACTCTGTTTGTCCTTTCCTGCTGGCTGCAGATAGGGTAATCAGACTGCTGGTCTACCTCTCCCTCCAACAGCCCCATCGCCACTCCATCACGCACAACCCCCGGCCCTTCTCCATTTCCTGTGGCTGGTGTGATGCCAAGCAGGGAACTCTGCTTTCTCTTCTCTTGGTTGTGCCCAGACACTCTAATCTCTTGTATCCACTGCTCTTCTTGGAGGAAGACTTAACCAACAGATTGGTTTTGGGGTCTTGCCACTGTTCCAGACTCATGGTGGGGGCAGCTACTTTCATCTTATTTGCTTTGCCATTGAGGTTTATCTGCCCCACAGGGATCTGTGTGTAAGACTTGCTATGTTTCTGGCAGGATTCAGGTGTTCTTGAGGCCCTTGGCCTGGTACTGTCAAGGGCTCATCTTAGCCTTTATCTGATTCTTTACCTTTCCCATCTCCTAGTGGTCCTGCTGGGTCTCAGCATCTTTATTTGACAGGTAAGGAAGCAGGTTCACGATTTGCTGGATTTCTCTAAATGGGAAAATAAAAAACAAAAATGTAAACAAAACAAAAAATGCAATTTCAGCATTTATCAGCACTATAACAACTATGAGGCGGCCTGGGATAGAGTTAATGATGTGACGGGGTTGTGAGTTTGGATTGTTGGGGGAGGCTTAGAAAAAGCAAAGATCATTCTGGCTCCAAGTTTATTGCATCCCGTGATGAGGGCACAACAAACTGATTTAACTCTCAGCAGTGTGAATCAATCAAGGATTATTTCTAAGAAATTTTATCCACCCACTATACCAACCATGCTTGTACTTATGAAAACCTTCTCATTCCATGGACATTTATATTTTTGTGAATTAAAAATCGAGGCTCTATTTGCATGGGCTAAATAAAAAAGAATCACGTCATTTACCCGAGGAGTAGTTTTCCAAGATATCGTAGCTTGGTGTCAGAGCCCAGCGTAGATTGTAACAGGAGCAAGTGGAGGCCCGAGCAGTTACAGCTTACGGAAATGCTCAGTGATGGAATGGCTCCAAGAATTGCTTTGACATACTTTGCACATTTGCACACACTGTTACTAGCCCATTTGGTGCCTTTGCGCAAATTAGGAAAACATGCTCCTTTCTCCAGTAATGACCCAGGCCCATGCCCAATCGTAGGGCTTCGTGAGCCCAGGGTGGGCTGTATTTCAAGTGTCCTTGGACAAGCAATGTCCACAACTCTGTGACAGCCTCTTAGCTTCCTGGCAATAATAGTAATTCCCTATCTTTCCATGGTGCATCAAAGCAATTGCACAAATGCCTTCTCATTAATTCCTGGAGCAATCTTGAGTGAATGGAGCAGAGATCCTTATCCTTATTTTAGAGTTATGGGAGCAAGGTATAGAGAAATTAAGTGACTTCCCCAAAGCCACACCCATCCTAGATGACTCTGACTAGGAACAGAGGCTTCTTGACCATTCACTATATTCTTTCTAATTCGTTGAGCATTGTGCAGGCCAGAGGCATGCATCCTTTCAGTCATGTAGTCATTAGCCATTCAGGATGGCAAGTTCTTGAGGGAAGGAGATTTGCCTCATTCATCTGTGTGTTCTGCAAACCTATCATAGTATTTGACATATACTAAGCATGCAATGAGTGTTTGTTATATGAATGACAGAAAGCATTGGTCGTTCTGCTTGTGTCATTACAAAATGTGCGCTGTTAATACATGTGGCTGCAAATGAGGACTGTAATGCTTCGCCACCTTTTTTGCTGCCAGACTGTGGGTGTGGTCAGCATCATCTAAGCCCATTTGTTGTGCTGCAAAAGCCAGTTCCCGGCTGAATTGGTCAAAGCTCCATGGAAAAGGGAAGAAGGCAGGTGAACGCCTAGACTGCTAAATAGACCTGCAGTTCTGAGAGGCTGCTTGGAAAGTAATGAATTACACTTTCTGCCACCTTCAGAAAACTGATGTTATTGAAAGAATGAAACCACGGAGGCGGTATCTGAGAACCTGGGCTCCTTTTAGAGAAGATGTATGATCACTGAGGTTTTAGGCAGCATTTTCCCCTGCTTATTGCCTGATAATTTACCTATCAAATCTGTCAGGTCCTTCAGAAAACAGAAAAATAACCTTGGAAGGCTCAGCACAAGCCAGCTCAGAACAGTCCCCATGTCATTGGTTGGGTTATTCATAATGTTTCGTTAGAATCTTTGGAATCTCAAAGAGGAGGAGACTTGACTTTTCCGAGTGTCCTCAGCAATGTGAGTTCTTCTCTGGAGATGCTTGCAAGATCAAAGGTGAAGCATCAGAGTTCGTTAGCCAAATGGGTGCAGCCAGTCCTTCTAAAAACGAAGGGCCTTTTGTGACTAAGTCTCAGTCAAAATAGCGAAAATCGCACCCAAGTTTATTTTCCATAGGTCTAAAAATATGGGGAACCAGTGAGTTACTCTTACGCAGCTCATAATAATGTCATAATTGAACGATCTATAAACGGCATTATGCAAAGGAACATGGAACAAATGCAGCTGAATGCTCTTCTATTGGAATCTTTTCTTTCTCACAATTAAATGTCATTATGAGGGATTCTACTCTATTTTATACGTAATCAGGACTTGTAAAGTCTCAATATAAACAACATTTTTATTTGATCAGAGTTCATTATGAGAAGCACTACTGTATAGAAAAATGTCTGAAATTACACTCTGGACTAGGAGTCAGAATTTACTAAACGGAAAGGAAAAAATGGCTGCCTCGCCAAGCATGCATACCTTTGCAATCTGGTGCATTTCCTTATGTGGCCTTGCCCAGGCTTATAAACCACTGGAATCAATTTCTTTTAAAAACACGTTTTTCAGAAACTTATTACGCACTTTAGAGATATATTATATACCTTCAGCAGCAAAAGAAGAAAAATTACAGGTGGAAAAGCAGCCCATTTTTCTAGCAGCTGAAAATGATGCTGTGTACTAGTCACA
Organism: Theropithecus gelada; assembly: GCF_003255815.1. Classification (NCBI taxonomy): domain Eukaryota; kingdom Metazoa; phylum Chordata; class Mammalia; order Primates; family Cercopithecidae; genus Theropithecus; species Theropithecus gelada. The sequence goes on from NC_037681.1 coordinate 12,263,479, forward strand.
GGGGAACAGTAAAAATTACACTCCGACAGCAACAGGGCAGAAGCCCACAAAGGCACAGCCGAGCGAGTGGCACAGCTAGGGAGTGCACTAATAAATCAAGATAATTCTCTGCCTGCCTTGAACTTAGACCCGGCTACAATTCACTGGTACAGCCGGAAAAAAAAAAAAAAAAAAAAAAAAAAAAGGTCTGTTAGTGGAATTCAGCTTTACTGGGGGGATGTGATTAGTCACTGGGCAGATTGAGCCTCGATTGCATCTAAATGGTCCACTTTATGAACCATTTATCTTCTGCTCAGACCATTTTCATTACACCAAAAACTGATGCTGAGCCACCAGCTGTAAGATACAGCCTGGTGAAAATTAATAACCTTTTTTTTTTCCCCTTCTGCAGGACTCCTGCATATGTGAGCAGGAGCATTTATCCCTGTTTTGTTGCTATTTGCATCCCAGCATCCTGGCAGTCTTTCAATTTTCTCAAGTCTCTTAGCCTTTGCCCCCTGTTTCGCTTTTGCAACACAAACAATCCATCCTGTGCATTTAAAATTCTCTTAGCGCCCTGACATCACGATATAGCCTTAGAGCAGGGAGCAGTTTACACAGAAAGGGCTCTTATTAATTCCTCTGTCCTGCCTTCCTGCTAAAATATAGGGATCTTGAGATTACTGCTGGGTCCCTTAAAGACCATTTAGAGCTGTGCAATTTAAAAAAGGAGACCTTTATTAATACCTGCTTAGGCTACTGACTGCGGGGAGGGCAAAAGGAGGTCTGGCTGTGATGGAAGATAGTCTCTTAGTGAAGCAGAGTCATGTGACTGATAATTCAAGGCAGCCTATTGAGCTTTGCATAGCCACTGAGATATATGCTGATATGATTACAATAACATACAACGAAATTATGGCGTATTAATGGTGCTTAACCACTGTTAGGCATTAAGCAGAATTAACATGAATCTTTTTCTGGGCAGACATAGTTTTGATAGGGCTGATTAAGAATTTGGCTATCTAAGGAAACTCATTATAGTATTAATTAGGATACAATGAGCCCAAACTGTGTTGTTTTGGCTTATTTCTGCAGGGGCCCACATGTTTGGGGAGAAGCTTGGAGCTCATCGCATCAGCCCTGGAGTTGTTGGATGCAATACAACTTTTGTTTTCTCAAACAGATTTTGAAGTGTCGTCTGTCTTTTTCCTCTTTTGAAACATGCGGAAACTATTTTGATGACTAGTTTTCTTTATTCACCACGAAGGCCAGCCTGTCACTAGAACTGCTAATAAGTTTATAGAAAAATATTTTATGTCTGCAGGTGGATTATGTGATTTTCTTTAACTCTATAAAAGAGATTTGGTCTTTTGAAATCTTGTAAATTTTAGGCAGTAGAGGGAATGGGGACCTTGGTTGTTTTAGAGAGAATGAGCACCTTGATTGTTTTACATGTGTGGCTATATTACATTTTACAAGTTGTTTTCTTCAATTATTTAACATGTGATGGAGGAAATAAGGTATATTCTCCTTTTCCACTACAGCCTGCATTTGGTAAGGAGAGACTCATGGTCTCTTGAGATCTCTTTGGAGTCTCGAGTTGGCTTCCTCTGCTAGACCAGATGTTCAGCAATGACATTTTAGGAAATGCCTCTTGAGAGACTTTGGTGGTGGGGACTTGAGGTCACAATGAGTCTCTGGCTAAAAGGAAGATGAACAACAACAGTTGTGGAGCAGGTCCTCCCCTTTCTCGGCACAGGTGTGTGGAGCCCGCCCTGCAGCCAGGACTGCGGTGTGGCTGTCTGCTTCACTTTGATGAGCTCCAGGCTCCCTTGCTCATCTCTGTAGTTGCAATGAGCCCAGTTGATCTGCATCAATTACTGTGATGGCCAAATGGAACTGATGGGCTGTGTCCATTCATTTTGTCTAGACATGGCTTCAATTGACCAGCTGGGTGTGCGCGGCCTGTTCGCCTGACAGCTGCTAACTGTCAATGGGCCATATGTAGCTGTGGGAAGTTGCAGGCTCTGGAATGCTCAAGGGCACAGACCAAACTCCTTAGGGAGAGAGTCCTTCCACAAGGATGGCTGGAGGCTCTGATGAACCTATTCTCAGCAGTCTTCCTTTTCAAAAACTTCTGGCCGAAAGGGCAGTGGCTAACCCCAATTAAATACCTTCATGGCCAAACAACCATTGTCAAAACTCTATGAAGTATTAATGTCTCACAGCAAAGGAAAGCCCAGGAGACCGGACACGTGTTCCTAAAGTCTTTGGTGCCGCTTGCCTCAGAGGCCTCTCCTCAAGTGTCTGGATCTGGCTTTAAGTTTAGAAGTTGAAAGAGCAAAAGACAACTTCCTGGACTCTTAACACAATAAGGTCCATGAAGTTGTCCCCAGTGAGAGAACGCAAAAGTACAGCCATCCTTTAAAAAATAAATAATTACAGCATGACATTTTGGGATGCGAAGTAAGCATTGACACTGATCTCGCTTTTTTTGTGCTGATACTTTTCTTTAGATAAAGTTGATGAAACATGAGGGCCCTTCCAAAGAATGTCTCCTCTTTGTATCATAAAATATGGCAATTGAGGAATTGTCTTTGAGGAGAAATGTTTACTACATTTTAATGTTTGTATTAAAATAGGGCACAGTTATGATATGGCATTTAGAAATCTATATAGCAGCAACACTAGAGGTGCCAGAAAATAATGCTTTTTCAGGTAATGACTTTCTTTGCTCCCACCAATAGGAGATTTCTACCCATGCCAGGACCAGTTAACTGGTGGTAATTTTGATAGCCAGACCTTGGTGAATGCAGTTTAACAGAGAGATAAGGACCCAGGGAGCTATAGTAGAGGCAAATTAAAAACAATAAATTGAGCCTAGTGCGGTGGCTTACGCCTGTAATCCCAGTACTTTGGGAGGCCAAGGTGGGCGGATCACTTGAGGTCAGGAGTTCAAGACCAGCCTGGCCAACATGGTGAAATCCCGACTCTACTAAAAAAAACACAAAAATTAGCCAGGCGTGGTGGTGGGCACTTGTGGTCCCAGCTATTCAGGAGGCTAAGGCAAAAGAATGGCTTGAATCCAGGAGGCAGAGGTTGCAGTGAGCCGAGGTTGCGCCACCACACTCCAGCCTGGACAACAGAGAAGGACTCCATCTCAAAAAAACAAAACAAAACAGAAAAAACCCCAACCAATTAACAAACAAACAAACAAAACCAACCAAATGAATTGGACGCAGCTTCATCTGACACAGACTATGTAGATAACAAAAGCAGGCTGGGGATGGTAGGTGGGGCAGGATGGTGGTGTCTTCTTCTTTCCTTATTTACGTATGAGTGTTCCACCTGTCCTTCCACACAGGCATATGTCATTTCAGCAGGCTCCAAGGGCCATCATCAACAAGGGCTGGGCTACTAGAGACATAATGGAAGGTGACCAACCACACCCTCAGAGGCGTGGCCAGTTCAATGTAGAAGCTGAAAGTAAAGCAAAGTTCTTTGCTGGGTAACTATTGGGGGAGGCCAAGGGCACTTAAAGGGAGTGAAGTAGGAGAAGTTTCTTCCTTTTGCTTCTGGAAAGGTGTCATTTTATTACCTCCATGCAAGCATTAGGGTGAGGGCCCCTACCTGTTATCTATATATGTCCATTTGAGAACGAGATCTTTACAGTCATTTTTGGAAACCGTGTGTGAGTTAGAGGTGACTTTCTGAGATTCTGAATCAAATAAAATCAAAGTCTTCTTATGAAAGGCACCAACTCAGCAGCTTGGTAGGCAAATGCCACTTTGGTCAATCTTTACCGAGTTCTTGCTACATTTCAGACACAAGGTTATGGTCTGGAGATACAGAGAACAGATAAAAATTTATTGTTCTCAAAGTGATTGGTCTAGTAGGAGAAGAGACCCCTATATCACTAATCACTACAATGGGGAAAGTACCGCAAGAATATTAAGGACAGAGGCTCCCAAGCATATCTGGCAGACAATGGGTGAGGCTATAGGGTCAGGATGGGCTTCCAGGAGGCTGCAGGTGGGCTGAGGGGCAGTCTGTTAGGATTACTAAGAAGGCCCCAGGCAGAAGGACCAGCATGTGCACAGGCAGAGTGCTGGGGCTCAGTCATGCTGATAGAAGCCAACAGTTCTGGGTTGGGGAGGGAAGCAAAGCTCGTAAATGGTGTTCACCTAGAGGAAATGGGAGACATGGGGAATTTTACGAAGTGAAGACACATGCACAGATGAGTGTGTTAGCCTTTTGGGAGCTGTAGGGTAGAGAAGGCAGTGCGCTAGGAGGATGCAATTGCGTTTGCTAACTCCTTGTTGCCACCACGACTCCTGTAAAATGCTGTCCTTTGAAAATCATGCCATCAGCTCGGCCCTCTCCATCCCTTCGCATTCATGTCCTCCTCCCCTTGTCCTTTGAGGGCTTTAGTCCCTGTTCTCAGCCTTCTTTTCATCCCTCTTTCTCCCAGCATCCTGGGGGACTGCAATAGTCATACTATTTAATGTTCCTTCCATCAACCCAAGCTCCTATCCAATCTCGTGATCCTCCCGCTCAAACCTTTCAGTGGATCCCACAGTTTGCAGAATGGCACTGGCAGGATATCTACTGATGTTCATGATTTTGTCTCCACAAACCTCTCTGATGGTGTCTTCTGCTTCCCCAGTGTAGCATGTCAAGATGCTGGGACTCTGGGTCAGGTGGAAGCAAGAGTCATGGATGAGCAGAGGCTTTCTCTTGTGTACATTATCTGATAATAAACACATATGGGTTACTAGGTTTTTAGGCAGAGTCAGAATGTTCCTGGATCCAAATTATCCTCATCCAAATTTTAGATACTCATGCCTAGGAAATACAGGGTCGACAGATTTAAAAACAAAACAAAACAAAACAAAACAAAACAAAAAAACCAGCATGGATAAATAAATGATGGCAACATTGCTGTTAAAAAATAAATGTTGAATGAATGAGCAAATAAATGAGGGCCTTAATAAAAGAGGGGAGTCCAGTTAGGAATCATTTAATAGCCTAAGAGAGAAAGAACGAGGACCTGAATTTAGTTTGTGTCAATAAAGTGACATGAAATCAAAGTGGGGATTAATTTGGATTGGAAAATTTCTTGTGGCTCAGTTTGGGCATGGCTCTATCACTCTGAATTTTTTTGCTTATCCATATTGATACTGGACTTGATGGACTGATGGTGTGGACTTCTTATCAGCATGTACTATATTGCTATGAGACTGTCTTGAAGATTTCTGCCCTTTGTGCAAAGCACACTGTTTCAGTCTAGGCAGGCAGGCTGGCCTATGGAACACAGAAGCAGTGCTCTGCAGAGGTTACAGTTGAGTTTGTGGAAGGCCAAGGCTGCTGAAGAAAAGAACCGTTTCCCATTGCTTTTAAAATTTAAGCATCATGTCTGCAAGAGCATAGGTTATACATCAGTTCTAAAGATAGAGTAGTGTATATTATAAAAACCAACCTTGAAAGGAAAAGGAAAGAAATAGAAGTCGGGAAGACACTTGCATTTACACAGACTAGTGGGGAAAAGCAATTTTGGTTTCCAAAAGCCTGAGGAATCCTGGAAGTTCCTTGAGACCAGAGACTATTTTCTACTTGGTATCTGGCATCCTGTAGGTACTTGGTAAATGTGTGTGTGTGTGTGTGTGTGTGTGTGTGTGTGTGTGTGTGAGTTTTTAAGAAAAACATTTAAAATAATTGAGAAATTAAGATACATAAAAAGTTCAGAAAATCAACCAAGTGCAGTGGCTCACTCCTGTAAATGCCCGAATTTTGGGAGGTAAAGATGGGTGGATCACTTAAGGCCAGGAGTTCAAGATAAGCCTGGGCAACACGTCAAAACCCGTCTCTACTAAAAACACAAAAATTTTCTGGGCATGGTGGTGCGCACCTGTAGTCCCAGCTACTTGGGAGACTGAGGTGGGAGAATTGCTTGGACACAAGAGACAGAGGTTGCAGTGAGCCAAGATCGTGCCATTGCACTCCAGCCTGGGTGACAGAGCGAGGCTCCATCTCAAAAAAAAAAAAAAAAAAAAAAGTCCAGAAAATTATACATTATTTAATTTGTAGGTAGTTTTTAGATTAGTCTGACACAAAGTGTGCCTCATTCTCCAAAATCTAAATTGAATAGTTTTTTACATTTATTCCATAATATAAGGAAAATAAAAATATTTGTGGCAATTCACTTATCAAACATTAGTGTGCCAAGTAGTGATTTGGATGCTGGTTGGAGAGAAAGCAAATAACAGATCAGCAAAGGCCTGAGGTCTGTCCCTCTAAAGTTCACCGTCCATCACATCTATGGAGACAGTGAGTGTAAAGAAGCTAATATTCCTCTTGAAACCAAAGCATAGAGTGTGGAAGGTGGTTTAACACAGGAGCACGGCATATATTTTGCTTACTCTACGTTTGCTTCTCCTTTAGATTTATAACTGCAACAGTCTTCCCTTGGAGATCATACCAGCATTTATTTCAAATCAATGTTGAAAATTAAATGGTAATCCTCAAGGGTTGGGGGGCTCCTCCGTAACTATCACTTCCTATTGGAAATCTTTCTTTCATGTTTCTGCTTAGCACTCAATCCAGGGTTTGAAATTAATTAAAAGATATCCTTTCTCTAATCTTTAGATAATTAGCTTCAAAGATTTTCTTCAAAATGTTGTAATAACTTCATCTTTTATGTGTAAATTCAGAACTGTTCCTATCTGGACAATAATAATTCAGTAGTAGTTAACAATTGAGGGAAAGGAGTGTTTTGTCAGTAATTTGAGTGGTTGAGTTTCAGTCATGAAAAACAACTGTTTATTGTGAAACATTTTTAGACTCTTTGTACAAGACTAAAGTTTGGGTGAAGGGCTCCACATAAGTAGGAATGTGCCATATAAGTTCTAGATGCCCATACTATGGAAGGAAAACTCCAATCCCAGATAAGATGTAAATGTCTGTAATTATAGAAATTATTGCTATCAAATGAAAGCTTTCTAGTCATCTCTTTTCTATCTTTAAGAAGACAAAAATAAGAAAAATAGCTTATGATTGCAAGAAAGATTTCACAGAGGTGTAAGTTCAGCCTCTACAAGGCATTTTTTCATAGGGAAGATATGAGGAACTAAGTATGGCTCAAAATTCTTTGACATCCCTTCCTTTGAGAGGCAGAGTGTAATTCCTTCCCCTTGAATCTGCCCTGGCCTGATAGACCAAACAGAATGTGGTAGAGGTGACACTTTGGAACTTCTGAGGCTAAGTCATAAGAAACCTCTCTGCTTCTGCCTGGGTCTCTGAGAATAGTCATTTTTGGAGCTTGAGTTTTCAAAAGCCTGGTTCTCCCAATAGCACCACGCTGTGAAGAAGCCCAAGCTAACCATGGAGAGAAATAGTGTGGAGAGATGCCAGACTGTGAAAAAGAAGCCTTCAGATGATCCTCTCTGATATGGTCTGACTCTGTGTCCCCAAGCAAATCTCATCTCAAATCGTAATCCCCCTAATCCCTGTGGGTCAAGGGAGGGATCTGGTGGGAGGTGATCGGATCATGGGGGAGGTTTCCCTCATGCCGTCCTCGTGATAGTGAGTGAGTTCTCATGAGATCTGATGGTTTTTATAAGTGTTTGACAGTTCCTCCTTCACATGTTCTCTCTGACCTGCCACCATGTAAGACGTGCCTGCTTCCCCTTTCACCATCTTGTAAGTTTCCTGAGGCTTCCCCAGCCATGCAGAACTGTAAGTGAGTAAATTAAACCTCTTTCTTTTATAAATTTACCAGTCTTGGGTATTTCTTTAGAGCAGTGTGAAAATGGACTGATCCACTCCCCCAGCCACGTCTACCTGCAGCTGTATGGGACCCAAGTGAGAATCACCTAACTGAGCTGGTCAGAGCTGAGAGATAACAGCTAATCGATGGCTCATACCACAAAATTTGGTGCTGATTAGTTATACAATGATAGATAACTGGAATAGTAGGTACTTTTAAAACTTGGAAAAATTCTCTTGGGAGTGTAAAATATCATTATCTGGAGATTATGAATATGATAAACAATATCTGACTCAAATAGTTAGCATAATTTATCTTGTGTGGGGTCACTTGGATACAGTGCTCATGATCTAAGGTGACAGCCAGCCCTCATTCCTGCTCTTCTGTGCTGTTTTTCTCCAGCTGACTGAGTTTCTCCCCTCCATCCTCAGATCATTAATTTGTTATGTTTATTTTGACTTTATCTATTTCTGAAAAAAGTGTACTACAGACTTATTCATATTAAGTCAAATGGTTGCTTAGGCTTATTGCTTTGATCTCTAATCCTTTGTTGTATCACTAGGAAAAATTTTATTTATTGTCTGCCAGGTGTTAATCACATGTGAATCACTATCAGAATACAACAATACACAAGGCAGTCAGGGTTTCTGCCAATCTTATGGTGACTTGCAGTCTAGAAGGGATAGAGCTAGTTAAATAGGCAGATGGCTTTTGCCCAGGTTAAAGTCTAAAGTCAAAGGAATATATATGTAGCTGTAGAAGTTTAGACATTTGAAACTTAGACACTAAAAATTGTATTTTGGACCCAGACAACTTTCCTAAAATCTGAATATTACACCTCCTCCTGATATTTGCTCTGTGGAAAGTCTCCTACTTTTCTTAATTTTCTTCCCAACTTGAGATGCTATGGTTTTGCTTCTGAAACCCATTCTATAGCCCCCAAGGACAGAAAAGCTGGAAGGTTTTGATTCTCCCACCTCATCCAGTCTACCTGGCTCTTTGTCAGTGGGGTCTAGAATTGTCACCTAGTCACCAAAATTCTGTTTACCAGCTGCTGCAGATCAACCGCCATAATGGATACAGAACAAAAAGAAAATCAGAAAGCTCAGAATCTAATAGGAGACAAAGAAAAAGCAAATGGTTATAATACAGAACATCAAATGCTGTGGTAGAAATCAGGTAAAAATGCTAAGGTAACATCTGATATAACGACGATAGGATGGCAAATCATGCAGCCATTAAGGTGACATTTACATATAAAGATCTGATAAGTGACAAAGATGGTCTTCTGAGTCAAGGGGAAAGGAAGGTTAATAAAAGATACTAGGAAGATGGCCAAATAGGAACAGCTCCAGTCTGCAGCTCACAGCGAGATCAAGGCAGAAGGTGGGTGATTTCTGCCTTTCCAACTAAGGTACGTGGCTAATCACACTGGGACTGGTTAGACAGTGGGTGCAGCCCACAGAGGGCAAGTAGAAGCAGGGTGCACCTGGGAAGTGCAAGAGGTTGGGGAACTCCCTTCCCTATCCAAGGGAAGCCATAAGGGACAGTGCCATGAGGAACGGTGCACTCTAGTCCAGAGACTACGCTTTTCTTCACAATGCACAGATCAGGAGATTCTCTCAGGAGCCTACACCATCAGAGCCCTGACTTTCAAGGACAAAAAGGGGGTGAGTGGCTGTTTGGGCAGACACTGAGCTAGCTGCAGGAGTTTTTTTTCATACCTCAGTGGCACCTGGAATGCCAGCAAGACAGAACCGTCCACTCCCTTGGAAAAAGGGCTGAAGCCAGGAAGCCAAATGGTCTAGTTCAGTAGATCCTAACCCCATGGAGCCCAGCAAATTAAGATCCACTGGCTTGAAATTCTCACTGCCAGCCCAGCAGTCTGAAGTCAACCTGGGATGCTCTAGCTTGGTGGGGGGAGGGGAGTCCACCATTACTGAGACTTGAGTAGGTAAGTTTCCCCTCACAGTGTAAACAAAGCCACCGGGAAGTTGGAACTGGACAGAGCCCACTACAGCTTGGCAAAGCTGCTGTACCCAGACTGCCTCTCTAGATTCCTCCTCTCTGGGCAGGGCATCTCTGAAAGAAAAGCAGCAGCCCCAGTCAGGGGCTTATAGATACAACTCCCATCTCCCTGAGACAGAGCACCTGGGGGAAGGGGTGGCTGTGGGTGCAGCTTACACATTCCTGCCTGCTCTGAAGAGAACAGCAGATCTCCCAGCACAGTGCTCAGGGCTTGAGCTCTGCTAAGGGACAGACTGCCTCCTCAAGTGGGTCCCTGACCCCTGTGCCTCCTGACTGGGAGACATCTCCCAGCAGTGGTTCACAGACACCTCATACAGGAGAGCTCTGGCTTGCATCTGGTGGGTGTTCCTCTGGGATGAAGCTTCCAGAGGAAGGAACAGGCAGCAATCTTTGCTGTTTTGCAGCCTCCACTGGTGATACCCAGGCAAACAGGGTCTGGAGTGGACCTCTATCAAACTCCAGCAGACCTGCAGCACAGGGGCCTGACTACTGAAAGGAAAACTAACAAACAGAAAGGAATAGCATCAACATCAACAAGAAGGACGTCCACACAGAAACCCCATCTGAAGGTCACCAACACCAAAGATCACAGGTAGATAAATCTGTGAAGATGAGGAAAAACCAGTGCAAAAAGGTTGAAAATTCCAAAAACCAGAGTGCCTCTTTTGCTCTAAAGGATCACAACTCCTCACCAGCAAGGGAATAAAACTGGACAGAGAATGAGTTTGACGAATTGACAGAAGTAGGCTTCAGAAGGTGGGTAATAACAAGCTCTTCCAAGCTAAAGGAGCATGTTCTAACCCAATGCAAGGAAGCTAAGAACCTTGAAAAAAGGTTAGACGAATTGCTCACCAGAATAACCAGTTTAGAGAAGAACATGAATGACCTGATGGAGCTAAAAAACACAGCACAAGAACTTTGTGAAGCATACACAAGCATCAATAGCCAAATTGATCAAGTGGAAGAAAGGATATCAGAGACTGAAGATCAACTTAATGAAATAAAGCATGAAGACAAGATTAGAGAAAAAAGAATGAAAAGGAATGAACGAAGCCTCCAAGAAATATGGGACTATGTGAAAAGACCAAACCTATGTTTGATTGGTGTACCTGAAAGTGACAGGGAAAACGGAACCAAGTTGGAAAACACTCTTCAGGATATCATCCAGGAGAACTTCCCCAACCTGGCAAGACAGCCCAACATTTAAATTCAGGAAATACAGAGAACACCACAAAGATACGCCTTGAGAAGAGCAGCCCCAAGACACATAATCATCAGATTCACCAAGGTTGAAATGAAAGAAAAAGTGTTAAGGGCAGCCAGAGAGAAAGGTTAGGTTACCCACAAAGGTAAGCCCATCAGACTAACAGTGGATCTCTCTGCAGAAACCCTATGGCAGAAGAGAGTGGGGGCCAATATTCAACATTCTTAAAGAAAAGAATTTTCAACCCAGAATTTCATATCCAGCCAAACTAAGCTTCATAAGTGAAGGAGAAATAAAATCCTTTACAGACAAGCAAATGCTGAGAGATTTTGTCACCACCAGGCCTGCCTTACAAGACCTGAAGGAAGCACTATACATGAGAAGGAACAACAGGTACCAGCCACTGCAAAAACACACCAAATTGTAAAGATCATCAGCACTATGAAGAAACCGCACCAACTAACAGGCAAAATAACCAGCTAACATCATAATGACAGGATCAAATTCACACACAACAATATTAACCTTAAATGTAAATGGGCTAAATGCCCCAATTAAAAGACACAGACTGGCAAATTGAATGGAGTTAAGACCTATTGGTGTGCTGTATTCAGGAGGCCCATCTCATGTGCAAAGACACACAGGGGCTGAAAATAAAGGGATGGAGGAATATGTACCAAGCAAATGGAAAGAAAAAAAAAAAAAAAAAAAAAGAAGGGGTTGCAACCCCAAACCAACTTTAAACCAACAAAGATAAAAAAAGACAAAGAAGGGCATTACATAATTGTATAGGGACCAATGCAACAAGAAGAGCTAACTATCCTAAATATATATGCACCTAATACAGGAGCATCCAGATTTATAAAGCAAGCTCTTAGAGACCTACAAAGAGACTTAGACTCCCACACAATAATAGTGGGAGACTTTAAGACCCCAACTGTCAATATTAGACAGATCAACAAAACAGAAAATTAACAAAGATATTCAGGATCTGAACTCAGCTCTGGACCAACCTGACCTAATAGACATCTACAGAATTCTCTACCCCAAATCAACAGAATATACATTCTTCTCAGCACCACATCACACTCATTATAAAATTGACCACATAATTGCAAGTAAAACACTCCTCAGCAAATGCAAACGAATGGAAATCATAACAAACGGTCTCTCAGACCACAGTGCAATCACATTAGAACTCAGGATTAAGAAACTCATTCAAAATTGCACAACTACATGGAAACTGAACAACCTGCTCCTGAATGACTACTGGGTAAATAACAAAATGAAGGCGGAAATAAATAAGTTCTTTGAAACCAATGAGAACAAAGACACAACATACCAGAATCTCTGGGACACAGCTAAAGTAGTATTTAGAGGGAAATTTACAGCACTAAATGCCCACTGGAGAAAGTGGGAAAGATCTAAAATCAACACCCTAACATCACAATTAAGAGAACTAGAGAAGCAAGAGCAAACAAATTCAAAAGCTAACAGAAGACATAACTAAGATTAGAGCAGAACTGAGGAGATAGAGACAAAAAAACCCTTCAAAAAATCAATGAATCCAGGAGGTGGTTTTTTGAAAAAATTAACAAAATAGACTGCCAGCCAGACAAATAAAGAAGAAAACAGAGAAGAATCCCATAGACACAATAAAAAGTGATAAAGGGGATATCACCACTGATCCCACAGAAATACAAACTACCATCAGAGAATACTATAAATACCTCTACGCAAATAAACTAGAGAATCTAGAAGAAATAGATAAATTCCTGGACACAAACACCTCCCAAGACTAAACCACAAAGCAGCCGAATTTCTGAATAGACCAATAACAAGTTCTGAAATTGAGGCAGTAATTACTAGCCTACCAACCAAAAAAAGCCCAGGACCAGACGGATTCACAGCCGAATTCTCGGAGAGGTACAAAAAGAAGTTGGTACTACTCCTTCTGAAACTATTCCAAACAATACAAAAAAAGAGACTCCTCCCTAACTCATTTTATGAGGCCAGTATCATCCTGATACAAAAACCTGGCAGAGACACAACAAGAAAAGAAAACTTCAGGCCAACATCTCTGATGAACATCAATGCGAAAATCCTCGATAAAATACTGGCAAACCGAATTCAGTAGGACATCAAAAAGCTTATCTGCCATGATCAAGTCAGTTTCATCCCTGGGATGCAAGCCTGGTTCAACATACACAAATCAATAAACATAATCCATCACATAAACAGAACCAATGACAAAAACCACATGATTATCTCAATAGATGCAGAAAAGGCCTTCGATAAAATTCAACACTTCTTCATGCTAAAAACTCTCAATAAACTACGTATTGATGGAATGTATCTCAAAATAATAAGAGCAATTTATGACAAACCCATGACCAATATCACACTGAATTGGCAAAAGCTGGAAGCATTCCCTTTGGAAACTGGCAAAAGACAAGGATGCTGTCTCTCACCACTCCTATTCAACATAGTATTGGAAGTTCTGACCAGGGCAATCAAGCAAGAGAAAGAAATAAAGGTATTTAAATAGGAAGAGAGGAAGTTAAATTATCTCTGTTTGCAGATGACATTATTGTATATTTAGAAAATCCCATCATTTCAGCCCAAAACCTGCTTAAGCTGGTAAGCAACTTCAGCAAAGTCTCAGGATACAAAAATCATTGTGCAAAAATCACAGGCATTCCTATATACCAATAATAGACAGACAGAGAGCCAAATCATGAGTGAACTCCCATTCACAAATGCCACAAAGAGAGTAAAATACCTAGGAATACATCTTACAAGAGATGTGAAAGACCTCTTCGAGAAGAACTACAAACCACTGCTCAAGGAAATAAAAGAGAACACAAACAAATAGAAAAACATTCCACACTCATGGATAGGAATAATCAATATCGTGAAAATGGCCATCCTTCCCAAAGTAATTTATAGATTCAGTGCTATCCCCATCAAGCTACCACTGATTTTCTTCATAGAATTAGAAAGAACTACTTTAAATTTCATATGGAATCAAAAAAGAGCCTGTACAGCCAAGACAATCCTGGTCAAGAAGAACAAAGCTGGAGGCATCATGCTACCTGACTTCAAACTATACTACAAGACTACAGTAACCAAAACAGCATGGTACTTGTACCAAAACAGATATATAGACCAATGGAACAGAACAGAGGCCCCAGAAATAATACCACACATCTGCAACCATCTGATGTTTGACAAACCTGAAAAAACAAGCAATGGGGAAAGGATTCTCTATTTAATAAATGGTGCTGGGAAAACTGGCTAGCCATATGCAGAAAAATGAAACTAGACTCCTTCCTTACACCTTATACAAAAATTAACTCAAGATGGGTTAAAGATTTAAACTTAAGACCTAAAACCATAAAAATCCTAGAAGAAAACCTAGGCAATACCATTCAGGACATAGGCATGGGCAACGATTTCATGACTAAAACACCAAAATCAATTGCAACAAAAGCCAGAATAGACAAATGGGATCTAATTAAACTAAAGAGCTTCTGCACAGCAAAAGAAACTATCATCAGAGTGAACAGGCAACCTACAGAATGGGAGAAAATTTTTGCAATCTATCCATCTGACAAAGGGCTAATATCCAGACTCTACAAAGAACTTAAACAAATTTACAAGTAAGAAAAAAACAAAAAACCCCGTCAAAATTGGGTGAAGGATAGGAACAGACACTTCTCAAAAGAAGACATTTTTGTGGCCAACAAACATATGAAAAAAAGCTCGTCATCACTGGTCATTAGAGAAATGCAAATCAAAACCACAATGAGATACCATCTCATGCCAGTTAGAATGACAATCATTAAAACGTCAGGAAACAACAGATGCTGGAGAGGATGTGGAGAAATAGGAATGCTTTTACACTGTTGGTGGAAGTGTAAATTAGTTCAACCATTGTGGAAGACAGTGTGGCGATTCCTCAAGGATCCAGAACCAGAAATACCACTTGACCCAGCAATCCCATTACGGGGTATATACCCAAAAGATTATAAATCATTCTACTATAAAGACACATGCACACGTGTGTTTATTGCAGCACTGTTCACAATAACAAAGAGTTGGAATAATCCAAATGCGCATCAAAGATAGACAGGTTAAAGAAAATGTGGCACATATACACCACTGAATACCATGCAGCCATTTAAAAGGGTGAGTTCATGTCCTTTGCAGGGACATGGTTGAAGCTGGAAATCATCATTCTCAGCAAACTAACCCAGGAATAGAAAACCAAACACTGCATGTTCTCACTCATAAGTGGGAGTTGAACAACAAGAACACATGGACACAGGGAGGGGAACATCACATACTGGGGTGTGTCAGTGGATGGGGTCCTAGGGGAGGGATAGTATTAGGAGAAATACCTAATGTAGATGATGGGTTGATGGGTACAGCAAACTACCATGGCACGTGTATACTTATGTAAGAAACCTGCACATTCATGCATGTATCCCAGAACTTAAAGTATAATTTATGTATATAAAAAAAGATACTAAGACAATTAGGTAGTTTTTTGGGGAAAGTCACATTGAAGTCTCAACTCACATTATATCAACAGACAAATTCTGGAGGAATTAACGAGTGAAACTTATACAAATATCATTATGAACATCTACTTGACCTTTGAATGGAGAAGGGCTTAAAAACAAAAAGGATCACTAAGGAAAATATTAATAAATTTAGCTACATAAAGATTGAATAATTGCATGGCAAAAATATATCTGAAGAAAAGAAAACACTGGAAAATCTTTGAAACAAATATAAAAGGTGAAAGATTAGTACCTCTAATATATGAAGAGCTCATTGAAATAAAAGAAAAAAGAAAACTTCAATAGATGATTGGCAAAGAAAATGGAAAGATAACACTCAAAAGAAAAATATAAATAGTTAACAGCAAGCAATGTTCAGTTTTACTGGCAATCAGGCAATCATGAGATTACGGTTTTAATTATCTAAAGTTAGCAAAATTAGTAAAGATTAAATAATTTCTTTTTTAAGAGATAGGGCCTCACTCTTGCCCAGGCTGGAGTGCAGTGGTGGGATCATACTCAGTGAAATCTCAAACTCCTGGGATCAAGCAGTCCTCCTGACTCAGCCTCTGGAGTATCTGGGACTACGAGCATGCACTGTTTCCATGGCTAATTTTTAAATTTTTATGTAGAGATGAGGTCACTTGGTTGTCTATGCTAGTCTTGAACTCCTGACCTCAAGCAATCCTCCCATTTCAGCCTCCCAAAGTACTGGGATTACAAGTGTGAGCCACCGTGCCCATCCTATGGAATATTTTTTAAAAATTTATTTGTAAATATAGTAAAAGCACATAAAATTGATCATCTTAATCAGTAATTGATCAGTAGTATTAAGTATCTTGACATTTTTTTTGTGGAACAGATCTCCAGAACATTTTCATCTTGCAAGACAGAAACACTATACCCATTAAACAGCTCCCCCTTCTTCTCTCCCCCAGCTTCTGGTAATCACTATTCTAATGTCTGCTCTTATGAATTTCAGTACTTTAGGTGCCTCACATAAGCAGAATAATATAGTATTTGTCTTTTTGTGGATTGGCCTGTTTCACTTAGCATAATGTCATCGATGTTCATCTATGTTGTTGCATCTGAGAGATTTTTCTTCCTTTTTAAGGCTGAATAATAGTCCATTGCAGGTATATATCACATTTGGTTTATCTTCTTATCCATCAGTGGATATATGGTTACTTTCACCTCTTGGCTATTGTGAATAATGATGCTGTGAACATGGTTATGCATATATCTCTTGGAGATACTGCTTTCAATTCTTTTGGATATATACCTAGAAGTGGGATTATTGGAATATATGGAAAATCTATTTATAATTTTTTGAGAAAAAAATAATTTTATGATGTTTAATTCTATCATAACCTCTCATTGGTACAGATATGCTTCTGGTGGAAGTATAAATTGGCATCCCTTTTCTGAAAGGCAAATCGGCTGCATAGATAAATATCCTTAAAACTATTCATGTCATTGGCTCTCTTCTCAATGAATTAGTCACACGGGAAAATCATATTTGTGAATAAGGACTCTATACAACAATGTTCATTGCAATGGCAAATAATATGAAATACGTAAAAGCAATCTAAATGACCGTAGTTAAATGAAACATGGTAATGTGCACGATGGGATATTATACAGCTATTTGGAAAAGATGTTTTGATACATTCTTCATGTAATAGAAATGATTCTGATGTAGTATTTAACAAAAAAGTAATATACATAATTGTGCCTACAATATGATCTAAACATTTATAGAAAAATGCATGAAAATATAACTTTTTTAACTGATTGGTGAACTTATTGATGATTTTTATTTATATCTTCTTTCCATTAATGTGTGATGCGTTTTCCGAATGGGTTTGTATTACTTTAAGTGTCAGGAAAATACCAAATAAAAGTTTCATATTTACAAATAATTTTTATGGATGGTGAAATGCTTAGTGTAAGAATTTATTATTAAACGTTTATTCACTTCCATTATATATCAGACATTGTTCCATATGCTTAGGGTTTGTCAATGAACAAAATAAAGCACCCCCCACCGCACCCCCAACCAATGTGGGGCTTATATGGTAGCAGTGGGAGACAGAAAAATAACACTAAGCATATCAAATAAGTGAGTTATATAGTATGTTAGGATAAGAGTGTTATAGTAAAAAGAAAAATAGGATAAGAAGGATCAAAAATCAAATAAAGCAGGGGTGTGGGGGTAAGGGAGAGAGGTTGAGGTGTTAAGTGATTGCAACTGGCCTCACTGGGAAAGTGACATAGGCGCAATGATTTGCCGGTGAGGAAATTAACCATGTGGATACCTGGGGAAAAGGACCTCTTTTTACTGCCAGAAAGAACTTCCAGATCAAAAGCCCTCGGACAAGGGGTTGCAGTGCGGGGGCAACAGGGAGGCCGGGAGGGGTAGTGCAGAGTGAGTGATGGACAGTGTAGTAGAGAAGATCAGAGAGACCCTCGCAGGGGCCTGGGACAGGCATTAGCAAGCTTTGGTGGCCATTGCAAGTACTTTGGTTTTTACTCTGAATGGAAACAGGAACCAGGAAAGAGTTTTGAATAGATCATTGACTTCTGCTTTTAAAGGCTTCCTGCGGTCATTGAGGGGCTTTCAGGTGGCAGTGGCAGGGACAGACACTGGCTGTCTAGCAGGAAGCCCGGTGTGGTGACGTGGGTAAGCATGGGGCAGCTCTGCCAGGGGGGCAGCCATGGAAGCTATGAGAAACTGGGTCATGAATACATTTTAAAGGCAGTGTGGCAGAATCCCTGATGGGTTGGATGTGGGTGTGAGAGAAAGGGAAGGGTCAAGGATAGCTAAGAATTGAGCAGTTGGGAGGACAGAGTTGATGTCACATGTGATAGGGCAGCAGGCGGCAAGTGCCGCCCAGGTCACCCAAGAAGTGAGAGTAGCAGCAGAAAAAGGGAAAGGACTGTGCCTGGGGAAGTCACACACAGAGGCATCTGGGGAAAGAGATGAAGAAGTCGTGTGGACTGAGAAAGAGCCACAGGGAAGTGGAAACCCAAGAGGGGGCAGGGAAGCACGTGTATCAAGGAGGAGTGAGTGATCCACTGTGCTCCACGCAGTTACACCAAGTATAGTTGGATTTAACCATCTGGAGAGCATCTACGGTGGTGGGAATTTGTGGAAGTTCTCTTCTGACAGCTTCAGTTTTCTCAGGGAAGCTGGAGGCACAGTCCTGGGGTAAGGGTGAGGATGGGGAAGTAGGGAGTGCCGGCTGCAGTGATTTTCTTCTCAGGCGTTCCAGTTAGCATGGTGAGAAGAGCCACCAAGCAACTTTTTGTGTCTTAATTCAATGGAAGTAACATGTCTTAGGGATTGCCATGGGCTGAATCACCATGTAACATTCTTCAGATGATGACAGGCACCGATACCTTGTTTGGCTTGAAGCTGGACAGTAAACAAAATGGAAAGTCATAAACTCCTTTCTCTAACTTGTAGTTTTCATGTAAGTGTCCTGTTATCATTTCTTTGTTTGTTTTGTTTGTTTGATGTTGTTTTTATTGAGACCAGGTCTCACTCTATTGCCCAGCCTGGAGTGCAGTGGAATGATCAGAGCTCACTGCAGCCTCAACCTCCTGGGCTCAAGCAATCATCCCACCTCAGCCTCCCAAGTACCTGGGCCTACTTGTAGCTGGGACTACAAGCACGTGCTACTGTGCTTGACCATTTTTTGTGCAGATGGGGTCTTGCTGTATTGCCCAGGCTGGTCTTGAAATCCTGGCCTCAAGTGATTCTCTTGCCTCAGCCTCCCAAAGTGTTAGGATTACAGGCAAGTGCCAGCATGCCTGGACCATCCCTTTGTATCAATCCAAAGTTGCTCCAAGAGTAATAACATTCTTGACTTCATTACTAAGAGACAGGGAACACAGGCCACCAAATGTCTCCTTTATCGTTAATCTGACATAGAGGGATAAATTAGATCAACCATTCAATATTAAAAAACCCCACAATTTTCTCATACTTGATACAAATGATAAGATTTTTATAGCACACTAGTTTAAACCAAATTTGTTAATCTGATTTGATAGAAAGGAACTGTGTAAGAGATTAATATAATGGACTCACGCCTCTAATATAATTGAAGACTCTAGGATTTTCACATCATATTAGTGACTTCCATACTCTTTGTGCAGTTTTCTGATGGAATTAATGCCATACGCAACACACAAACTGTTTCCCTCTATTGGCCGGAGGAACTCTCACAAAATATTAATACGTAAGGAGTTTATCATCTTTAAACATTGTTTCAACACTTTGAGTGTTCCGTTTTCCCATGTTTAAAAGAAGTTACTCCACAAAAGACAATGATTTTGCCTTTTTCTTCACCTACAAAGTTGATGTCCCCTCAAAGTTGAGAGCACATGCAGTTTGAGGACCCCTGTCATTTTCCACCAGCCAGGAACGGTGCTCACTGTGCTGACTCTCACATTCTTTTACCCCGCCCTCTGACAGTCAGGTCTGTGAGCCTGTGAGCTTCATGGCCAGGGTCGTGATGGAATTTTTGGTCTTCAAAAAGTATTGCTTTTTAAAATCAGAGCTTATTTGTCCAAATAGTGGTGAAAGCTCTGTTTGGGGCATTTGATGGGTTTGCTCAATGAGTGGCTTCCTATTATTGTTAGGCTCAAGCCTTGAGTCCACGGCAGAGCCCAGGAGGCAACTGGTGCGCTGGGCGTGGCTCGTCATCCAGTCTCCCTGGTTTTTTTTTTTTTTTTTTCTTGAGTCGGAATCTTGCTCTGCTGACCAGGCTGGAGTGCAGCGGTGCGACCTTGGCTCACTGCAACCTCTACCTCCCAGGTTCAAGCGATTTCCTGCCTCAGTCTCCCAAGTAGCTGGAACTACTAGCCCGCCACCATGCCCTGCTAATATTTTGTATTTTTAGTAGAGACAGGGTTTCATCATGTTGGCCAGGCTAATCTCAAACTCCTGACCTCAGGTGATCCACGTGCCTCAGCCTCCCAAAGTGCTGGGATTACAGGTGTGAGCCACTGCGCCCGGCCCGAGTCTCCTATCTGGTCATCCTTCTTCTACCATGTTTCCCCAGCCCCCACCCACTGTCTATGTCTTCCTGAACTATCTACAGAACGACCTCAGGCTGTTTCAGAACTCTGCGACTTTGTTATGCTGTGCTTTTAGGCTGAGAGAGGTTTTTTAATAACTCACCTTCATCTCCCTAGCAATCCACCTTCTCTGATTCTCACTCCCCTCATGCTCCACGTGAGTCTCACTCCCAGGACCCACCGTCTCACTGTGGCCATCATCATGCTTACCACATTGCAAGATAATTATACGCTTGTATGTCTTTCTCCCATTCTGGATCGCGAGCTACTTGAAGACAGGGACTAAGCCTTACATCCCTGAATTCCTCTTCAGTTTCTGACACAATAAATGTGTGACAAATAAATGAATGTATGGGTGAATGCCAGGGTCACTAGAATTAAACTCTGGCAACTGACAAGTTCCTTTCTCATTGGTATAAGTCCGCCTTGATCTGTGCATATCAACTTAGGACAACTTCTATTTTGTGTGGTTAAGAACAATGAAAGTTCTTCCACTTATCTATTTCTACCTGTTATCTCTGTGTATCTATGTATCTACGTATCTATCTATGTATCTATCATCTATCTATATTGTAGTGCAATCTGATAGTTATCTTGACTTTTCTCCTTGTTGCAGATAAACTTTGAAAAATTATAGAAATGATATTTCAGTTTACTTCCCCGTCTCTTGTCTTTCTTCACCTTAGAAAGGCCATTGTAATTAACTTCTACATGAATGGGTTCTGCTATAGAAAACACTTAAAGGAAATATCCTGGTAACCAGATGGTGAGACACTTCCACTCCGTCCTGGTTTTTTAATGACTGTGTGATAAAAACAAGGTGGTCTAGCCTACGTTCAGTCCAAAGCAGCCTCCATGTGATTGAATATCTGGAGCAATGGTGTGGCTGCTGTGTACTTGTACACGTAAGACTGATAGACTATTTAAGACCTTTCAAACAAATGGATATTCACTGAGGGATACATGAAAATATATGTTACATTTAGTGAGTGTGTCAAAATCTGATGGTCATGTGTTTCTTTGACCAACTCTTCTAGGAGAGGTGGCCCGAGGGGACTTCCTTGTACACAGAGCAAATGCCCATAAAGGCAAAGCATGCCTTGGAATAGACAGCACTATTCTAAAAAGTGATTTGTATTGCATTTCAGATCAATTTCCCATGAGTATTCAAATTAGAAATTATAATGGAAATCAAGGTGAGAATATATTTGTCTCTCTATATTTTGCTTGACATACGAATCCCTTACTATTGTGACATTTTCAGCTGTATGGCATCTAAGAATGATGATCTCACTCTTGCTCCTGGAATAGATTCCTTTTTCTATGCCGAGCAGCTCCATGAAGCCTTTAAACACATAAAACTAAAAAAAGGTATTACATAATTAAATAAAGCTGTCTTCTAGCTTCTCCTGAAATGGGCAAGAAAGGGAATCAAAAGATAACAGAAAGAAGGTTTGGTTTTGTGTTTTTCCCCCTCAGGCAGACCACTCTTCTTAGCTTAAGGTAGCAGCATGAATGAGGGTGATGGACTACTTGGCTGCAGTAATTTATGGTTTTCTATGTGACAGCCTATTTTTGAATGCTTGGGCTTTTTATAGTTTCCAGAATTAGTACTTGCTGCCAAAACAAGAGATCACTCTCCTTGGACAGACTGTAATTGAATAGCACAACTTGGGAGCAAGCCACCTTCCCCTGTATTCTACCACCCACTTTGGTCACCCTGTGACACACAGAGGCGCCATATCACCTGTCCAGTGGGGCACTGTGTATCCCGCTTGGATGCAGATACAGTGAGCCTGAAAAAGATTTGAAACCCTGTGAAATGTAACCAAGATTCACGTTTACTTGCACTCTCCATACTACATTTGGGTGATTTGAGTAGAGAAGTGTGTTCCATTTTGTAAAAGAAAAGTCAAAATTTCAAAAATAGGCAAGGTGAGAGAATTTGGTCTGGATAAAGCTAGGGAATTAGCACGTATATTTCTGCTGGGTTTTCAAAGTACTTTGATGTCATCTTAAGCATCCTTCACTGTCTACTGGTGTGAGTGGGTAATATTATCTTTGCTTGAAGACAAATGACTTGTTTGCGATTACACAATCATTAAGTGTAAAAATTCAAGATTCAGACTTGGAGCTTATGATTCCAGATCACCAATTTTTCTCTTCTACATGTTTAACATGAAGTATACAAATGTAAATGTGTATATATACACAGTGATAAAGTCTCTGTTATTAAAGTGGCAGATTCAAAAGTGAAGGCCCCAGTGGACAACGTCTTCTGTTACTCACACTCCTGTGCAGTGGTACCAATCAGAAACCTGAAAGATACAATCCCAGAAGCCAAAATCCCAAATGCTAAAACTCCTAAAGATCAAAATCCCTAAAGTCTACAGTCTAAAATCTGTAATGTCCAGCTGAATCCCAAACTACAATGACAGATTTGGAATTAGGCGTGATCAAGGTTTCTAAAAGTGAATTTCTAGTTGCCACCAATGAAGTTTGTTTTTTTTTCCATTCAGTCCTATGCATTTGGTGGAAAATTCAGATGAGTGGCTTAGTCACAAGATACAGCAATGATGAAACTTCACTTTAAACATTCATCATTTGTCTACATTGGCGTTCCTTCCACCTGCTGAAATTCCAGACCTTTTAATAAATTAAAG
This sequence comes from Theropithecus gelada, assembly GCF_003255815.1. Lineage (NCBI taxonomy): Eukaryota > Metazoa > Chordata > Mammalia > Primates > Cercopithecidae > Theropithecus > Theropithecus gelada. The sequence continues at coordinate 12,286,774 of NC_037681.1, forward strand.
CTGCATTTGCTTGAAGAAGCCAGAGAAGTTATTGACTGGTTCAAAAATAATTATGGGCATGGTAGGATAAAAGGACACTTAAGTAACGGTGGTGCTTTTCAATCACGAGGATTGTTTCTGCTAAATTTGTGGTCTACACAGGCGTGCATGCAAAATGGGTCTCTGCATGCCCAAAACAACTTAGAAGCATGGCACAGAAGATAGGAAAATTTAATAGAGAATGCTCATGTTGGTGTATATTGAATCATAAAAGAATTTCAGCAAGAGCAGAGCCACATAGAAAGTGAATGTGAACATATTCTCCAAGGAGAGCCATACCCTAAAAGGAAAAAATAAAAAGCAGCTGGCCGGGCATGGTGGCTCACTCCTGTAATCCCAGCACTTTAGGAGGCCGAGGTGGGTGGATCACCTGAGGTCAGGAGTTCAAGACTAGCCTGACCAACATGGCAAACCCCATCTCTACTAAAAATACAAAAAAATTAGCTGTGGAGCTGTGGGTGGTGGCATGTACCTGTAGTCTCAGCTACTTGGGAAGCTGAGGCAGGAGAATTGCTTGAACCGAGGAAGCCGAGGTTGCAGTGAGTCGAGAATCTTTCACTCCAGCCTGGGTGACAGAGCAAGGTTCCGTCTCAAAAAAAAAAAAAAAAAAAAAAGCAGCTCTTCATCAAGATACAAAACTTCAAAATGCAGTTGATGGTAGTGAGAGTCAGCCAGCTCTTATGGACTATCTCCATGCAATTGCCCGTAATCTATCCCCGTAACATACTCTTTCATATGTTCAATTTTCTTTTTCTTGTTCGTTTTTTTTTTCTCTTTTTTCCCCAGTATTTTAAATTATCAACATTATTTTTTACAATTCACTGTCCCATATATTTCGTTTTGTCATCATTTCCAATACTAGAGGTACAAATTATATAGAGACTTTTAGAGTTCTAGTTCGTTTTACGTATTTTTTTTGCAAACTTGACTCCGCAAAGTACATTATCACAATGTTGACTTTGTATGTAAGTGTTTTGTGTGTGTATGTAAAAATGTTGAAATTTCCCCAATAAATGAAGACATATCCTTTTTGTACATTTGCATTTGTGAAAATTAAAATTTCTCAAAAACTCAGACCTTTGGACAACTTACGTATGCAGTGGTGACCCACTTCATTTTGGATCAATCTTTTAACTGTTATTAGTATGTCATTACTGCCTGTTTCATTGTGTTAAGTGGCTTATAAAGTGTTCTGTTGTGTTTTTATGTTTCTCAAATAAATCCACTTTTAAAATGTAAATACACATCTTTTAAAGAATTTTAAAAATTATTTCTTCCAGAATTATATTTTTGGGATTTTGATCTTTCGTAATTTTGATTTTCAGGATTTTGTTGTCAAGAGTGCAAAATTTGGGATTATGATGTTCAGGATCGTGTCTTTCAGGATTATGACCTATCCCTTCCCAACGCTCTGCAGCTTCCTCTTACCAAGAATTGGGCTGCCCTCTGTCACTAATCAAAGGAGATGGAAGTAATGCCATGTGACTTTTCTTAGAATCTAGGCTAAATTCTAAGGATACTTGGCAGGTGGGGCCTTGGTCCTATGGAACTCTCATTGTTTAGTGAGTCAGCTACCATTCAGAAGTTTGACCACACTGAGATTACCATGCTGGGAGGAAGCCCAGCCACTTCAGTGGTCACAGATAGAAGTGGCTGACAGGCCTCAGCTGTTCCAGCCATCCCAGGCCAGGTGTCAGAAATGGTGGTGAAGACGCTTCCAGAAAACTCAGGCTTTGCCACTATGTAATAGCAGCCACAGGAGAGACCTCGAGCAACACCCAGCCAGCCAAGCCAAGCTCCATGAGACAGCATAATACATTATTGTTTGAAATCATTAAGTTTCGGGTGATGTGATAGGCAGCCATAGATAACTAGAATAGGGATGTATAAAGTTTTTCCTATTTTCCTTTGAAAACATCATTAAATTTCTATCTCATGTATTCTCAAAAGCTAAACAAATAAACAAACAAAAAAACTGAAGTGGTCATTCTCCTGGGCTGTCTTTTTCCTCTTCTTTCTTTTCTTTTCTCTTTTCTTTTCTTTTCTTTCTTTCCTTCTTTTTCTCTTCTTTCTTTCTTTTTCTCTTCTTTCTTTCTTTCTCTTTCTTTTTTTTTAAGCAACCACAATAACAACAACAACAAAAAATACCTCTCCACCCATAAAAGGTAAATAATTTGAACAATGTTTCAGAGCACAAGGAAAGTTTAAGTTTCTGTATTCAGAATACCAGTGTTAGGATCAGTTCTCCACAGGCCTCTCATGCTTCTAAGCATCTTGTGAGCAGAGGCACTGGCTGCTTTTGTTCTGCATCATCTTTTCAAGGACATTGGATAGCAAAGCAGCTCTGGAAGACAGAGAGAGGAAAGGAGATTTTACCTTACTTGTAAGCTAACAAGTTAGTTTGCCGTAGTTTCGTGGATGTGGGTAGTATAATGAAGATCATGTCTTACTGTGGAGCAAAGGACAGGCAGGCTCAGTGCCTGTTAAAAAAAGATTTACATTCCCTAAGCTCAGAGGTTCTCTCTTGTAGCCCAGTCCATGATGCATACAGGTGTTACACTGTAGAAATTGAGGCTTAGAGAATCTATCCAAATGCTGATAATCTGGCTACTTCTACAGCTGTGAGTAGCACATTGCCCTTTGTTGCTGACTCAGGAATCTCATGTCTTATACTGGCATCCACGAAACTAAGGCAAACTAAGCAATGTATTTATGATCCAGTTTCTCTGTATCTTCATCAGCACTTGGTGTTGTCACTATTTTTTGTTTTAGCCATTCTGATAGCTGTATAGTGTGGTATCTTATTGTGGTTTTAATTGGCATTTCCTTAATAATTAATGATGTTGAAGATACTTTAATGTGCTTATTTGCCATCTGTATACAGTCATGAGTTACTTAACAACACAGATACATTCTGAGGAATGCATCGTTAGGTGATTTTGTCATTATGGGATTATTATAGTGTACTTACACAAACCTACATGGTATAGCTTACTACATACCTAGGCTACAAGTCTGGTACAGTCTAATTGGTCCTAGGCTACAAACCCATATATCATGTTACTCTACTGAATACTGTAAACAGTTGTAACACAATGGTATTTGTGAATCTAAACATAGGAAACATACAGCAAAAATATGGTATAGATTGGTGCAAAAATAATTGCGGGTTTTGCCATTACTTTTAATGGCAAAAATTAGGAGCATAATATTCATATTATACTCTTATGGGAGCACCATCATATATGTGATCCAACATTGCCCCAAACATCTTTATGCAACACATGACTGTATCTTCTTTGGTAAAATGTCTTTTCATGTCTTTTGTTCATGACCTAATTGTCTTTTTTGTTTTTTGTTTTTTTCGGTTTTTTTTGGTTGGTTTTTTTTTGTTTGAGACGGAGTCTCCCTCTGTTGCCGGGGCCGGATCGCAGCTCACTGCAAGCTCCGCCTCCTGGGTTTACGCCATTCTCCTGCCTCAGCCTCCCGAGTAGCTGGGACTACAGGCGCCCGCCACCTCGCCCGGCTAGTTTTTTGTGTCTTTTTTTTGTATTTTTTTAGTAGAGACGGGGTTTCACTGTGTTAGCCAGGATGGTCTCGATCTGTCTTTTTTAACTTGTTGAGTTTTGAGGGTTTTTAAAAAAATACTTCTAGATGTTTATTTTTTGTTATGTATGTGGTTTGCAAACAGTTTCACCCACTCTGTAGTTTATCTTTTTATCTTCTTAAAAAACCTCTCACAGAGCAAAAGTTATACATTTTGATGAAATCCAATTTTTCCAATTTTTCTTTCTTAGCTTGTGATTTTGATGTCCAGTCTAAGAACATTTTGCCTAGTCCTGGATCCTAAAGATTTCCTCTTATCTTTTTACTAAAAGTTTTATATTTTCACGTGTGACATTTAACTCTATGATCCCCTAGTACCTCAGAATGTAATCATACTTTGAGATAAGATATTTAAAGGGCAATTAAGTTAAAATGATGCTGTTAGGGTGGGGCCCTAATCCAATATGACTGGTGCCTTCATAAGAGGAAGAGACATCAGGGATGAACACAAACAAATGAATGACCATGTGAAAAGGTAGGAAGAGGGTGGTCATCTGCAAACCAAGGAGAGAGGTGTCAGAGGAATCCAACCCTGTTGGCACCTTGATCTTGAATTTTTAGTCTTCAAAACTCTGAGAAAATAAATTTCTATGGTTTATGCTATCCAACCTGTGATGTTTTGTTATGACAGCCCTATCCAACTATTATGCCCGTGTATCAATTTGGAAAGAATTGATATCTTCACCTGGTTGAGTCTTCCAATCGTGAACAAAGTATATCTCTCCATTTTATGTAGGTCTTCTTTGTTTCCCGTTATCAGCATTTGCAGTTTTCAGCTTGCAAGATCTATTCATGTTTTGTTAAGTTTATACCTAAGTATTTCATTTTAAGTAATCACAAATGGTCTTACATTTTTAACTTCCATTTTTAGTATTTATTGCTAGAGGATGAAAATACAATGATTTCTGGTATTTATCTTGTATTCTGTGACCAAGCTTAGTTCACTTATTAGTTCTAGAAGTTTTTTGAGGGTGGATTCCTTGGGGTAGTCTACACAGGCAACCATGTTTCTGCATATAGAGACAGTTTTATTTCTTCTTTTCTGATCAACATGCCCACTATTTCCTTTTCATGCCGTACTGCACTGTTTAGATCTTTCAACATTATGTTCAATAGCAACGGTTAGACACATCCTTGCTGTGTTTCCAGTCTTTGCAGAAATAATTCAGTCTTTCACCTAAAAGTATAATGTTAACCATAGGTATTTTGTAGATGCTTTTTACCTGGCTTAGGAAATCCTCATCTATTTCTATTTTTTTCTGAGAGATTTTATCATGGGTGGATATTCAGTTTTGTTGAATATTTTTTCTATATCAATTGGTGTGATCATGTGGTTTTTCTTCTTTACCCTGTTAATATGTGGTAGATTACATTGATTAATATTCAAATACTAAACTAGCCTTGCACCCCTGAAATAAACCCATTTAATTGCCTTTTACAATATTAACAAATATTGTTTTGTTAATATTTGTTAAAATTAGTTAATATTTTGTTTGCTAATTGTTTGTTAACATTTTATTAAGAACTTCTGCATCTACATTCATAAGGAATGTTGGTCTATAATTTTTTGGTTTGTCTTTTTTTTGGTACTGTCTTTATCTGGATTGGTTATCAGAGTAATATTAGTTTCAAAAAGTGAATTAAGAAGCATTTGCTCCAATTCTATTTTCTGGAAGAAATTGTGCAAAATCAATATTCGTTCTTTTTTTTTTTTGAGATAGGGCCTTACTTTATTGCCCAGGCTGGAGTGCAGTGACTCCCTGAAGCCTCAATCTCCCAGGCTCAAGTGATCCTCCAGTCGCAACCTCCCAGGTATGCACCACCATGCCTGGCATTTTAAAAAACTTTTTTTTTTTGTAGAGATGGGATTCTCACTATGTTGCCCAGGCTGGTCTCAAACTCCCAGGTTCAAGTGATCCTCCTACCTTGGCATCCCAAAGTGTTGGGATTATAGGTGTGAGCCACTGTGCCCAGTGTTAATTCTTTAAATATTTGAAACTAAATCCTCAGTGAAATCATGTGGGCCTAGAGATTTCTTTTTACAGAATTTAACATACAAAATTAATTTTCTTGAAAAGTATAAGGTTTTTAAAATTATGTATATTATGTAGGCAAGTTGTGATAATATGTAATTTTTGAAGAACTGTTCAATTTCATCTAAATTGTCAAATTTGCATATGTACAGTTTTTCTTACTGTTCCCACATTGTCCTTTTTATATGGCAGTCTCTGTAGTGATATTACATTTTATTCTTAATACTAGTAATTTGTATCTTCTCTCTTTGTTTTTGTCAGCCTTGTTAGAAGTTTAATTGTATTGATCTTTTCAATTAACCTGCTCTTTGTTTCATTGATTCTTTTTATTGTTTTTCTATTTTCAGTCTCATTGATTTCTGCTTTAATCTTTATTTTTTCTTCCTACTGCTTGCTTTGGATTTACTTTGCTCTCTTTTTCCAAGGTTCTTGAAGTGAGAAGTTGAATTATTGATTTGAGAAATATATATCTTTCTTAAGGTATGCAATTAATACTATAAATTTCCTTTTGAAAAGTACTTTACCTTTATTCTATAAATTTTGCTATATATTTTTTATTTCAGTTTCTTGTATTTTTCAAGTCCTGGATATCCTTGTTAACCTTCTGTCTCACTGATCTGTCTAATATTGACAGTGGGGTGCTAAAATCTCCCACTATTATTGTGTGGGAGTCTAAGTCTCTTTGTAGATCTCTAAGGACTTGCTTTATGAATCTGGGTGCTCTTGTATTGGGTGCATATATATTTAGGATAGTTAGCTCTTTTTGTTGAATTGATCCCTTTACCATTATGTAATGGCCTTCTCTGTCTCTTTTGATCATTGTTGGTTTAAAGTCTGTTTTATCAGAGACTAGGATTGCAACCCCTGCCTTTTTTTTTGCATTTCATTTGCTTGGTAGATCTTCCTTCATCCCTTTATTTTGAGCCCTTGTGTGTCTCTGCATGTGAGATGGGTCTCCTGAATACAGAACACTGATGGGTCTTGACTCTTTATCCAATTTGCCAGTCTGTGTCTTTTAACTGGGGCATTTAGCCCATTTACATTTAAGGTTAATATTGTTATGTGTGAATTTGATCCTATCATTACAATGTTAGCTGATTATTTTGCCCATTAGTTGACGCAGTTTCTTTCTAGCATCAATGGTCTTTACAATCTGGCATGTTTTTGCAGTGGCTGGTACTGTTTGCTCCTTTCCACGTTTAGTGCTTCCTTCAGGAGCTCTTCTAAGGCAGGCCTGTTGGTGACAAAAATCTCTCAGCATTTGCTTGTCTGTAAAGGATTTTATTTCTCTTTCACTTATGAAGCTTAGTTTCGCTGGATATGAAATTCTGGGTTGAACACTCTTTTCTTTAAGAATGTTGAATATCAGTCCCGACTCTCTTCTGGCTTGTAGGGTTTCTGCTGAGAGATCCACTGTTAGTCTGATGGGCTTTCCTTTGTGGGTAACATAACCTTTCTCTCTGGCTGCCCTTAACACTTTTTCCTTCATTTCAACCTTGGTGAATCTGACAGTTATATGTCTTGGGGTTGCTCTTCTCGAGGAGTATCTTTGTGGTGTTCTCTGTATTTCTGGAATTTGAAAGTTGGGGTGTCTTGCTAGGTTGGGGAAGTTCTCCTGGATAATATCCTGAAGAATGTTTTCCAACTTGGTTCCATTCTCCCTGTCACTTTTAGGTACACCAATCAAACATAGATTTGGTCTTTTCACATAGTCTCATATTTCTTGGAGGCTTTGTTCCTTTCTTTTTACACTGTTTTCTTTAAACTTGTCTTCTCACTTTATTTCATTAATTTGATCTTCAATCACTGATACCCTTTCTTTGACTCAATTGAATCAGCTATTGAAGCTTTTGCATGCGTCATGTAGTTCTCAAGCCATGGTTTTCAGCTCCATCAGGTCATTTAAGGTCTTCTCTACACTGTTTATTCTAGTTAGTCATTCGTCTAATCTTTTTTCAAGGCTTTTATCTTCCTTGAGATGGGTTCGAACATCCTCCATTAGCTCAGAGAAGTTTGTTATTACCAACCTTCTGAAACCTACTTCTGTCAGCTTGTCAAAGTCATTCTCTATCCAGCTTTGTTCCATTGCTGGCGAGGAGCTGTGACCCTTTGGAGGAGAAGAGGTGCTCTGGTTTTTAGAATTTTCAGCTTTTCTGCTCTGGTTTCTCCCCATCTTTGTGGATTTATCTACCTTTGGTCTTTGATTTTGGTGACCTACAGATGGGGTTTTGGTGTGGATGTCCTTTTTGTTGATGTTGGTGCTATTCCTTTCTGTTTGTTAGTTTTCCATCTAACAGTCAGGTCCCTCAACTGCAGGTGTGTTGGAGTTTGCAGGAGGTCCACTCCAGACCCTGTTTGCCTGGGTATCACCAGTGGAGGCTGCATAACAGCAAATATTGCAGAACAGCAAATATTGCTGCCTGATCCTTCCTCTGGAAGTTTGTCCCAGAGGGGAACCTGCCTGTATGAGGTGTCAGTCAGCCCCTACTGGGAGGTGTCTCCCAGTTAGGCTACATGGGGGTCAGGGACCCACTTGAGGAGGCAGTCTGTCTATTCTCAGAGCTCAAACACTGTACTGGGAGAACCACTGCTCTCTTCAGAGCTGTCAGACACAGACAGTTAGGTCTGCAGAATTTCTGCTGCCTTTTGTTCAGCTATGCCCTGTCCACAGAGGCAGAATGTACAGAGGCAACAGTCCTTCCTGAACTGCGGTGAGCTCCACCCAGTTCGAGCTTCCCTGGCTGCTTTGTTTACCTACACAAGCCTCAGCAATGGTGGATGTCCCTTCCCCAGGCAGGCTGCTGCCTTGCTGTTCGATCTCAGACTGCTGCACTAGCAGTGAGCAAGGCTCAGTGGGTGTGGGACCTGCCAAGCCAGACGCAGGATATAATCTCGTGGTGTGCCGTTTGCTAAGACCATTGGAAAAGCACAGTATTTGGGCGGGAGTGTCCCAGTGTTCCAGGTACAGTCTGTCACAGCTTCCCTTGGCTGGGAAAGGGAAATGCCCTGACCACTTGCACTTCCTGGGTAAGGCAACGCCCCTCCCTGCTTCAGCTTGCCCTCCGTGGGCTGCACCCACTGTCCAACCAGTCCCAATGAGATAAACCATGTACCTCAGTTGGAAATGCAGAAATCACCCATCTTCTGTGTCGATCACACTGGGAGCTGCAGATTGGAGCTGTTCCTATTCGGCCATCTTGGAAGGGAAGTAGTTTCTTGTATTTTAAAAATTTTCCTTGAGACTTTCACTTTGACCCATGGATTATTTAGAAGTATATTGTTTAATTTTCAAGTGTCTGGAGATTTTTCCTGCTATCTTTCTGTTATTGATTTTAGTTTGAGAACATTGTTGTCAAAGAATACACTGTATGATTTCAATTCTTTTAAATTTATTGAGGTTTGTTTTGTCACCCAAGATACGTTGTATCTTGGTATATTTTCCATTCCACAGGCACTTGAAAAGAATGTGCTGCCTGCCTGCTGTTATTTCTTGTAGTGTTCTATAAATGATATTTCCACCCTGGTGGTTGATGTGTGTACGTGTTTTTGTTTTTGGTTTTTTGAGTTCTATGTTCTTGTGATTTTCTGTATACTTTTATGTCAATTATTGAGAATAAGGTGTTAAAAAGTCTCCAACTCCTACAGTGGATTTGTATGTATTTCCCTATAGTTTTACCAGGTTTTGCTTTACATATTTTGCAGATATTTTGTTTGGGGCATATACACTTAGGATTGCTGTGTCTTCTGTGTGGACTGACCTTTTATCATTATTTAGTATTTTTTTCTGGTCCTTGTAATTTTCTTTGCTCTGAAGTTCACATTATCTGATATTCATATATTCATTTCTGCTTTCCTTCAATAGTGTTGGCATGACTTTTTTCACACGTTTTAACTTCCAGTTTGCCTATTTTGTTATATTTGAAATAAGTTTATTGTAGATAGCATGTAGTTGGAGAAGAGTTTTCACCATGATGGCCAGGCTGGTCTCCAACTCCTGACCTCAAGTGATCTGCCTGCCACAGTCTCCCAAAGCGCTACAACTGGCCCACATACGGTAATTTCTAGTATGTTCGGACTTAAGTCTGCCATTTTGTTTTTCGTTTTCTTTTGTTCTGTTTTTCATTTTTCTATTTACCTTTTCCCACTTTACTATGAATTAACTGAATACTTTTAGATTTCCATTTTGATTTATTTATAGTGTTTCTGAGTGTACAGCATACCTCAAAGATACTGGAGATTCAGTTCCAATCCACAAAAAAAGTGACTATTGCAATAAAATGAGTCAGAAAAATTTTTGGTTTCCCAGAGCACAGAAAAGTTATGTCTACACCATACCTTAGTCTATTAAGTGTGCAATAGCAGTATGTCTTAAAAAAGGTACATAACCACACGGTGAAACCCTGTCTCTACTAAAAAATACAAAAAACTAGCCGGGCGAGGTGGCGGGTGCCTGTAGTCCCAGCTACACAGGAGGCTGAGGCAGGAGAATGGCGTAAACCCGGGAGGCGGAGCTTGTAGTGAACTGAGATCCGGCCACTGCACTCCAGCCCGGGCGACAGAGCGAGACTCTGTCTCAAAAAAAAAAAAAAAAAAAAAGGTACATAACCATTTAAAAATACTTTATCACTAAAAATGCTGATAATTATCTGAATCATCATCAGTCATAATCTTTTTGTTGGTGGAGGATTTTGCCGTCATGTTGATAGTTGCTGACTGTTCAGTTGGTGGACACTGAAGTTTGAAAGTGGCTGTGTTAATTTCTTTTTCTTTTCTTTTCTTTTTCTTTTTCTTTTCTTTTCTTTTTTTCTTTTTTTGAGATGAAGTCTCACTCTGTCGCCCAGGCTGGAGTGTAGTGGCACGATCTCGGCTCACTGCAACTTCTGCCTCCCAGGTTCAAGTGATTCTTCTGCCTTAGCCTCTTGAGTAGCTGGGATTACACGTGCCCACCACCACGTCTAGCTAATTTTTTTTGTATTTTTAGTAGAGATGGGGTTTCACCATGTTAGTCAGGCTGGTCTCAAGCTCCTGACCTCAGGTGGTCCACCTGCCTCAGTCTCCCAAAGTGCTGGGATTACAGGTGTGAGCCATGTGCCTGGCCAGTAATTTCTTAAAATAAGGAAACAATGAAGTTTGAAGTTTGACATGTTGTTTGTCATTGTTAAGAAAGATTTATCTGTAGCATGTGATGCTGTTTGATAGCATTTTATCCATGGTGAAACTTCTTTCAAAATTGGAGTCAATTCTCCAAAACTTCCTGCTGCTTTATCAAATAAATTTATGTAATAGTTGAAATCCTTCATTGGAATTTCAACAATGTTCATGGCATCTTCACCAGGAGTAGATTTCATCTTAAAAAAACCACTTTCTTTGCTCATCCCTATGAAGCAACTTCTTATCTGTTCAAGTTTTATCATGAGATTGCAGCAATTCAGTCACACCTTCAGGCTCCATTTCTAATTTCAGTTTTTTTGTTTTGCTCTGTTTTGTTTTTTGAGAGGGAGTCTTATTCTGTTGCCTAAGCCGGAGTGCATTAGTGACATTTCTGCTCACTGCAACCTCCACCTCTTAGGTTCAAGCAATTCTCCTGCCTCAGCCTCCCATGTAGCTGGGATTACAGGCTCCTACCACCATGCCAAGCTAATTTTTCTATTTTAGTAGAGATGGGGTTTCACCATGTTGGTCAGGATGGTCTCAAACTCCTGACTTCAAATGATCTGCCCACCTCGGCCTCCCAAAGAGCTGGGATCACAAGCGTGAGCCACTGTGCCTGGCATAATTCTAGTTCTATTGCTCTTTCCACTACATCCACCCAGATCCACCAGAGGAATCACTATCTATGGCAGCCATAGCCTTATGAAAGCCACAGCCGTATTTCTTAAATAATAACACATGAAAGTCAAGATTGCTGTTTGATACACAGGCTACAGAATGCATGACATTCTATTAACAGAAGTAATACAACATTAATCTTTTTGTACATCTCCATCAGAGTTCTTAGGTGACCAGGTGCATTGTCAGTGAACAGTGATATTTTGCAAGGAATCTGTTTCCCTGAGCAGCAGGTCTTAAGAGTGGACTTCAAATATTCAGTGAACCACACTATAAATAAATGTGCTATCATCCAGGCTTTGTGGTCCCATTTATAGAGCACAGGCGGAGCAGATTTAGCATAATTATTAAGGGCCTTAGGATTTTTGGAAAGACAAATGAGCCTTGGCTCATCTTAGAGCTACATCAGCTACATTACCCTCTAACAAGAGAGTCAAGCCTGTGTTTTTGAAGCTTTGAAGCTAGGCACTGACTTCTCTTCTCTAGCTATGACAGTTTTAGATGGCCTCTTCTTCCAAAATAAGACTGCTTTGTCTGCATTAAGAATATGTAGCCACCTTCATCAATGATCTTAGCTAAATCTTCTGGATAAGTTGCTGCAGCTTCTACATCACCACTTGCTGTTTCACCTTGCATTCACAACCTAAGAGACTGTTTGGTGCAAGAGGCCTAGCTTTTGACTTATCTCAGCTTTTGACATGCCTTTCTCACTAAACATAATCATTTTTAGCTTTTGATTTAAAATGAGGAATGTGTAACCCTTTCTTTTACTTGAACCCATAGAGGTCATTGTAGGGTTATATATTGGCCTAATGTTAAAATTATTGCTTCTCAAGGAACAGTGAAATGAGAGAGAGAGAGGAGAGAGAGAGGAGAGAGAGGGAGAGAGAGAAGAGAGAGGGAGAGAGAGAAGAGAGAGGGAGAGAGACAGGAGAGAGAGAGAGGAGAGAGAGAGGAGAGAGGGAGAGAGAGAGGAGAGAGAGGGAGAGAGAGAGGAGAGAGAGGGTAATGGTCAACCAGGGGAGCAGTCAGAATACACATTTGTAGATTGTTTGCCATCTTATATGGGTGCATTTGTGGTAATGTAAAACAATTACATTAATAACATCAAAGATTACTGACAGCAGATCTCCACAATAGTTATAATAATATGATAAAGTTTTAAATATTATGAGAATTACCAAAATGTAACACAGAGACATGAATGAGTGTGTGTTGTTGGAAAAGATAGTACTGATAGATTTGCTTGACACAGGATTGCCACAAACCTTTAATTTGTAGAAAATGCAATATCTGCAAAGTACAATAAAATGAGGCACAGTAAAACCAGGTATGCCTGTATCTCTTCATATACCTTTGTTAGTGGTTGTTTTAGGTCTTATGTTATATATATAACTTATCACACATTACTCTTGTTATCATTTTGTCAGTTTTTAATAAACTATAGAAATCTTAACTCACCTTTGTTTCTTTTCTTTCCCCATTTATTATATAATATACTTAAATATTTCCCTCACATATATATATAGAACAAAATCAGATAATATCATAATGTTTGTTTCTACTGTTAAAAACTATCTAGAAAACTCACAGGGAGAAGGAAAGCCTATTGTATTTACTCACATTTTGCTTTACCATATTTTGTTCCTTCTCAATGTTCCAAATTTCCTTCTTTTATCTTTCCTTTTCTGTGTAGGAATTTTCCTTTGGTTATCCTTTTATGGGAGTCTGGCTGGTGACAAATTATCTTAGTTTTTCGTCATCCAAGATATTTTGGTTTCTTCTTCATTCCTGAAGGATATTTTTGCTGAACATAGAATTCTGGGTTAACAGTTCTTTTCTTGTAGTACCCGAAAAATATCATGCACTTCTTTCAGCCTCTGTGGTTTCTATTGAGAAATGTGCTTTCCTTCTCCTTGTCTCCTACTGTTAAAGTGTCATTTCACTCTGACTAATTTCAACACTTTTCCTATGTCTTTAGTTTTCAGAAATTTAATTATGATTTACCTTAGTGTAGATTTCTTTGGGTTTCTTCTGTTTGGGTTTCACTCAGCTTCTGGAATCTGTAGGCAAATGGCTCTTGGCAAATTTTGGATTTTCTGCCATTATTTCTTCACAAACTTTTTAGCCTTATACTCTTCTAGAACTCTAATGACACAAATGTTAGAACCTTTGTTATACTCCCACAGATTCTTAAATTTCTCTTATTTTTTCAGTCTATTTTCTCTATCTTCCAGATCAGACATTTTTTTTCTAATTCACTGGTTCTTTCCTCTGTCCCTTCCATTCTGCTGTTGAGCTCATTCACTGGGCTTTTATTTCAGCTGTTGTGTTTTTCAGTTTTACAATTTGGACTGGATTCAGTGGCTTACACCTGTAGTCCCAGTGCTTAGGGAGGTCAAGGTAGGAGGGTTGCTTGAGACCGGAAGTTTGAGACCAGTCTGGGCAAGATAGTGAGACCCCATCTTTGCAAAAAACAAAAAACAAAACAAAACAAAAAAAGAAACCAACAGCAGACAAACAAAAAACCAGAAAAAACTAGCCAGATGTGGTGCCACATGCTTATAGTCCTAGCTACTTGAATGGCTGAGGTAGGAGGATTGAGGATTTCTTGAACCCAGAAGTTCAAGGCTACAGTGAGCTATGACTGAGCCACTGCACTCCAGCCTGGGCAACAGAGTGAGATATCTTATCTCCAAAAAAAAAAAAAAAAAGAGGAAAAAAATCCATTTGGTTCTTCATGCCTTCTACTTTCTTACTGAGAGTTTCTATTTTTAAGAATTTGTTTCAATTATGCTCATATTTGCTCTTCAAAGCACTGTTATATAGTTGCTTTAAAATCATTGTCAGACAACTCTAACATCTTTCCCATTCTTGGTTTTGGTGCCTATTGATGATTTTCTTTTCATTCATTTGAGATCCTCATTCTTAGTTCACGTCAGATTATGAGATTCTGGATCTTATTTAAATTTTCTGTTTTACTTGATGTTCTTGAATATTACTCTGGCAAGAAAAAGTGGGGAGAAAAGAATATGCAGTTTTGTTACTTACAGATGGAGGCAGAAATCCAGGTTATTCATGTGACCTCTGTTGATCCTCAAAGGTGATGTCCTTGTCACTGTTGGTTATGGTTGAAATTTCTGGCTCCCCATGTGTTCTCTCTACTGATACTGCTACAGGGGGTGACCTATTACTGCTGGGTAGTAATACAAGTCCTGACTCTCCAGCAGGCCTCCTCTAATATCACCCCAGTGAGACAAGGGAAAGGTGCCTCATTACAACCAGGTAGGTGTAGAAGTTCAGGCTCCCTAAGTAGTCACCACTGACTCTGCAGGAAGAGGTGCCCTGTTACTTGCTGGCAGGGTTTAAAGGCCCAGCTCCTTACTGGCCTTCTCTGATATCACCCTGGCAGAAGATTTAGGGCATTCATTACAGCCTGCTGAGGGTGGAAGGCTAGACTCCCCATTCAGCATTTGCTGGTGTGGATAGGCCTGGGGATATAGTTTCTTTTGTGGTGTTTGGCTGGAATAGAGTGATTATTGTCTAAAATTTAGTCTTGATAGTTTTCACCTTTTCTGGTCATTTTGGCTAGAAAGAATAGGCTTTTCTTGGGGATTTTGTTTGTATCTATTGACTTTTCCTTTTTTCCAATTTCTTCAACTCCAAGTCTGGGGTATATGAGGCACAAAGAAAATCCAGAGGACTATCATCATGTCTTTCCTCTGGTCCCAAGTTCACTTGCCATTCTGCATTCTTTCTGCAATTCTCAGACTTTTCTGAGATTGGTTTTACATCAAGGGCTTTTAGTTGTACTTGGCAGAAAAAATAAAGAAAATGCATTTATTCCATCTTTCCAAGCAGAAGCCCCATATCATTTAAAATTTTTTCTCAGGTATACTTAAGTTTGAGAACTTTGGTTGCTTTTGTCAAGTGAGATTTAGTGTCAAAAGACTGCAAGCTGTCTTATCTTCCTTTCTTTCTGTTTTATTTTTGTTGTTCTTGTTTGTTTGTTTTTTAATTTTCTTTTTAGAGACTGGGTCTTGCTCTGTCATTTAGATTGGATCACAGTTCACTGTAATCTTGAACTCATGTACTCAAGGGATCCTCCCACCGCAGCCTCCTGGGTAGCCAGGACTACAAGCGCACACCACCACGCCTCCTAATTCTCTGCTTTTATTTATTTTTGTACAGATAGAGTTTTGTTACATTGCCCAGGCTGGTCTCGAACTTCTGCCCTCAAGTGATCCTCTTGCCTCGGCCTCTCAAAGGGTACGGATTACAAGTGTGAGCCATTGTACCTGGCCCTCTTTTCTTATCTTGGTTATGTACGTGGCCCTCTTTTCTTATCTTAGTTACTACAGTCAGCAGATCTGATAGGTACTTTCATTAGCAGACTTTTTCAGGTGCCCACTCTCATCCCTCTGGCATGCATTATGGCCATGGTGTGTCACTGATGACTTCTACTGTAATTGTCAACATCACATTCCACCAGAGTGCTTTCCTCATGTTATGGTCGGCTTCTCTACTCAGAAGTCCAGTGAATTAAAATCCATGGAAACAGCCCTCAAACAGTAACTGACTGGAAGGGCTGTATAAATACCCCAACTCCCTTACCCTGTTGGAGTAACTCTGAAGCATTTCATTTTCCAGAGTTTTCATGCTGGGTTAAGTTTTATTTGCCCACAGTAATAGCTTGCCTGTTATTGCACAATATATTGGCTGCCTTCCCTTCTCTGTCTCATTTCCCCATTCCCCGACCCATGTTTCTCGCACCTCTCAATTAAACTGCTTGCTCTGAGATACTTGCCTCAGGCTCTGCTTTTCATCCTTCTCCATACTAGTCCATTCCACTAGGGCTCATGCTGCACTCTGAGCAGTTCACACACTGGGATGGGCCTCTGCTATACAGAAACCATATAAAGTCTTTCCGTTTCAAGCACAGCTATGTCACAGTTCCAAGTTAAGGCTAAAAGCGTTTGAATCCTGGCTTCTTTGCTAGGTTGTTGTGTAACTGTGGAAATGACTCATAGCTTTTCTGAACCTCTATTTCTTCATTTTCAAAATGGGCATAATAATACTTACATCTTAAGTCGAGAGGTTTAAATGAGATAATAAATTTAAAAGGCATCACAGAGTGCCTGGCACATAGTTGCTCCATTTCTTTAAATATCAGCCAGTGTTATTAATAGTATTCATGCCTATTTCTACTTTTCCTTTTAACTTTCTGCCCATCTTTTTCAGTCTTCTTAACAGCTTTGCGTTATCTCGATCCTGTCTTTGGTGCTCTTCTCATCTCACCTTAAGTGTTCTTGTGGGTTGACCTCACCTGATCCCACAGCCTCCATTTCTACTGCATTAAGCACGAAAAGTTCTCTTTCTCCAGCCTCTCCCTCCCTCCTGGTCTCTAAACCCAACATTTTCAACTCTCACTGTAACTCCAAATGCAGTGTGCACAAAATAAGACTTTTCTACACCGACAAATCAAAATGTATCTACTCCCAGTTATTTATCTGTTCCTATTTTGGTTAAAGACATCCTTCATCATCCAGATGCCCAAGCTAGAAATCCTAATTTTAATTTTTTCTTTCTTTATATTTTTCATATTCAAGCAGTTACCAGATTCTGTGACTTCTACTTTTTAAGCTGGTGTTCCCAAACTGAAGATTGCAACCTGTTAGTGATGGCAGTTCATGGGGACCAGTTAACTCTGACGCTGGCAGGCTCTTTCTGGTGACCAGCTTTCACAGTTACTGTTCTCCAGCTGCCAGCTGGGGAAAGTGCTAATTGAAAACAGAAATTCTCCCTTTTAGCCCTTAAATACAAATGTTAAGAGAGTAATCCTGCACAACAGGAATCCCCAACCCCTGGGCCATGGATCAGTACTGGTCTGTGGTCTGTTAGGCACCAGGCTGCAGAGCAGGAGGTGAGCAGTGGGCAGCTGACTAAGCGAAGCTTTATCTCTATTTACAGCTGCTCTTCATCACTCACACCACTGCCTGAGCTCTGCCTCCTGTCAGATCAGCATTCTCATAAGAGTGCAAACCCTACTGTGAACTGCTCATTTGAAGGACCTAGGTTGCATGCTGTTTATGAGAATCTAATGCCTGATGATCTGTCACTGTCTCCCCTCATCCCCAGATGGGACTGCCTAGTTGCAGGAAAACAAGCTCAGGGCTCCCACTGATTCTACATTATGGTGAGTTGTATAATTATTTCCTTATATATTACAATGTAATAATAATAGAAATAAAATGCACAATAAATGTAATGTGTTTGAATCGTCCTGAAACCATCCTCCCTACCCAGTCTGTGGAAAGATTGTCTTCCACGAAATTGGTCCCTGGTGCCAAAAAGGTTGGAGACTGCTGCTGAACAGGAAGGGAGACCTAGGAGAATCTAACCATATTGATTTTTAGAAACTAGGAGGATAAGAATAAACATTTCTTATTTAAAGATG
The DNA here is from genome assembly GCF_003255815.1 of Theropithecus gelada. Taxonomy (NCBI): domain Eukaryota; kingdom Metazoa; phylum Chordata; class Mammalia; order Primates; family Cercopithecidae; genus Theropithecus; species Theropithecus gelada. The sequence goes on from NC_037681.1 coordinate 12,304,738, forward strand.
ATGTAGTGTAAAATAAATACGTGTATTTATTATTTATACACTATTTATCCATATTATACATTTATATGTAATATTTGTATATTACATACATTTTATATGTGTATTTATTAATAAGAAATACAGCTATCTATGATTTACATATGTCATATATATTTGATCTTTGTTCAGAGTTCCTGACACAGAGCTTCTGAAACCCTTGGAATCTCCTGAGTGAGGAGTATCTTTTGTATGCTAATGAGATGACTCTTGGCTGAGGACCTCAGAATGGGGGTTGGTCACCAGAAAGACCAAGCCATGACAGACGATTGGAGCTTTCAACCTCAGTCTCCCACCTTTGAAGAGGGGAGTGGAGCTGGAGATTGAATTTAATCACCAGTGGCCAATGATAGTTTCAATCATGCCTACAAAATGAAACCTCCATAAAAACCCCAAAATGATGGGGTTTGGAGATCTTTTTGGTTGATGAATGCACAGAGGTGCTGAGGGGGTGGTGCACCCAGTGAGGGCGTGGAAACTGCTTCTCCCCTCTCCCATACCTTGACCCTTGCATCTCTTCCATTTGTTTCTTCCTGACTTGTATCCTTTAGAATGATGCACTAATAATAAGTAAAGTGCTTTCCTGAGTTCTGTTAATTGTTCTAGTGGATTATCAAACCTGAGAAATCTATAGGCAGTCAGTCAGAAGGATGGGTAGCTCCTGGGACATCCAGCTATCATCTGAAGTTAGGGCAATCTTGAGGGACTGAGCCCTTTACCTGTTAGGTTTGTGCTAACTCTATCGGTTACTGTCAGAATTGAATTGAATTAAATTGTTGAACATCAAGTTGGTGTCAGAGAATTGGAGAACTGGTGTAGAAAATGACAAGTATTCAGTGTCTGAAAATAATTGCATATTTAGTGTCAGAAGTGGTATGAGAAAAAAGGTATTGCAGATGAGTAATTAGATATTTTTTAAGTTCTGCAATCTTAAAGAAAAATATAATAGGATATGCAAGAGATAGCTAAACAGAAGGTTTTTGAGGGAAAAAGTATTATTCCAAGAAACAGAGGTATAATTTGGATAGCAACAGCCAATTTAAAATGATAGTTCTATGAAACAGGAAACAAAAGATGGGGTAATTTTAAAAACTGAAATAAAAATTAATACCAGTGAGATAAAGAAAATATTTAAGAAAAAATAAGAAAAATTTTCTGCCATGGTAGAATGTAGAAGAGTTAAAAAGAATATTGATATTGCAGAAAATTGATCAGTCTTCTGGAAGATGAATTTGAGAAAATTTCTTAAAATTCAGAGGTAAAGAACAATCAGGTGAAAACAATAAGTATAACACACATGGGTGGCTGGATGCAGTGGTTCATGCCTGTAATCCCAGCATTCTGGGAGGCCAAGGTGAGTGGATCACCTGAGGTCAGGAATTCAAGACCAGCCTGGCCAACATGGTGAAACCCCGTCTCTACTAAAAATGCAAAAATTAGCCAGGCATGGTGGCATATGGCTGTAATCCCAGCTACTCGGGAGGCTGAGGCAGGAGAATTGCTTCAACCTGGGAGATGGAGGTTGCGGTGAGCTGAGATTGTGCCACTGCACTCCAGCCTGAGTGACAGAGCAACACTCCATCTCAAAACAAAATAAATAATAAAACAAAATAATGCACATGGAAGCTAGGCAATAAAGAACCAACTTACGTATAAAAAGGCAAAACAAGAAATGTGGCAGAATAAATCGGAGAATTGGAAGAGAAACACTATTCAAAGTTATAGTTGGAAAACGAAGGTAAAACATTTTTTTTCCACAGTATACATTTTCCTCCAGATGAGACAATACACAGATGCCTAAAAAGAATCTAATGATAAGAACAGAACTGTAATGATAGAAAAGGCATTGGAATTTCCTAAGGGCTATGATTTCTCTTCTTTGTTCTTTAGTCACCCTGATTAAAAAGACTCTCTGGGTATCAAGTAAACACCAATATTTGGAAATATCTTGCTCAAACAGTTGAATTTTAAGTCTATACAAATCTCTCAGGCAGGCAAAAATGTAAAATATGATTAAAATACAGGTTTGAAAAAATATTTACAAACTCAAGCTAGCCATTGTGTTTTACACAAACTACACGCCAGAAAACAATAAGGCATTATTTATAGAGTTTGGGGAAAAAGTGATAAGTCCCTTAAATTCTATACCAAGCAGATGATGTTTATGTCTGAAAACCACAGAAAGATATCAGAGGTAGAAGGAGCCAAGGAGGAAATTAAGCAATAATGTTTCATTTCTGAAAAATATATTTACAGATATAATAAAGTCAATTGAGTTACTAAGTGAACAATGTGTTTTGAAACTTGTGAGCTGGGAAGTCTAAATGTAAAAGAATCAGTAGTGAGCATAGTACCTTTTGTGTTAGTCCATTTGTGTTAGTATAAAGGAATACCTGAGACTGAGGAATTTACAAAGAAAAGAGGTTTATTTGACTCATGGTTTTGTGGGTTGTACAAGCATGGTGCCAGAATATGCTGGCTTCTGGTGAGACCTCAGGAAGCTTACAATCATGGCAGAAGTTGAAGTGGGGCTGGTACATCACATGGTGGGAGAGGGAGCAAGAGAGGGAAGTGGGAGGTGTCAGGCTCTTTTAAACAACCAGCTCTCCTGTGACCTCATAACTGTGAGGAAGTCATCAAGTCATTCCTGAGGAATCTGCCCCCATGGCCCAAATACCTCCCACTTGGCCCCACTTTCAACACTGGGGATTACATTTCAACATGAGATTTGAAGGGGACAAATATACACACCACATTAACATTTAAATCAGTCAGTAAGCAACAATTGCTGATTTGATCAAGGGAATACAAATATTATAAAGTCTAAAAGAAGAAAGACATAATAATGGAATCATAGTAAGTCGGGATAAAATTCCCATAAGAAAAATTATATAGCGAGGTCTGGGAAACATGAGAAATCCAGTCATGATGCCAATAGTATTCATTTGGAAAAAGCTGATTCTAGGCCCAGAGGGACTCTTTAAAACTTCAAGAAACAATTATTTTTCAAATTATATAAACTGTTGTATAGGATAAAAATAAAGCACATTTTGCAACATTTTTTATCAAGGTAGAGAAATTCTGATAACAAATCTTGCCAAGAACTGATCAGAAAAGAGGAAACCATTGATTGATGCCACTTGAATTCAGCAGTGTTTACTCATTTTAATCCACCTTGCGCAATTAAAGTTTATCTCAGAAATGTAAAGATGTCTTCAAATCTATTAGTATCATTCATTTTATCTATAGAAAAAAAGAAACAGTATCTCAATAAAGTTAATGAATATTTAAGCAATATTTAACCTCCATTCTTGATTATAACTTACAGCAAAATGGATATAGAATATCTCAAACCAAAAAACAGCATCCTATTTTACAGTGAAATAGTGAAAGTATTTCTTTAAATGCAGAAGCAAGCAAGCACACACACACCTTGTTATTTAATTTTTAAATTTATTCAATTCATTTTAAAATTTATTTTTTCAGAAAAAGCCAGCCAATGCAATTAGATAAGAATGCAAAATATGGTATGTAAATATTAAGAACAGAGAGATGAAATTATTATTTGTAGATGATATGACTATGGACCTGTGAAATAAAAAGGATGCAGCTGAACAGCTATGTGGAATAATAAAAAGAAACTTCAGCTAGCAAGAAAATAAATACAAAAAGTGATAACTTTCTCCCATAATTACAGTAATTCTTTAAAAAAATTAATTTCTTTAGAGATAAGGTCTTGCTTTGTTACCCAGGTTGGAGGGCAGTGGTGTGATCACAGCTCACTGCAGGTTCTAAATTTTGGGCTCAAGGAATCCTCCCTCCTCTGCCTCCCAAGTAGCTGGGACTATAGGTGCACACCACTGTGCCCTGTTAATATCATTACAATAATTCTTTAAAAATAGTATAAAACCCTGTAGTCAGGAGTATGTTCGGAAAGTAAAGTACTAGACTGATAATAAGATATGAAAACTCTAATGAATAATATGATAAAAAGGCCAGCATGAATAAAAAGATTTCAGTGTCCTGGATGGGAAGACCCAGTAATGGCAAAAACATTAACATTTTTCGAGTAAAAAAACAAATTTCATAAAATTTTAGTGAAACTGTCAATCAGAATTTGGAATCTAACATTATTCTAAATCATCCAGTTGTAAGACTAAATACTCCAGAATGCAAAGGAAATCTTGAAAATATACATGAGGAAAAATTTGCTTTAACAGATATCAAAATATACCACAGGGATGAAAACAGCATGACAATGGCACTAAAATATTCAGATTATTGCAACCAAATATGAGAAGAAAATATAGGTGTGTGATGGGCAATACTGAGTGTCAACTTGATGGGACTGAAAGATACAAAGTATTGATCCTGGATGTGTCTGTGAGCGTGTTACCAAAGGAGATTAACATTTGAGTCAGTGGGCTGGGAAAGGCAGACCCACCATTAATCTGGGTGGGCACCATCTAATCATCTGCCAATGCAGCTAGAAAAAAAGCAGGCAGAAAAATGTGAAAAGAGAGACTGGCCTAGCCTCCCAGCCTACATCTTTCTCCTGTGAGGGATGCTTCCTGCCCTGGAACATTGGACTCCACGTTCTTCAGTTTTGGAACTTGGAGTGGCTCTCCTTGCTCCTCAGCCTGCAGATGGCCTATTGTGGGACCCTGTGATCATGAGAGTTAATACTTAATAAACTCCCCTTTATGAATATGTGTGTGTGTGTGTGTGTGTGTGTGTGTGTGTATATATATATATGTATGTATTCCATCAGTTCTATCTCTCTAGAGAACCCTGACTAATACAGATTTTGGTACCAGAAGTGGTTCTAGAGGAACAGAATATTAAGGATGGAGTTATTTTGTTGGTTTTTGGGTTTCTGGATTTGGCTGCTTAATATAAGTAGACCCCCAAATGCTAAGGACTCTACTTCTAATAGTATGGAGAACACTGATAGTCCTTGGCATGAACTGTTCAGAGAGTTACGCAAAATAGATGCATTTGACACTCCTGATTCATCACTCATGAGAAGCAAGGAGTTTAGTGACTCTGTACATAATACCTTTGACCATATGCGGAGAACCAAGGAACATAATGAAGCTGGTTGGTTGTTCCTAAGTTCAGTGGACAAATTGATGACAGAAAATGATGAACTCAGGAATTCTATCTTCTGGCTTCAGAAGCAGATACTAAGCCTCAAATCTGCTAAGATTGCCCCTGAGTGAGAGTCCTATCTCCTATAGAGAAAGAACTGAAATTGTGGAAAAACAGACACAAACTCTTATCATGCCAGTGGCTAACCTGCAACAAAAGGTTCATGCACAGCCTCACCAGGTGTCTACTGTTAAAGTTAGGGCATTGATTGGAAAAGAATGGAACCCTGCAACTTGCAATGCAGATGTGTGGGAGGACCCGGATGAAACTGGGGACACTGAGTTTGTAAACTCTGAGGAACTCTTTTTGCAAGAAGGAACAGCTTCCCCATCTCCAGTACTGGCAACATCCCCTCCCTGAACCATGCTGCCGTCAGCCTTTACAACTTTGTCTGAGGAGATCAACCCTGTGCTGCCTGAGGCAACAATGATGGCCTCCCCTGAGGCAGTTTCCAGGCAAGATAACGTTGATTCTCCTCGGGAGCCACCCACAGCACCCTTGTTTGCTTCTAGACCTATAACTAGGCTAAAGTCCTGGTGGGCCCCTAGAGGTGAGGATGAGAATGTGATGCATGAGGAAGTGTGCTACACTCAATAAGAACTGCTTGAGTTTTCTAATTTATATGAACAGAAATCCGGAGAACAGTCATGGGAATAGATATTAAGGATCTGGGATAATGGTGGAAGGAACATATAGTTGGATCAGGCTGAATTTATTGATTTGGGCCCACCAAGTAGGGACTCTGCATTTAATGTTGCAGCTTGGGGAGTTAAAAAAAAAAAAGGTTCTAATAGTTTATTTGCTTGGTTAGCTGAAATATGTATTAAATTGTGGCCCACTGTGAGGGAGCTGGAAATGCCTTATCTCCCTTCGTTTAATGTAGAGGAAGGGATCCAAAGGCTTAGGGAGATTGGGATGGTGGAGTGGATTAGTCACTTTAGAGCTACTCATCCCAATGCCTTGCAAAATAGATTTGCGAGGGCAGAACATGCATCTTTGAAGAGCCCTGTAATCGCTCTTCTCTGTATGTTAGATCTAACAGTGGGAACCACAGTCACTCAACTGTATAATTTAAATACAATGGGAATAATTGGATCTTGAAGTGGCAGGGGCCAAGTGGCAGCACTTAGTCATCAAAGGCAAGGTGGGCGTAGCTACCATAATGGACAGCAGAAGCAAAGTGGCAATCAGAATAATCAGAATAGTCTGACTCATGTATAACTCTGGCACTGGCTAATTAATCATGGTGTTCTTAGAACTGAAATCAATAAGAAGTCTACTGCAATCCTACTTAATTTATGCAAGCAGAAAACTTCTAGGTTGAATGGACAAAAGACTAATTCAAATTATAATGACAGAGAATCACAGACCCTCAATCAATTTCCAGACTTGAGCTAGAACCCTTTGAATGAAGGGGAGGCCAGGTCTCCTTGAGGAAGGACCCCACTACATTGCCCACAATTTATGCATTTAATCTTTCTCCCATCCTTCCCCAAGGAGACCTTTGGCCTTTTACCAGGGCATCTGTGCTTTGGGGAAAGGAAAATTATCAGATATTTTGGGGACTACTGGACACTGACTCTGAGCAGTCATTGATTCTGGGGAACCCAAAACATCATTGGGGTCCCGAGTTAAAGTAGGGGCTTATGGGGTTGAGTTAATTAATGGAATTTTAGCTCAGGTCTGACTTACAGTGGGTCCAGTGTGTCCCTGGATTCATCCTGTGGTCATTTCCCCACTGCCAGAATGCATAATTGGCATAGACATACTTAGCAGCTGGCAGAACCACCACATTGGCTCCCTGACTGGTAGGGTGAGGTCTATTATGGTGAGAAAGGCCAAAAGGAAGCCATTAGAGCTGCCTCTACCTAGAAAAATAGTAAATCAAAAACAATATTGCATCCCTGGAGGGATTATGGAGATTAGTGCCACCATCAAGGACTTGAAAGATACAAGGGTGGTGATTCCCACCACATCCCCATTCAACTGTCCCATTTGGCCTGTGTAGAAGATAGATGGATCTTGAAGAATGACCGTGGATTATTGTAAGGTTAACCAAGCTGTGACTCCAATTGCAGCTGCTGTACGAGAAGTGGTTTCATTGCTTGAGCAAATTAACACATCTGGGACCTGGTGTGCAGCCATTGACTTGGCAAATGCCTTTTTCTGCATTTCTGTCCACAAGGCCCACCAGAAGCAATTTGCCTTCAGCTGGCAAGGCCAGCAATATGCCTTGACTGCCCTACCTCAGGGGTATATTAACTCTCTGGCTTTGTGTCATAATCTTTTTCGGAGAGGACTTGATTGCTTTTCGCTTCCACAAAATATCACACGGGTCCATTACGTTGATGACATTATGCTGATTGGATCCAGTGAGCAAGAAGTAGCAAACACACCGGACTTATTGGTGAGACATTTGTGTGTCGGAGGATGGGAAATAAATCCAACTAAAATTCAGGGGCCTTCTACCTCAGTAAAATTTCTAGGCATCCAGTGGTGTGGGGCCTGTTGAGATATTCCTTCTAAAGTGAAGGATAAGTTGCTGCATTTGGCCCCTCTTACAACCAAGAAAGAGGCATAATGCCTGGTGGCCCTATTTGGATTTTGGAGGCAGCACATTCCTCATCTGGGTGTGTTGCTCCAGCCCATTTATCAAGTGACCTGAAATGTTGCCAGTTTTGAGTGGGGTCCAGAGCAGGAGAAGGCTCTGCAACAGGTCCAGGCTGCTGCGCAAGCTGCTCTGCCACTTGGACCATATGACCCAGCAGATCCAATGGTACTTGAAGTGTCAGTGGCAGATAGGATGTTGTTTGGAGCCTTTGGCAGGCTCCCATAGGTGAATCACAGCGTAGGCCTCTAGGATTTTGCAGCAAGGCCCTGCCGTCTTCTGCAGATAACTGCTCTCCTTTTGAGAGACAGCTCTTGGCCTGTTACTGGGCTTTAGTGGAAACTGAGCGTTTGACTATGGGTCATCAAGTCACCATGCAACCTGAACTGCCTATCATGAACTGGGTGCTTTCTGACCCATCTAGCCATAAAGTGGGTCATGCACAGCAGCATTCCATCATCAGATGGAGGTGGTATATATGTGATCAGGCTCCAGCAAGTCCCAAAGGCACAAGTAAGCTTCATGAGGAAATAGCTCAGATGCCCATGGTCTCCACTCCTGCCACCCTGCCTTCTCTCCCCCAGCCTGCTCCGATGGCCTCAATGGTAGTTCTGTATGATCAGTTGACAGAGGAAGAGAAGGCTAGGGCCTGGTTCCCAGATGGTTCTGCACGATAGGCAGGTACCACCTGAAACTGGACAGCTGCAACACTACAGCCCCTTTCTAGGATGTCCCTGAAGGGCAGTGGGGAAGGGAAATCTTTCCAGAGGGCAGAATTACACGCAGTGCACCTGGTTGTGCACTTTGCATGAAAGGAGAAATGGCCAGATGAGCGGTTATATATTGATTCATGGGCTGTAGCCAATGGTTTGGCTGGGTGGTCAGGGACTTGGAAGATGCATGATTGGAAAATTGGTGACAAAGAAATCTGGGGAAGAGGTATGTGGATGGACCTCTCTGAGAGGTCAAAAATTCTGAAGATATTTGTATCCCATGTGAGTGCTCACAAGTGGGTGACCTCAGCAGGGGAGGATTTTAATAATCAAGTGGATAGGATGAACCATTCTGTGGACACAACTCAACCTCTTTCCCCAGCCACCCCTGTCATCCCCCAGTGGGCCCATGAACAAAATGGCCATGGTAGCAGGGATGGACATTACACATGGGCTCAGCAAAATGGACATCCACTCACCAAAGCTGACCTGGTTATGGCCACTGCTGAGTGTTCAGTTTGCCTGCAGCAGAGACCAACACTGAGCCCTTGGTATGGCACCATTCCTCAGGGTGATCAGCCAGCTACCTTGTGGCAGGTTGATTATATTGGACCTCCTCCATCATGGAAAGGGCAGATACTTGTCCTCACTGGAATAGATACTTACTCTGGATATGGGTTTGCATATCCTGCATGCAATGCTTCTGCCAAGACTACCGTCTGTGGACTCACGGAATGCCTTATCCATGGTGATGGTATTCCACACAGCATTGCCTCTGACCAAGGCACTGACTTTATAGCTAAAGAAGTGCAGCAGTGGGCTCATGCTCATGGAATTCACTGGTCTTACCATGTTCCCCATCATCCTGAAGCAGCTGGATTGATAGAACAGTGGAATAGCCTTTTGAAGTCACAATTACAATGCCAACCAGGTAATGATACTTTTCAGGGCTGAGACAAAGTTCTCCAGAAGGCCACGTATGCTCTGAATCAGTGTCCAATATATGGTACTGTTTCTCCCATAGCCAGGATTCAGAGGTCCAGAAATCAAGGGGTAGAAGTGGAAGTGGCACCACTCACCATCACCCCTAGTGATCCACTAGCAAATTTTTGCTTCCTGTTTCCACAACATTACATTCTGCTGGCCTAGACGTCTTAGTTCCAGAAGGATGAACATTGCTACCAGGAGACACAAAACGATTCCATTAAACTGGAAGATAAGATTACCACCTGGATGCTTTGGGTTCCTCCTACCTTTAAGTCAACAGGCTAAGTAGGGAGTTACGGTATTGGTTGGGGTGATCAACCCGACTATCAAGATGAAATCAGTCTACTACTCCACAACAGAGATAAGGAAGGGTATGCATTGAATACAGGAGATCCATTAGGGCATCTCTTAGTATTACCATGCCCTGTGATTAAGGTCAATGGGGAACTACAATATCCCAATCCAGCAGGACTATAAATGACCCAGACCCCTCAGGAATGAATATTTGGGTCACTCCACCAGGAAAAAAACCATGACATGCTGAGATGCTTGCTGAAGGCAAAGGGAATACAGAATGGGTAGAAGAAGGTAGTCATCAATATCAGCTACGACTGCGTGACCCAGTGCAGAAGTGAGGACTGTAATTGTCAGTATTTCTTCCTTCTTTTGTTAAAAATATGTTTGTGCATATATACACTTGGACTAGGAAAATATTTTATTTCCTTTCTTCTCTATTATGTGATACAAAATTTATTGAGTTCACATCATCATTTAAGTATTGTTAACTTTATGTAATAATATTTGGGTTGGGGATTGGTATGTTTCCGGTTGTACAAAGCATAGCTGTATTATGTTAGGTGTAATTATGACCTTATTATTGTCTTTATTTGAAGATTATGTATGATCTCAGGAAATGTATATGGTTCAAGTTGACAAGGGGTGGACTTGTGATGGTTGATACTGAGTGTCAACTTGATTGGATTGAAGGATACAAAGTATTGATCCTGGATGTGTCTGTGAGAGTGTTGCCAAAGGAGATTAATATTTGAGTCAGTGGGCTGGGAAAGGCAGACCCACCTGTAATCTAGGTGGGCACCACCCAATCAACTGCCAGTGCAGCTAGAATAAAAGCAGGCAGAAAAATGTGAAAATAGAGAGACTAGCCTAGCCTCCCAGCCTACATCTTTCTCCTGTGCTGGATGCTTCCTCCCCTTGAACATCAGACTCCAAGTTCTTCAGTTTTGAAACTCAGACTGGCTCTCCTTGCTCCTCAGCCTGCAGACAAACTATTGTGGGACCTTATAATTGTGTGAGTCAATACTTAGTAAACTCCTCTTTATATATATACACACACACATATTATTTATTTATTTATTTATTTATTTATTTATTTTTGAGATGGAGTCTCGGTCTGTCGCCCAGGCTGGAGTGCAGTGGCACGATCTCAGCTCACTGCAGGCTCCGCCTCCTGGGTTCACGCTATTCTCCTGCTTCAGCCTCCTGAGTAGCTGGGACTACAGGTGCCCGCCACCACTCCTGGCTAATTTTTTTGTATTTTAGTAGAGATGGGGTTTCACTGTGTTAGCCAGGATGGTCTCTATCTCCTGACCTTGTGATCCACCTGCCTCAGCCTCCCAAAGTGCTGTGATTATATATGTATTCCATTAGTTCTGTCCCTCTGGAGAACCCTGACTAATACAAGGTGAATACATAATATTGAAGTGGATGGGAGAACCTACACTAAATTACACTAGAGACGGAAAGTGTAAAGGAAAGTCTAATACATTCTACCATATTATAATTCACAAAAATTAAGCAACTCCCGCCCCTAGTTTCTATATTACAATAACAACTAACAAAGCAAAATTAATTTAAAAATAGAAGGCAAATAACAAACTTGGAGAACATTCTTGTAATTAAATGACAAAAGTTAACATTCGTTCTTAAATATAAAACAGCTTTTCTACATCAATAAGAAGAAAAGGAATATCCCAACAGACAAATAAGGTCATGAAGAAGGTCACTAGAGAAAAATACATGCAAAAAACTTCAAACATCAGAAATCAGTTAATTACAACATAAAGCGTGATACAAATTATTACAAATTTAAAAGAATGAGAATAATCAGCATTTTTCATATTTGTGAAAGTGGGTGTTCTCTCCTAAATGGATATGAAGGGTATTATTTGGTACAACAGTTTAGAGGGGCCAGTAGATGTGTGTGTATACACATATAGTAAATACTGTAAAAATACTTTTTCCTTTTCATCCACTAATTTTATCTATAAGGTTTTTTTCCCCCTAAGGACAACATTGAATAATGTAGTTTCTTTATAAATTTTAAGGATCTTTATTTCTATGTCTGTTCTTTTCTTTAGCTTTCCATATATATATATTTTAATCATAGCATTGTTACAATTCTGAATGATATTTTTTCCTTCATCATTGCTTCAGGACTGCAAATTCTCGTCCATACAGCTCAAAAGTCATGATTTATAATTTCTAAATATATTCAGTGACATTGATTGAATGACAAAACAAATCTAAAGACAATATTAAAAATGTACCAGGAAGACTCTAAAGTTCTGTTCTAAAAAATAAAACCTACTAAAAAGTACACCAGCAAGTGACCTGGGTTTTAAGTTGAATTAAAAACAAAGCAAAACTGTAAACAATAAACGATTAGTTGCAACTTCATTTGACAGTAGGACCGGAGTAGGTTTTTGGATTAGAAACGTTAAGTGCTGAGATCATGTCTTATCGGTCACGGGTTGATGCGAAGAGGGCACATTCCAGGGAAGGGCCTTAGCAGAGGAGAGGTAGGCAAAAATCAAAACTGGTGCCTCTGACCTGAAGCACCAGGAGTTGCAAGATTTTGTGTGACACCTGTATTCGGGTTTCTCAGGATAGAACTTCAGAAATGGATGTTGTGGCCTGTTGAAAGCAACAATGCTGTGATATGCAAGAGTGTTACGTCCCTGTCAGTGTAATATTAATTTATTGGAAGTAAACAGCCATTATCAAGACTCATAAAAGGAATAATTAATGGTATTGTTAGCTTTTTAAAAAAATTAGAAAATAAATGGCCACTTTGGTTTTGAAATGCTAATTGAGTACCATGGGATCATTTCCAGTTAGTCAAGTTTATTCCTCCCAAAGCTAGTTTTGCAAATACAGGGCAGAACCTCAGTCAGTATTGCTCACATGTAGATCTATTCAACCTATATGAAAAGAAAAAGGAAGACCCTTAATTGAAGAGACTCCCTGCAGGACCTACTCAGGCCGGGCTCTTGCTGGTCATCACAGCACAAGGTGCATGTAAATCCCCTGGGAGCCTGATTTCCCAGAAGATTTTTGAGGAACACATTCCACACTGAGAAACAGTTGACAAGATGATTTATTAATATAAGCTGGGGACAGGAGGGAAACAAAAAATAAAAATAAACTAGCAGCTTGAAAAGGAGAAATTAGCCTTTGGAGTCTGTTTTGATATTTAGAAATCAGGACATCATTTTCCTTTCATCGGTGGTCCCATTGCAATTTTCCTTCCCTGTCTGGTCAATTTGAAAAAGACTGACATGAGGAGGCTTTCTGTCATGGGATTTGAAGCTGCATGCCTTTAAAAGCTTCCCAGCCCTGCACAACCTCTAGATCCTTGCCAGTTGGCTTGAATTCTTCTATGTTTGCAATTTGCACGTATATATTTTAAAAGGAAAATAATCCCTGGCATAAGGAGGTGGTCTCTGTTTTCCTCTCTTCCCAGTGGTTTCTCTTAAACCCCACCCTGAGCCAGCCGTGTTCACCTCTCCCCACAGAGGCAAACAAAGGAGTCATTACTGCTCCTCCTGGAACCAGAGATCACCAGCAAGTGGGAGGGCCGGTGCTGCCATGGCAGTAGGCACATCTGTCACTCAAGAAATGTCACCCTGCCTTGACCAATCCATTGTACAGTTGGAATGGGGAAAGCGCTTATTTGGAAAGGTGCAGAGATGAACAGCTGTTGACATCTGGGCCAGTCTGGGAAGGGGGTGCAGGCTTGTACAGCACATCTGCTTTCAAGAGAATGTTCACTTATGGTAGGAAAGCTTCTGTTATAAATAGGTTCTTACACACAAACACAAATACACACCTCCCTCTCCACCCCCCAACCAAACCACCCTACTCAATCCCCTCTCTTACCTGTTTTTGGACGATTTCCCTCCAAACTCATGTATTTTAAGAAGCATAGCTTTTGTGTGAACCTATCCGCTAGTGCCAATGCCTCACTATTCACCACTGAAGGAAGTTGAAATAAACAGCCTTGTCCCCAGCCCCCTCTGGCTCAGTAAAACCAATTACCAACTGAGCACAAAAGTGCCCAGTGAAAAACAAATAAACAAACACAAAACCTCAAACCGTGGTGCAGTCACATTTTAGGGGAGGCGACAGAAGCTTTTATTTGCAAAGGCCCAGAGCTGAAGAGATTTTTGAAATTAGCAAAGGCTCACCGCTGCCTGGGAACATAGAGGATACCGAGAGCCCCTGGGACACCCGGCCACTTCCCTCACTTCATGGTGAAAGGAAAAAGCCGCTTTAATTGCCGAAGTTTATTTTTTCACAGCAGTCTTTAGAGGAAGACCCTTGGCAATCCGCACTTTGAAGATTTATACATGGCACTTACCAACTCTACTTTTATATATTTGAAATAAAAATAGCTCAGCAGTAATTTGCTTCTTTTTTTTTTTTTACCCTTATTTTAAAACTCATTCCTCTCCTACCTTTGAAGTGTAGAGGACTCTCAGTCACCAGCCTTTTTGGATGGCAGAATGTTAATGATAAGAATTTATTTTCTGTGCTAACAAATGTTTTCCTTGGAGATTTTTTTTTTTATCATTTTAGATGGAACTTTTAAAAAAGACATAAATTAAATCAGATTGTTGAGAAATTTCACTGGGGAACAACGCCTTCCTTTATAAGATTCTCTGGATCTCTGAAATGCTCAAAGAGGTTACAGTTTCTCCAGAGAGAAGAAAATACTCACCACTAAGACATTAAGTCAAAGAGCATTTTCTTCTAAGGAGATTTTATTCCAATGATATGAAAGACCAATAAGGATACTAGTAATAAAGTAAAAATTTGAAAAACCAAAATATCTTATAGACCTTCAGGAAGGTCTTCTTTCTGCTCAAAGTTCCTGCAAGTGCTTGCTAAGGATTGTGAAGCATTTCTCTAGAGCTCTGATCAGCAGATTTGATATATGGATTTAGATCAATTTTTTCTTACGGCAAATGTATGTGTTATTCTCCGTCTTCATTTGGTGCTATTTGCTGAGTGGCTGTTACCTGGGGGGCAAAGGTCACCTCGCTCTCTGGCGGTTGAGGCAGCCGAATAATCTTTTACTCCTCATAAGAGGAGTGTGAGATATTAAATCACACTTGACGTACCTGAGGCACAGCAACTTCATCCATATTTTATCTGCTGTAAATTTAATACCACAGCACTTTTTAGGGTGATGTATTTATTAACTGGCTGGGGATGAGCAGTACAGAAATTCAGTTTGTTCAGGAAAATAAAATGAAGACAGTCTGACAAGTTTATGAAGTAAGCACAATAGCTATTTATTACTTTTTAAACACACAGTTTGCTGAAATGTCTTTAGCAGTGTTTGTTCAATAAATGCATAATGCTTTCTAAATCATCTCAGCTTATTTTTTTCTTTGAATTTTAATAAAGCCTTTTTCTCTTAAAGCAATCTGCTTTCCTCCCACTGACGGTGGCTGTTTCCGACGGCTTACCTGGCACTCTTAGGTAAAGAAGCGGAGCTTTGTTCTGTGTGAACCACCCTGTGGCATTGTGGGAAATGGAATCACATTTAGGCTTGCTGCAAGTCAGCCTCCTGCCCCCGAATCAGCTGATAAACTGTTTCAGAGAGACAGGGCTGTCTTCGCCAGAGGACTGCTTCTTTCAATGACCCTGCTCCACTTTCCTTTCTTTCTCTCGCTTTTTCTCTCCTTATCTCTCTTTCTCTTTCTATTTTAACATCTCCTGTGTTTCACAGCACTTGTACTCTGACATCTTTATTTTTAGCTGCAGATAAATTACACTTTGCTTGTATGATCCATGTGCTACCTCTCTTGCTCTTTGGTGACACGAGGATATGTCAGCTATTTATTGAAAAGGGAGAATGAGGTCCGCACCATGTACTTGTATGGTCATTAAGTCTCATGCAACTTTCTTTTCCCTTCCTTTCTTGAAAGATACAACCTTGAGAACCTCACAGCATTTTTGTGATTATAATAGTTGCCTTTTGTACTTATTTGCCGGTCATTTTCATCTGTGATCTTTGGCCTTCAGTCAATTGGATCCCCAGCTTGTAGCTGGTGTCTCTAAAGAAATCAGGGAGGCGCTACACCTTAATTTGATATTAAGTGTCCTAACTCCACAGAATGGGACCAGAGCAGTGATTCTCCAAGTGTGTTCCAGAGCACAGCAGGCAGCACCTGGTAACTGTTGAATATGCAAAGTCTCTGGTCCCACCCCAGACCCACTGAATCAGAAGCCTGGGGATGGGCTCAACAGTCCAGGGTTTCACAAGCCCTCTAGGTGTTTCTGATGCCGGTTCAAGTTTGAGAATCAATGGACTAAAGTCTTGATAAACCACAAACAGGTGATCTATTTGCAGCATTAGCATCTCTTGTCGGCCCCTCCCTGACTTACCCCAGGCTTCCAGGAGGATCCTCAGGGAGTGGAGTGCACAAATTTGCCAGCTTTAGGAGCACTGTTCTGATGAAGTGGACTCAGTGCTGCGTACAAATAACGTGTTGGATGACCCAGTGCCGGTAGAAGCCTCTCTCGGCATGTCTCATCCAAAGACAACTGTAACTTGCTTTAGGAAGAAAAAAGGGCAAGGGAACTAACGTTTTCTTTTTGAGGGAAAGGAAACTGCTATCAATAGGACTCTTTAAAAAGGAGTTCTCACAACTTTTAAATTCTGTGGTGATATGCTTACTTGTATGCCTCTGGTCTTCTTAAAACATTTACTACTCTAAATAAGATCTGAATATTTTCAGGAAACAACATTTCAGTTCAACTGGGTGTGCACTGGTTCTTTTTCTTTGGCATATTTAAAAATAATATATAAATAGGGAAGACTTCAAACCTATCTCTTTATCGTCCCTTTTAATATATTAGCTCTTCCTACGCTATTACTGTTCTATACCTGCCTGTTAATATATCCCCTTCCTGAGCACACCATTCCAAGACACATCTTAATTTGTTCCTTTATTTATTCTTTTCTCCACAGCATTGGAAGATCAAATCTTCCATGTTGCCCTATTGCTTCTGACAATGTATCAAACCACATCACTTTTTCAGCTTTGGATCTTACCCTCTGCAGAAGTTCATTACGTAACCGATTTCATGTTAAGTAAACAGGGTTTTCTGCAGTTCTGAACATTCACAGAAACTCAGATTCACCACCAGAATCTTAGGAGGCATTTTGGTGTCTGATGCAATTTAGTACTTAAATGGAGACACAATCTGATGTCTGACCTGAATTGTTTAACTATAAAATATGTTCCTATTAGGAAAGTCACATCCCACAAAAGGAAACATACTGTGAGAGAGGACTGAGGAAAAATTAAATGACTTTCCAAAGCCTAAACCTCTGAAATATGTTAGTCCCTTTTACTTCAGGGTAACAACAAAGCATTTTTTTTTTTTAACATTCTGAAAGCTTTAAAATGTACACCTATAATAACATCTTTATACTCCTGAACTTCAGCAACTGAGGGAAAAAGAAAAATCTACTTATTAGGTGTATATATGCACGTGTATGTTGTTGAGAAAAATGTAATATGTATATAAATATATAATATAGATGCTATATATGAGATACAATTGATGCTGTATATACATAATAGTGTTGTTTTTCAAACAGCTGACTGTGACTGGATTGTCGCTCTTGGAATCTACTTGGTTGGTCATGATCTGCATTAAAAAAAGACATTGAATAGTCAAACTAAATAGACTAAAATAGGATACAAGAGAAAATAGCAGAAGACATTACTGTATATAGTGAGGCTAAATATTATTTTTGGGAAACTTGTTTTAGTATAAGTAAGTATGTATACTGGGTCATGATATAAATACACTGACATAAAGAGTTGAATATTTATAGTTAGTGACTTTATTATTAGTGTGATTTGCCTGGTATTCTCTTACCTTTAACAATAGTAATCAAACAATAACATCCCCTCCTAAATACATAAAAAAATCTATATCCAAATATCATAAATAAAATAAAAGATATGGCTATGCAGCATTGAAGCATAGAACTTAGAGCAGTCTTTAAATACCTTGATCCATTCACTCATTTATACATTAATGAAACTTGAATAAATTAATAAACCTCCCTGTGCCTTGATTTATTTTTTATTTTTTATTGGTTTTTTTTTTTTTTTTGAGACAGAGTCTTGCTCTGTCACCCAGGCTGGAGTGCGGTGGCGTGATCTCGGCTCACTGCAAGCTCTGCCTCCCGGGTTCATGCCATTCTCCTGCCTCAGCCTCCCCAGTAGGTGGGACTACAGGCACCTGCCACCATGCCTGGCTAATTTTTTTTTTATGTATTTTTAGTAGAAACAGGGTTTCACTGTATTAGCCAGGATGGTCTCCATCTCCTGACCTCGTGATCTGCCCACGTTGGCCTCCCAAAGTGCTGGGATTACAGGCGTGAACCACTAAGCCTGGCCTCCTTGATTTTTCTATCTGCAAAATGCCACTGATACTAGAACCTACCTATTAAATTCTAGAGCGGATTAAATGACTTAATATATGTAAAGTACTTAGTACAAGTACTAAATACAATTTTTTTGTTAGTATCTGTACTTAATGCATGCCTACTATGTGTAAGACCAGTGCTGGGTTCATGAGGAATCCAACATGGGTTACGCATTTTGTTTGGTTTCTGCCTCAAAGGAGACTTTAGCTCAAACTCCTATGTATCATCTTTAGGCATACGTCAAAATGAAGGGGTTGCCATCAATGTTTGCTTATTTAAGAGAGATTTACTTATTTTTCTGTGTTTTGAGAAGACTAAAGCAAAAAGGAAAGTCAAAAGACTCAACTCGAGGCTCTAGCAGAATGGAGCAGCATCAGGAACATGAGGCCCTTTCCAACTGGGGAGACCTTTATCAAATTTCTGGACCTGGCAGAACGGTCCTCGTCTGTGCAATGACTTCCAGGTTCTGTCTGCTGTGACAGAACTGCATCGTCCCCAAACTCATATGTTGAAGTCCTAACCCCCATTGTGACTGTATTTGGAGACAGGGCCTTTAGGAGGTAATTCAGGTTAAATGGGATCAGAAAGGCAGGGCCCTAATCCTACAGGACTAATGTTCCTAAAAGAAGAGAGATACCAGGGATGGGCACTCACAGAGCAAAGGCCATGTGCGGACACAGCAAGAAGGGCGCCGTCTACGGCAAAGGAGAGGAGCCTCACCAGAAATAACCATTCCGGCACCCTGATCTGTCCTTCCAGCCCTCAGAAATATTGAGAAAATAAGTTTTCATTATTTAAGCCATGTGGCCTATGGTAGTTTGTTACGGCAACCTTCCAACTCTGAAATTTTAAAGGTGGTCACCAGGGTGTAGAGACCTAACCCTTTCTATCTTGTCCCTTTCCCTGACTGTCTTGGCTCCATGACTTGAGGGTCTTCTCTCTGTGATGAGACCCTCCTCCCAGTGCAGATGGACACACTCTTGAATGGTCATCTCATTCATCTCCTACCCTAACACCTTCCTCCAATTAACTGTTAAGGTCAAGGCAATAAAACTGCTTTTCCCCATAAAAGGACTGGCTGAGGAAAATTTCAGTGTACTACATATTCACAGTTCTCAGGTCAAGAAGATGTCTGTAGTGGGTTTAATAGTGTTACAGTGTCCCTCAAACTTCATGTTCACTGGGAATCTGTGAATATGACCTTATTGGGAAATAGGGTCTTGCAGATGTAATCAAGCTAAGAAGAGATGTATTTGGAGACAAGGGTTTTAGGAGGTAATTCAGGTTAAATGGGATCATAAGCGCAGGGCCCTACTTCCTGTAGGGCCCAAGGTGTGCCCTATTCCAATACGACTGGAGTTCTAAGAAGAAGGAAATTTGGACACAGACACACAGGAGAGGAGGCCACATGAAGACTGGAGATGTCGATTGAAGTGTTGCATCTACAAGCCAGCCACTAGGGATTGCTGGCAACTACCAGAAGCTAGAAGCATCCAAGAAGTACCCTTTCCTAGAGACCTCAGAGACAGCATGGTCCCCCTGCATTTTAATTTCAGACTTCCAGCTTCCAGAACCATGCAGAATACCTTTCTGTTGTTTTAGACCACCCAGCTTGTGGTAATTCATGATGCCAGCCCCGGGAAACAAATAGAATGTTCAAGAGTTAAATAAACCACAAACGCAAGTTATTTATATTTGGAATCAATATATAAAATTTTGCATAAATTAATTGCCCGCCATATTGCAAAAGTTCCCAAACAACACCATGTAACCAATGACTGTGGCTTGGAAGGATACTAATAAAATGACAAATATGCATGGTTATTCATTTTATAAATACCTATTGGGTACCCATGGTGTGCTAAGCAATATCCTGGGCAGTGAAATTATGTATAACAGGGACATAGGCCAGGCATGGTGGCTCACGCCTGTAATCCCAGCACTTTGGGAGGCCGAGGCGGGCAGATCACCTGAGGTCATGAGTTCAAGACCAGCCTGGCCAATACGGTGAAACCCTGTCTCTACTAAAAATACAAAAATTAGCCAGGTGTGGTGGCAGGTGTCTGTAATCCCAGCTACTTGGGAGGCTGAGCAGGAAAACCACTTGAACCTGAGAGGCAGAGGTTGCAGTGAGCCGAGATTGTGCCATTGCACTCCAGCCTGGGCGACAGAGTAAGACTCCGTCTCAAAAACAAAAACAAAAACAACAAACAAACAACAAAAAAAACCAAACACACACACAAAAAACAGGGACACATTAGGCCTAGAAGTTGTTTCTACCTTTCATTTTCCAAGTCATTGAAGAGCTTGATTCTTTTCAGTCTGTTCTGTAACTCTGGGAGGAGTCAAACATGCATTTGTAATTAAGCATTGCAACGACTGAAGTGGGAGGAGATGTGGCTAAAACCATGAAAGAAGAGTTGTGTTGTTTTTGCTTTATGTGTCAGGTGCCCTCATCCAAACGTTAGGTATTTCTCCAGTCCTTTTTTCATTTCTCACTTCTGATCCTAAGGAGTCAGAAGTTCAGGTCCTGTTTACACATCACTGAGGGTCTAATGCCCATCATGCTGTGGGTCAGGAGCTGGGGGTTGAGGGCTCCCGTGGATGTGTTTCCTGTCCAGAGAGTACAGAGAGAGTATACTAGGCCCAGGGGATGAGATGGATATGTACATTGAGAAAAAAAAAAAAAAGAAAAGCAAAAGACTAGAGAATGTGTGAAAACCACAGTGGAACTCAAAGTTATATAAAATTGTGGGGAAAAGAGCTAGAGATGATATCTACACAAGATATTTGAGCTGGGCATTGAGCACAAAGGGAAATGCATCTGGGAAGGAGACAGGTGGTGGGGGGTGGGGAATGGAGCTTAGCCAGATGAATTGAGGTCATTTCCTGGACTTTATTCCTTAACGGATGAAGAAGATCGGAACTAAAGGCCAAATGCAAATGTATTATTGTCTTTAACAAAGATGACTCTTTCCCACACGGAAGAGTTGACAGAGAAAAGTGATGTTGGAGGTAGGAAGGCCTTAAAGGAAACCATTTCCCTCATTTAAAGTTCCCGAGTTTCAGGTCTGGCACTGCATGGAAGAACATCATAGACGTTAAGGCAAAAGTTTTTCTTAAGAGTTTATTTTCTCTTGAAATCACACTCATCAGAAGCAATTGCTTGATTTTTGAGAATGTGTGTGGAACAGCTGAGATGATAATAAAGCGGCTGCCTGTTCAGGCCAGGCCTTATGTGGGTGCTTTATATGATGCTCTCATCTAGTCGGTATCCTGGCCCCGTGAGGTGGGTGTGACAGGAATCCTCACTGGACCAAAGCAGACATTAAGAGCTGAGAGCCAGTGGTTGAGCTTTTGGTACTAAGGTTGCAAACAGGAACCCGAGGGCTCTGGGACCACATCAGCCTTCTTTGATGTTTCTTCCTCAGGCTACTTGCATTATAATCCCTTTGTGTTCTTTAAACCTTTGGGCATCACCTTATACTCACTGAGTCAAATTCTGTCCGTGAAGCCTGGAGGTCTGCATTTCTACAAGCTATCCAAGGTGACTTTTTTCAAGCTTGCGGAAGTTTGAGAACCACCAAGCTATACTTTATACAGGGAGTGGCCTGGAGGGGACCTCAGGACAAAGCCACATTTTTGAGTTTCCTGAAGGGTGGATCCTTGTCCTACATCATGAAATACCAAGTGTCTGACATGAGGCAGTCATTTTCATTTTTATCCAGGCGGATTTGAGTAGGGGAATGGGAAGGTGAGAGGGAAATGGGACCAAAAGAAGTCCGCAAAGGGGAAAAATCTATAAGATGAGAAAGGCAAATGAAGCAAAGAAATGACATGAATGAGCCATTGAAGCGGCAGGAGAGGAAATGTTACAGGGCCTCTATCAAAGACCTGGGGAAACGATCAAATACTTCAACTTCGTTGGCTTTCCTTTGTTCCTATATGAGTGCCCACCATTCTTCCACTTTCTGGCTCCTTTACTTAATCGAAGATTGTGAGGGTGCAGGGAATTCATATGACAAAATAAAAGTGAAAGGAGCAACCATCATTCATGAACAATTTGTGCTTTTTCCCTTTGCAGAAAATGACAATGATAAAAATAACCTCCTTCCGCCACCCACCCAAATAGTGAATGCAAAATACAGCATCTGCTGGCAACATTTTAATGCCTTTAAAATCCAACTCGAATTAGTGAATCAGAATCTCTTGCTCAGGTTGAAAAACCTCCTCAGGTGATTTTGATGTCTGTTCCGACTTAATAATCCCTGGGCTAGGTCATCCCAAGGGCCTTTTTTAACTCTGTCAATCGATTTTTACCAAGTATTCGTAGGATAAATGTCACAGGTGTGTGGGGAGGGATTTCATCCTGCTTAGATCTCAAATTGAAGGCTCCGAGTGTTTCTTAATATATAGGCCACTGTTTTCCTCCCACGCTGTCTGTGACGCTGTTTGTTTTCAGCGTGGCCTAATTTCATGTGAGGAGCGGGTCTGTGGCACACGGTAATTCTCACGAGGAACGTTGTGCATTTAAAATAGGACAGGGTGGACACATCGATCTCAGCTCTGGGAATGAGGAGACTGATGCTGAATTGCCCAGAGAGCTTGGTCTCTGGTGAAATGGAGAATTACTGAATCCGTTAAAAAAGGAAAAAAAGTCAAAAAAGAAAATGCCCAGCCAGGGGTGAGTCATTTAGCTTTTGATAAGTGGGATAAACTGAGATGCTTTAGGCCAGGGACCTGTCTGTCAGCCCTGCATGGGCTGAAAGGACCACACAGCAAGCGAGTGGAAGAAAAGCTGAGAGGGAAAGTGGGTGGTGGGAAGGGAGGGCTCCTACCAGGCGTGGCTGGAGCTGCTCAGAGTGGACTCCTAGGGGCTTTGCCGTCCCAGTGCCCTGAGGGTATGTGCTGGGGCCAGCAGGAGCTAAGAAGTGCAAGGATGGCAGTGAGGAGGTTGCTTTTGTCGGGGATCACAGCAACAGCTCCTTCCCAACTATTCCCCCGGAGATCCTGCAGCAGACATTTTTACACTGGCTGATGTGTAGAAAAAGGAAGGAGTTTTGGCAAGGATGACTTCTGCCAAAATGATCTCTTGAGGTTTTTATTTTTTTGCCAGCACAAGCTTGGGAAGTACACACGTGTGTGTGTGTGTGTGTGTGCACACACATGTACATGCTGTGTTTTTACATGTATCAGACCAGGTGCCCACTGTGTGTCTGTTCCTCATGCAGACTGACCCTTCAGTCCAACTCACCACAACCCTGAGAGACCCCATCTCAAAGATGAGCCCATTGAGGCCACGAGGCTTGCAGAGTAGGGGTGGAATTGGAGTACGGCTTGGTCTTTAAAGCCCATGCACTTTCTACTTATCCATTCCAGTGCTCCAGGGTGAGGCTAATCTTGTCACTTAGGATGCACCTGTTTTATGCTGAGGGTGTTGAGGTCCATCAGAAACAGCACAAAGCTTGGCCTTCAGCCCCTGAAGTAAGTTTTATCTCACTCCCTTTTCTTGTCTTAGTGTACCAGATGTTTTATTTTTATTTATTTATTTATTTATTTATTTATTTATTTATTTATTTATTTTGAGACAGAGTCTCGCTCTGTCGCCCAGGCTGGAGTGCAGTGGCGGGATCTCGGCTCACTGCAAGCTCCGCCTCCCGGGTTCATGCCATTCTCCTGCCTCAGCCTCCCGAGTAGCTGGGACTACAGGTGCCCGCCACCTCGCCCGGCTAGTTTTTTGTTTTTTTGTTTTTTTTTAAATTTTTTTAGTAGAGACGGGGTTTCACCGCGTTAGCTAGGATGGTCTCGATCTCCTGACCTCGTGATCCGCCCGTCTTGGCCTCCCAAAGTGCTGGGATTACAGGCTTGAGCCACCGCGCCTGGCCCAGGTGTTTTATTTTTTAACCCACCCACTAGCTAACTGCCTTGTCAGTTGGGTGCTGTTTCCTGATCCTTATAGGGAAAGGGTAACAGGCATGTGACCCTGCAGTTGAGCCCTGACGCTCTGTCACAGCTGCCCTCCAGCAACACAGGTAATTCTCATTGTTCTCCAACTTTGCTGCATGTTATGGTCTCCTGGGGATCTCCAAGGAAAGCTCCCTAGGGGACAGCAATGTGCAGCCAACATTGAGAACCTGTATACAACATCACAAACCTGTGCTTTCAAAATAACATTTGTTGAGAATCTACTCTGGGCTACGCACTTGGGAGGTAAAGATGAGTAACTTTACTACTGTCTACAGCAAGAAAGGGGAAAGGCTACAAAATGCAGATTGCAATGTTTCTCACCTACTTGCTTCACAGGGACGCTTTGAATGAAAGCATTAAAATCTTATTAAATGTGCATCCAGGTCTTGTTCATCCATGATGACGAGGAATAGGGGTGCCATAAATGAGTGATCCCCAGATAATTTAGGCATCTTATTGCATCATTACTTTTGACCTCCTCCCTTATCATAGCTTCAATAAAAGCTGGTGACATGCAGCAAAATGGACTCATTTGAGCCTCATCTTTATTTTTCTTGCTCATCCTTTTGTGGAGATGCCAAGGAGGAAGGACTAGATTGTCCAAAATGTGGGCAGTTGCTGTGGGCTCACAGAGATTGACAGAGCTGCCATCTGCCCCAACGCCATCAAGATATCCTCTAAGTTCTATTTACTTCCAAGGAAATAATCACAATGATAAACAAAGGGCTGCTGGTGTGAGGGTTTACATTATATTATCACATAGCTCAATGAGACTACATTTTACTATTGATAAAGTTGAGCCACTGAGGTCAAAGAAGAACATTCAAGAGTGATGGGAACTGACCATACTGTCAAGCTTAGGCTATCTGTAGAACCCCTGTATATGATGAGATCGTGGACGGACACTCTGCTTCTGGTTTTAGTAATACTCTGATGGGGCTTCTCCATGCACTGGGCTTCCCACCTCTACCAATCTGTCTCCTTGCTTCTGCATTTGTACGACTTGTTCTGACTCACACTGGCTCTGTGACCTTTATTTCCTCCTTTCAAAATTGAGTAAGTTTCCCTAATTCTCAGGATGATGAGTAGATTAAATGAGATGAAGCAATTAAAGTTGTTCAACACAGCACCCAGCCCCATGTCTGACATCTGAGCTCACAGCCAGCATGAGCTCCCGTCTCTTCCTTGTGAGTGTTCTCCCTCTTGACTTTAGGAACTGAGGAAACTCAAGCTTCTGATTGTTTCAAATGGCAACAGATACATAACTTGTTCCACTTCTTTCCATTCTTTAAGACATTTATAGAAAAAAACAAAAGCTGATCGACAACTAATTAGTTTTTTGAGCATGATGACATTTAAGGAATTCAACTAATTTAAAGGCATCAATTCTTTTGTTCAACACTTCAGCTGAGAGACTTAAGTCGTTCTTTATTCAATGTTCAGCATGCTTCTGGGACAGAATTACAAAATGGCACCTCAACAAAAACATCAACGTTTTGAATCATGAATTTTACAAACAGAAGCAACATTTCAACAGGATTTCCAGCCGGAAGGCAAATACCCAGAGACCAGGCTTCCGGAGAAGGAAAGTGGGGGATGAGCTGAGAAAATTTCAGCAGAACCTTTATTCATGAGCTTCGAGGCTGGCAGGAAACCGAGCACTAGGAATGAGGAGACCCGCCATGGGTCTCCCATTTAACAGGTGAGCCAGTTGAGGCTCCACCCTGTGGTGCATGGCTGCGAGCACCCAGGGAAGAACAGGCGGGTGGTCCAGGAGGCCCTCGGTCCAGAAGAGAATGTGAGAGGAGCCTGGGTTTCTCCTTGGGCCATCTTCTGGGGGTGCCTGAGGCGTCAGCAGGACATGTGAGAGGGGATCTGTCTATTAATCTTTTGATCATGAGTCCACTCTACAGAGAAGAACCTCTTCCACTTCTCAGGTCTACCTCAGTGGCTGCACATGTAAACAGAAGGGCTATTTTTGTTAAACAGAGCTTCACTATTTCTGAAACAGCCATTTATTTGTGAAGACTATTTTATGTTAATTTAATTATAAGAAAATTGAAAAGTGTAATACATAGCTAAGCCCTTAAGGCCGGTTAATCTATTTGGATTGTAACAAATATAATTTTTATTAGCTCAGCCTATTTGGATGGTAACGAGTATAACCTTTTCATAGACATTACAGACTCTGAGTTATGGTCTATTTTTATGTAAAACCAGCCTTGAGTAGAATAAAAAGAGAGTTCTTTTATCTGTCATTGTGTTATGGAATCATTATATTAATGAGTAGAATCTGAGCCATTCCTATTATCTTAGAGTATAGCTCATGTCTTCTCTAGGTGTGATTGGAGAAAAAAAAAAAAAAAAAAACCCAGGTAGTTATTAGAAAAATGATCAGCCTTATGGAGAGGTAGGATATTCTGAATCCTCCCTTGGGTAAAATATGTTGATTTTTTTGAGAGGGAAAGTTAATCCTTTCTTCCAGCCAATCACTCTACCTATCCAGAACCTAACTGACTTAGAACACAGTTGAGTACTTGGAAAGAAACAACAAAAAGAGACCCCGAGGGGTCAAAATGATGTTGCAAAGTCTGAGCTCCATAGAAGCGCTTTTCTCCTGTTGAAGAGTGCTAATTTTACCTGGTTTCCCAGCCCTTGACAGATAAGAAATGTTACAACCAACGGGGTAAGAGTTTCCTTGTTAACATATTCAGCAGAGTCAAAAGCACAGACTTTGGAGTCAGACAGATCGTGTTCCAGTCTTAGCTCTGCTGCTGACATGGATGACCTACGTGCCTCAGTTTCCCTTTCCATAAAATGATGACGATTCAAGTGCCTCCCTTAGAGAGTTGTGTGAGAACTAGGAAGTGTTAATAAGTGTTAAACACTTTGAACAGCTCCTGGCACATAGAAAGCCCAATGTAGGCGTTAGTATTCCATCATTACCACACAAATGAAGATGGTGTTATGGGTGCTTTCCTTTTCCAAAATGACATTTTATTTCACAGGCTCTGGTGCCCAAATGGCATGACAACATGGCATATTCTTTAACTTTTTTGTGATATCGTTTTTTTTGGCACTATGCTAAAAATAATTTCAAAATGTACACATTTTTAAAAAAATTAATGCAAAGTTTAGGAAAACGTTAGTATATTAAGCTGTGGTACTTCATAGCTGTGTGTGAGACCTGAAGCTAAGTACTTTCAGTATTGGATGGGTGTATAGTATTTCATGCAAACCAGGAAAACTTTGACATTGAATGTGGACCTACGGATAATTATTCCACAACTATCCTTAGGCTCAGTAGGATATGGTATGTTGAATTCTTACCACAATTCCAAAAGACAGGCAATGCTATGTCTATTTTGTATGCGAGGAAACAAAAGGCTTAGTGTCAAATGCTATGCTCAATGTCACACTGCTAGAATGCGTCCAAGTCAGAATTCAAATGCAAGTTAGCTCCACTTCATTGTGCTTGCCTTTAACTGCTGGACTTTACTGCCTGTCGTAGTAAACTCAGGCTTCTGAACAGAAGACTACAGGCTGGAGGCTTAAACAACAGAAATTTATTTCTCACAGTTCTGAAGGCTGGGAGGTTCATGATCAAGGTGCTGGCCAATTTAGTTCCTGGTGAGGCCACTCTTGCTGGCTTATAAACAGTTATCCTTGACCAGGTGTGGTGGCTTATACCTGTAATCCCAGCACTTTGGGAGGCTGAGGCAGGTGGATCACCTGAGGTCAGGAGTTCAAGACCAGCCTGGCCAACATGGTGAAACCCCTTGTCTACTTAAAATAAATAAATATATATATTTATATATATATTTATATATATATAAATATAAAAAATATATATATATAAATTAGCCTGGTGTGGTGGTGCACACCTGTAGTCCCAGCTACTCGGGAAGATGAGGCAGGAGAGTTGCTTGAACCTGGCAGGCAGAAGTTGCAGTGAGCTGAGATTGCGCCACTGTACTCCAGCCTGGGTGACAGAGTGAGATTGCATCTCAAAATAAATAAATAAATAAATAAAAACCCAAAAACAAACAAACAAAAAAAACTAACAAAAAAAACCAGTTATCCTCTCGCTGTGTCCTCACCTAGTGGAAGGGACAAAGAAGCTCTCTGGGGTCTCACAAAGGCACTAATCTCATCCATGAGGGCACCACCCTCATGACCTAATCACTCCCCAAAGGACCTTCCCCCTGATACCATCCTCTTAGGGATTAGAGTTTCACATGTGAATTTTGGGGACACATAAACGTGTAGTCCAAAGCACTGCCCTTCACCTTCATGAATCTCTTTTGATTTACTCAGCGCTTTAATTGAGACTAAAATAACTGCTCATTTATTTAGTTCCTTCCCTGATGTGTAATAATTCAGAAAGTCTAAGTTAAAGTAGTTCGGTCACATAAAACATGATCTTTTTTTCTTGGTTCATGAAAATGTTGAGTAAGAATTTTACTAACCATAACTTCAAGAGGATTGTACGAGATTTTAGGAGACACTGTTTATGTCAGTGAAACTTGAGTTATTTGAATTAGACATTCAGGAGTCTTTTATATCGGTCAGTTTGTCGGGTCCTTCTTGTTTTAGAAACAAACAGAAGGGCATATATCTCCTCAGTGTACACTAAGGGCAAATGCTGGGTCATATTTCTGGTATTTCTGGGCTTCTATAGCTTTGCCCACCCACTTGGGAGGTAGGAATCAGGGCCACCTCTTCTGAACTAGATTCATTTACTCATGCATTCACATGCTCATTTATTCAACAAGTTTTTTTGTTTTTTTGTTTGTTTGTTTGTTTTGAGATAGAGTCTAGCTCTATTGCCCAGGCTGGAGTGCAGTGGTGTGATCTCAGCTCACTGCAACCTCTGCCTCCTGGGTTCAAGCAATTCTCCTGTCTCAGCTTCCTGAGTACCTGGGAATACAGGCACACGCCACCATGCCCAGCTAATTTTTGTATTTTTAGTAGAGACAGGATTTCACCATGTTGGTCAGGCTGGCCTTGAACTCCTGACCTCATGATCCACCCACCTCAGCCTCCCAAAGTGCTGGGATTACAGGTGTGAGCCACCAGGCCCGGCCCTCAACAAGTGTTTTATGATCTCTCACTTGGTGCCAAGCTCCATACTGGACTCTGACATCAGAGTGGCGAACAAAATCGGTCAAGGAAGACTTTTCTCATTCCATTAGTTGTTCAGGGACCAAATGTTATCTGAGACTCATAGGCAGAGAGCAGATCAGTCTAGTAATCGGGTGACCAACTATTCCAGTTTGTCCAGGACTGAGTGGGGTCCCCAGGAGAACTTTCACAGCTGAAACTGAGAGAGTCCAGAACAAGGAAGGGCTAGTTATAACTAGTTAATTAGGCTTACTGGGAGTTCTGATTCTCTGAAAGGGAACTAGTAACAAAGATTCTTTGCTTGCCCAAGCGTTAGGCAGACTGTAAATACCCATCTGTGCTCTTCCATGTGAAATCCAGTTTTAGCAAGAACCTTACTAAGTCATTTTAACAAGAATGCCCGACCTTTGACACCTGATTAAAATTTTTCACAGTTTTGCTGTCTGATAACCTTCGACCTTTGACACCTGATTAAAATTTTTCACAGTTTTGCTGTCTGATCACCTTGGCCTGCCTTCAGCAGGAATCCTGTCAGGTCTGTTCAGCCGGTATTCTCCCCAGACTTGGTGCAATTTTCTCTTAGTATTTTTCCATCCTCTGACCCCTGCTCCTTGGTGATAAGTCCCTTCTCCCTGCTGTATTCAGAGTGGAGCCCAGTTCTACAGTGGAATCTCTTTTCTGCTGTTGCGGTGATCCTGGATAACATTCGCCTTCACCACTTTAACTTTGTTCTGGCTTTGGCTTTTGCGGGGAAGGGGAGCTAATGGATAAAAGCTAACAATGAAATTACGCCACACTATGAGGTGGTTGCAAAAGTAATTGCGGTTTTTGCAATCAAAAGTAATGGCAAAAGCCACAATTACTTTTGCACCAACCTCATAGATTGGCTCAATTTCATGGTTAGCCCACATCCATTAGCTCCCCCTCTGAGCACCTGGGCTAACTCAACTTGCTTGAAGAGAACAACTTCCAGGCTGTTGGATTGTCCAGTTCTGGGCCTGACAGGCAGTCATGAGAGGGGACTGGCTTCATACTTGACTCCTGGCAGGTCTGCACAGTCACAGTTGTTCTGGGTTCCATGGCCCACACCCATTGCTGTTGCATGGCAGATGAGCTCTCTGGTGGAGGGATATTTACCAAGCTCAGTCTGACCCTTGTGAGATATAAGTGGTTGCAGAGGCTGTAGTGTTGGCTGGGACAGGCGTAGGATCCAGAGACCGCTCATCTTGTAATTCTGCTCCACTCCTTTGCAGTCTTAATCGTGGGCAAGTTCTATAGCTTTCTTTTTTTTTTTTTTTCTGAGCACAGGGTACTTTATTGATGGTACACGACAAGGTGGGACTCCCTAAGCCCTTTCCCTCTTCAGGGGGTCTACATGGAAACTGTGAGGGGAGATTCAGTGTGGTGGGGGAGAGAGTGTGGCAGGGAATCCCCAGCCGTGAGGGCCTCTCTTCCTCTTGTGCTCTCGCTGGGGCTGGTGGTCCAGGGGTCTTACTCCTTGGAGGCCATGTGGGCCATGAGGTCCACCACCCTGCTGCTGTAGCCAAACTAGTTGTCATACCAGGAAATGAGCTTGATAAAGTGGTCGTTGAGGGCAATACCAGCCCCAGCATCGAAGGTGGAAGAGTGGGTGTTGCTGTTGAAGTCGGAGGAGACCACCTGGTGCTCAGTGTAGCCCAGGATGCCCTTGAGGGGGCCCTCCGACGCCTGCTTCACCACCTTCTTGATGTCATTGTATTTGGCAGGTTTTTCCAGACGGCAGGTCAGGTCCACCACTGACATGTTGGCAGTGGGAACACGGAAGGCCATGCCAGTGAGCTTCCCGTTCAGCTCAGGGATGACCTTGCCCACAGCCTTGGCAGCGCCAGTAGAGGCAGGGATGATGTTCTGGAGAGCCCCGTGGCCATCACGCCACAGTTTCCCGGAGGAAAACTGGCAGTGATGGCGTGGACTGTGGTCATGAGTCCTTCTATGATACCAAAGTCGTCATGGATGACCTTGGCCAGGGGCACTAAGCAGTTGGTGGTGCAGGAGGCATTGCTGACGATCTTGAGGCTGTTGTCATACTTCTCATGATTCACACCCATGATGAACATGGGGGCTTCAGCAGAGGAGGTGGAGATGATGGCCCTTTTGGCTTCCCCCTGCAAATGAACCCCAGCCTTCTCCGTAGTGGTGATGACGCCAGTGGACTCCACGACGTACTCAGTGTCAGCATCACCACACTTGATTTTGGAGGGATCTCGCTCCTGGAAGATGGTGATGGGATTTCCATTGATGTCAAGCTTCCTGTTCTCAGCCTTGACGGTGCCATGGAATTTGCCATGGGTGGAATCATACTGGAACATGTAAACCATGTAGTTGAAGTCAATGAAGGGGTCATTGATGGCAACAATATCTACTTTACCAGAGTTAAAAGCAGCCCTGGTGACCAGGCGCCCAATACGACCAAACCCATTGACTCCGACCTTCACCTTCCCCATGGTGTCTCAGGGATGCGTTGGCGATGCACGAGAAAATGTGGCTGACTGTCGAACAGGAGGAGCAGAGAACCTATAGCTTTCTTAAGTCTGAAAGATGAGAATAGCAACAGCATGGTAGTCACACCTATTGATAGGGTAGAGTGCAGTGTCTGACAGCCAGCAAGGGAATCATGCTAGCATATGAAAACATCCCTGGCATTTGGAAGGTGGTTGTGGTACGGTAGAAAAAAACCAACGATGCTGTAGGTGGAGAAAACACAGAATTCTGTCTTTTATGAGGCATCATCCTGAGCAAAAGCGGAGCCTTGGGTATGGCCAAAAACCCTTTGCCCCTCTTCCCACCAAGAGTCAGAGGCTAAGTTGCCTCCACATTGCCTCAGGGCTTGACCATGGGGCTTGCTTGGATTTCTAGGACACTGTGAAGTGGGCACAAGTGGCAGCTTGGTAAATGCATGCCTGGAGGTCGCCTTGTGGCAGCAAAACCCAGGATAAATAACCAGGAGAGAGGCTGAGCAGTCAGTGGGCGGGGTCCCCAGCCCACTGAAATTGACTGAAGAGGTCCATATGAGCTCAGGTGAGGCCAACTGAACTATCCAGAAACCCATGCAATTGTCAGAAATTCCATATTGTTCTTAGTCTCTCAGTTTTGATGCGGTTTGTTTCATTTTTATTCCGGCCGAGACATTTTAATTTTTGTTTTTATTTTATTTAGTTACTTTTAGAGGTGGGATCTCACTGTGTTGCCCAGGCAGGTCTCAAACTCCCGGCGTCAAGTGATCTCTTGCCTCAGCCTCCCAAAATGCTGGACTGACCGATTTGACCCACCACATTGGTTCATGCCAGGCATTTTAATCCTCACAAAAGCCCTGGGAAGGTAGGTGTTCTCAGCCCTGCGCTACAGATCAGGATTGTTCTCGGAAGCAGCAGCACCTGCTCTCAGGGGTTGCACCTGGTCAGTGGCTCCCCCTGCCAGGGCTTTCTGCGTCCAAATTAAGGTTTCATATCGACTCCCACTCTTCAGAACTTAAGATGTTTTTACTTAAAGATCTCCTGTAGGTCAAACCTGTTTTTATCCTGGTAAGTGTAATCTTTTTTTTCCCTTTTCTGAAAATACCAAAGCAATTTAAAGATAATTTTCTCAGTAGTCTTCCTAGGTAAGATAAGGAGAAGTGAGTATTACTCCACAAAAGTCAATAGGATGTTTTTTAAAAAATCAGTGCTAAATGGACATGGGGTGTCTTCTCAAGGATTCCCAAAGGAGCGCTGGCATGGGGTGTGGACAGAGCCTGCCCATCAAGGTGGCCATCCCGGAGTGCCCACTTTATCACAGCCTGGGGGCCGCAGACTTCTCTGTTAAGGGCCAGATGGTAAATATTTTAGGTTTTGCTAGTCATGTGGTCTCTGTCACAGCTACTCAACTCATGCTGTTTTGTTTGTTTTCTACTGGGTGCCTTCTCAATCACTTTCTTTTTTCAACAAAGTACCACTTAGGAAAATTTTATAGCCTGAAAGCACTCCAATCAGTTCT
The DNA here is from genome assembly GCF_003255815.1 of Theropithecus gelada. NCBI lineage: Eukaryota > Metazoa > Chordata > Mammalia > Primates > Cercopithecidae > Theropithecus > Theropithecus gelada. Next base: position 12,338,093 of record NC_037681.1, read on the forward strand.
GGCTCTGTATGCTGATAGAGGTAAGGTGTTGAAAACCAAGACTTTCTGTTACCCCATAGGTAGGCTTAAGAACTTTCCAATCATATTTTATAAAACCTAAAGTAAATGTACTTCTATGGGATGGATAAAATAAATGATGGTCCTAACATTTTGTGGCTTGGGGTCATGGATTAAAAAGGCTGCATCTCAAGCAAATCACAGGCACATCCTGTTTTAGCGCGCTTCACTTTACTGTGCTGTGCAGATGCTGTGTTTTTGACAAATCTGAGGTTTGTGGCAACCTTGTGTCAATCAAGTCTATTGGCACCAATTTTCCGATTCTTTTAGCAATGACGTATTTTTTAATTAAAGTATGTACATTTTTGTTGTTGTTTATTTTACTTTCACTTTTCTTTTAGCATTACTTTTTATTAAAAAATCATGTAGATACATAGTAGGTGTGTATATTTAGGGAGTCCATGAGATACTTTGATACAGGCATGCAAGGAGTTATAATCCCATCAGGGTAAATGGGGTATCCATCCCCTCAAGCATTTATCCTTTGTGTTATAAACAATCCAATTATACTTTTAGTTATTTTAAAATGTACAATTAAATTATTTTTGACTGTAGTCACCCTGTTATGCTATCGAATACTAAGTCTTATTCATTGTTTCTATTTCCTTGTACCCACTAACTATCCCTACCTCCCAGCTACTAACCTTCCCAGCCTGTGGTAACTGTCCTTCTACTCTCTATGTCCATGAATTTAATTGTTTTACTCTTTTTTTTCCTTTTCTTTTTCCTTTTTTGTTTTTCTTTTTTTTTGAGACAGAGTCTTGCTCTGTCACCCAGGCTGGAGTGCAGTAGGCACGATCTCAGCTCACTGCAACCTCCGCCTCCTGCGTTCAAGTGACTCCCTTGTCTCAGCCTCTTGAGTAACTGGTATTACAGGCGCCCACCACCACGCCCGACTAATTTTTGTATTTTTAGTAGAGATAGCTCTTCACTGGGTCTCCAGCCTGCCAACCTACCCTGCAGACTTTAGATTTATCAAGCTTCTGAGACAGCCAAGTATAAAGGGGTCCCTGGAGAACCTCTGACCAGCCTGGGAACTGGGAGGAACACGCACTGGGGTGCAGCCTGGGGCAGTTCACACCTTTGCAGGGAGGAGGAGCCTGACCCCTCCTCTTCCCCCGGTAGTACCTGGGATTCAATCTGTGAGGTGGAAAGTGCACTAGCAGTACTCTGGCTTTGTAGAGAGTCCTTGTTTCCCTTTTTTTCCTTTTTTCCCAATAAATTCCATTTTTCTCATCCTTCAAAGTGTCTGCGAGCCTAGTATTTTTCATGGTTGTGTGAAAGGGCTCCATTTTCAGCTGAGCTAAGGAGAAAGTCCTACACTTCCATAATCATGCAAGCGAATTCTTTAAAATAAATCTCTTTATATATACATGTCCTATTTGTACTGTTTCTCTGGAGAAGCCTGACTATCACATATACCTTCTAGAAAACATTTTAAGAGCATATTGGACTAAAGAGAATTAGGAGGAAATAATGGAGAGAGTGAAGAGAAAAATAAAACTTTGGAGGAGGACATGATTTCTCTGTGTCAAACAGTCTTGTTGAGATTCTTAATTCCTGTTAGAAATAATTAAATTACATTTGGCTATGGCCTACTGGATCTATGTACTCTCTGTTGAGGTTGCCCACGGTCTTATTACGATAATCAGGCTGATGTGATGAAAAGACAGTTGTCCTTCTCTCTGAACCTTACCTCCTGGCAGGAATTACTTGCGTGTGTGTGTGTGTGTGTGTGTGTGTGTGTGAGAGAGAGAGAGGTAGGCAGACAGAAAGAGATTATTTTAATATACACAGAAGGGAAGTAGAGAGGGTGAGGGGGGGGAAATGAAGGAAAGTTTTAAGTTTCATCTTTCCAACTTGAAAACCGTCGTGGGAAGTATCAGTGTCCTTCAAAGGAAAAAGAACACAAACTTGAAAGGGGACAGGATATGAAAAAGAAAGGGTGTGATGGGCTGTTGAGTGGAGGCGGAAGTTCACCATATGCAGAGCCCTGAGAGAGGGGTGGATAAACAAAGTGAGGGGAGGCTTCCCTTCCTGGAGGCTAGAGAGGACTCAGACGGGGTGTCTGGGGAAGGTGAGTACAGACAGCACTCCATTCTTGAGGGCACCAGGGACATAGCCAACTCTCCACAGATGCCCCAAATATGGAGGGGTCACATGTGGAAAGAAAGATAAACTATAAAAGCACTTTTTATTGGATTCACAAAGATCACAAGTTTTGAGGGCGCCTTGGGGGAGAAATGAGTAAAAAGACATTAAGGATTTAGATTTATAGAAAAAGGCACGTGAGGTGTTGAAAATCTACTGAAAGTCCAATATTAACACTGCCAGGCAGCTGCTGTAGTGGAGCATTTGGAAATAAGACTAACTCTTTAAACAGACTTTGCATAAGGATGTGTTAAGCGAATTTTGGATAGAAGTGAAAGAGGAAATAATACTTAAACTCAAGGTGGAGGACAGTGAGCGAGGGACATGCAGAATTAGAATCCTTTTAAGTTACTTGGCTTATGTGGATGTTGAGAAGTAGTCTTCATGCCCATATTAACAGTTAAAAAATAGGCAATGGAGGCAATGGATAAATGCAGAAGTACTGTTAATCAAGGAGAGAATACTGGGCATGGTGTGTGTTTCAAACAATGCTGACACCTTTCAATGAAATTATACACTAACCTCTAAAAATTATTTAAGTGTAATAAAAATGAATGGTCGATCATCTTTCCAAATTCTCCAAACCAGTCTAACTCTATAAATTCAATGCACCCTCATTGATTGTAAAATCCTGATATTACTGTATACAAGAAAGCTAGAACAGAACTACTGGGGAGCAGGCATGAATATCAAGAGGCTAAAACCTGTCACAAGGGTGAGTTAACACTGAAAGGGAAAAAAAAATCCAGCCTTTTCCGTGCTTACTGATATTTAAAATTTTTAAATCCCAAAGTAGCACTGACATTTTATTTTTAAAGCGGCAAAGGTGATTTCAGCCTAACACTGCTGGGGGCAATCTGGCTCATCACTGTGCAAGTTTCAGGAAAGAAAGAAAGAGAAAAAAGACGAGAATGAAAGGGTGGAGGAAATTTCTGCATTAGGTGCATCCTTTTATACTAAAGCCTCTGAAAACATGATAGGAACAGAGTCTACTTTTGAAGGTGAGCCGCAGCAGGCACAAGCCGTCCCAGGAGACTTCCTTCCTTTCTCACTGAAGGTCCCGTGCGAGGGACATCCGTAATGCCGTGCTTGCTTCAGGGCTGATCAGGAGAGCAGCATCCTGCCTGGTGGAGACAGTGCTCGCCTGTTACCCCTGGCATATATTGTGAGGCGATTTTAATTAAAGCATTTGAATGCTGGCAGGTCAGTATTGTTAGGAGGGATGTCTGATTAATTGCTTACTTCTTTGTCACAGCTATAAATGGGATGTCGGGAGGGTATATGCTAGAATCCAAACAATTCCCCCTAGAGTGGACGAGTAAATGGACTCAAGAGCAATCAGTTCCTTTCACTGGGAGTGTGAGATAGCAGAAAAGCCAAAATTGCACTGGTCATCAGGTGATCCCATGTAAAGATGCTATGGGTTAAAACTGCTTCCTAGTGATGGACGGTGGGCCGGGGCAACACTTGATGTGGATGCCACCATCTCCAAGGTACAAGGACGATGCAGCAGGTAGAGAACTCTGCTCTCAGCCAGCCAAATTAATAAATGTGCAAATTAAAAAGGATGTCAGAGCACTAAAGAAACATCTGCTAACCAAAGTAAAAAAGTAATGATAATGATGATAAATAGGGAGAGACAAAAGGGATTTGTGCTTCAGGCCAATTTCCATCCAGCTGCACCCCACTGTAAGGGGCCCCTGAGACTTTCTCACTGGTCATGCCTTCAGAATGCTGTCTTTCAGCATCCAGGTGATAGACTTTTATTTGGACTATTGACACCTGAGAAATGTATTAGCAGACACTGGCAACTGTCCCGGTTCACTCTAACTCAGGGTTCCTCAAATTTGGATCCTTGACAGGTTGGGCCAGCGATTCTTGGTTGTGGAGACTGTCCAGTGCCTTGTAGGATGTTCAGCAGCACACCTGGTCTCTAACTGCTGGGTGCTGGTGTCTCCTCTCCTTCCCCACCAGTCACTACAAACAAAAATGTTTCCAGACATTGACAATTGTCACGCAGGGGGCAAAACTGACCCTTGTTGAGGACCACTGCCCTAGGTCAACTTGCTGAAATACAGTATTTTCCATTGTAACATGCACGGCTGGACAAACAATATTTATAGCAGCACAATGATAGAGGATAGCTAGTAAAGGATTTATTTGCAATATTTCTGCATGGTAAGCAGTCAGGGCTGAATTGCATCTAGTGAGCCATACATTACATATTACAGTTGCAATTGATAAACCTCCTAGAAAATTCAAAGTGTTTATCTTTTAGAAATTCAGGCTCCTGTGCACACTCCAACACCCAGTTTTCTGTTTGCAATGCTTCCTTTTTGCTTCCTTCTGCAGGAGATTCGGAGCTGGAGTTATGTCTTCTTTTGCAATGAGATGCAGTTTTGGTTTTCACGAGGCAATCCATCAATGACTTTTTCATGACTTAAAATGATGAAAAAAAATCTTGTAGCTAAATGCTGTGAGCATCCAAGCTCTTCCCCCTGAACTTCCTGTTTAGAAACAACATAGTAATTACTAATTGTAATTATGTTCCGAATCTCTGCAACCAGCTGTCTGTGCTTTTCGTTGTTCAAGGAGCAGGTGAAATCAATATGAATTTTTGGAATTTACACAAGTCGCCCGGGTAAATTTAGTGCGATTATTCTCCACGACAGTTTGCTTTACCTAGGTATTCATTTTCAGAGAATGAATTTTTCTATACGACTTTGTTGATAATGGCACAAGTTATAATTGATATCTAATGATAGAATTGTCACTTTATGAAACAAGAAGAAGGCCAGATGAAGTGCAGTGGTTGATAAATATTTGAGATATTATATTTGTTATGTTTCCCATTGCCAAAATAAGGCTGGGCCATTATTTCTATAAATAAGAGTAAATCTATGGTCAAATTCATTTAATACAATAACTTCTTTAAAAATGGACTATAAGTACACCAATGGAATCCTTCTCTTTTATATCGTTTTCTAGCTACTTTCAGCTTAGGTAGTCAACATTAGGAAGAATATTGATATGTCAAAACCCACGATGACAAGACACAACAATCCAGACCCAATTCTCCAAGACCCCACAACCTGGCACTCACACAGACACACATTAGGACTTTTCAGTAGATTTTAGAAGTTTCAGATGAAATCTTAAAGCCTATCAGAACCTTTCTCTAATCAAGAATTTCCTTCTGCAAAATCATCCCCACATCTTCAATATTAAATAATTTGAGAAACATACCATATTTCCCAAGATAAAATTTTATATTTGGCATATCCACTACAATATATTTAATTCGAAATCAAATATGACCAATTTGGAATCAATCATTTCTTCTACCTGGCCATGGGTGAGTCTCCCAGCACTTTCTCATTTCATTGAGCCACCTTAATATTTATCTTATAATCTCATAAGAAAAACAGCAGATGAAAACAGCTTGCCAAGGTCCATAATATTTGCAGGCTAATTCCTCACTCCAGACCAATTTAGCAGCTTATAGAAATTTGCACAAGATTTGAATAAGCAGCCAACTTCAGGGTACTTGCCCAAATGCAATCTTGCCATCTTTTTAAATTTATACAGCCTTAACAGAAACCAGACAGTTCTTCCATCTTAGATTACAGAGTAGTGAAGGATGCCAATGCCTTTATTAGTAAGATTCTGAGTACCCTTTGTATAGTATAGGGATACTAAAATTATACACTTTTTTTTTTCAATGCACTGTGCATAGATACGTTGAATATTCATTCATGAATATAAATGTACGTTCAGTTTCGAGATCACAAAAATTTGGGAGAAATTACAATTCAAAGGAACTGCTGAGGGAATCAAAGAATCACAGAACTTAAAAGGACCTTGGAAGATCACCTAGAAAATTTCCACTCCCATTTCAAAGGGAAAACCGTCCCCTGATTTTAGATTATCCGGTGAGGAAGAGCCACTGACCTCTCAACTGGTTCTCTGGCATTGAATGATCTGCTACTGTTGTGATCTAGGAACATTCCTGTGACACTCATTCTCTTGTAAAAAGGGAGAAAAATACCAGGTCTCTCACGGCTACTGTTACATTTTATTTTGTTGTAGAATAACTACACAGTCAAAAGCATTTGCACTGATTGGTTATGGGCCATTACTGGCCAGATAGGGAGCTAGGCATTGCAAAGAGCACAGAAACAGCTGTACAGATGTGGGTCAGTGACCATATAACCTTCCATCATGCTGACTGATGAAGAAAACCATTTTTGTCTATTGTAATTAAATGATGATGTGAGGTTAAAAGAAAGGTATACTGTTCAATAAATGGATCCTAGGTCAGACAAATGCCTAGGAGAGCTGAGGTACATACCAAACATGAGATCTAATGTAATCAACTTAACGTTCTTACCAGAAAAAAATACACACAATGTTATATGAAAAGGAAGCACACAGTTCACACCTGAGCAACCAAAGGGTTGAGCAACCAATGGTGCAGAGGGTATGAGGTTGGTAGGATGGGGACTATTAAAGATTATGGGATGGAAGACAGAAATGAATGGACCCAGAGGGGGATCATGGGCATGTGCAAGCATATGAAAAATAAGACTTTACTGAAGTTGTGTGTTCACACTTTTGACACAGGTGGCCAATTTGATGTGTTGGAAGGAGATCTGAGTGAGTGTGAGAACACTTGAGTTCCAGCAGGGCTCTCACACTAACAGTGTGACTTTGAGGAAGTTCCTTTACTACTCAACAATGTGATACTAGCTGTCCCTTTCTGCCCTAAGTCCCGTTATTCCTTATACAGAATGTGTCTGACTTGGAATGAATATGCAATCATTAAAGACACGCAAGCTCTCTCTATAAAAACCCAGCTGTAGAAGGATCTACATACAAATCTTATCAGTAAAAATCAGGACTGCAGTGGTGACCATCTAGTTTTTTTTTTTTCTTTTCTTTCTTTCTTTCTTTTTTTTGAGACAGAGTCTCACTCTGTCCCAGACTAGAGTGCAATGGCGTAATCTCAACCTGCTCCTGCCTCAGCCTGGGACTATGGGCACGTGCCACCATGCCCAGCTAATTTTTGTATTTTTTTTTTAGTAGACGCGGGATTTCACCATATTGGCCAGGCTGGTCTTGAACTCCTGACCTTGTAATCCACCCGCCTTGGCCTTCCAAAGTGCTGGGAATACAGGCATGAGCCACCGCGCCTGGCCCTAATTTTAAAAATTCATATGCAAGAATGTATTATAACCACATCTCCAAGCACCATGTTTGGATAATGTTGATTTATTAGTACAGTAGAATTCCGCTAATTAGCACTAATGACAGGGGAACCCATTGTGGATTACAGAATTTTGCAAATTAGTGAGTACATGAATAAACAATAAAAATCAGGAGTCCTGAACTGCAAAATGTCCTTTTCCACTTATTTTGACAAGAAGGTATTTAATGTTGATTATTTATTATAATTCTTCATCATACATTGCTAATGTTGGATTTTGTTAAAAGGAGCGTTTGTGAGGATAAATGGGATGATGCTTATAAAACATTTGGGCAAAAGGGGTAATACAAGTGCAAAACATTAGAATGATGGTAGCTAATGAGTTGTAGAGATAAAGGAGGGGAACTTTGAAGTTTAAATGAGAAATGCTGGAGGTAGCTGGAGATAGTTGGAGGAGATTACTAGAATTGTGAGCTTGCTTGAGAATCAACAATACTTAAATATTAAATGACTATGAAAAACCAATCTCAGTTTGTGTTTTTCATTGAGGTATTCAGGTGATTAAATGCACTATGTAAGCCACTGTGGATCATCTGGTTTTTTTTAGGTGGCACTGTCTAGCAATAATAAATTTACTGAAATACGTAATAGACATGAAGTTCACAAATGAAATGGGGTAGAAACTATATTTAGCATTTTCTTCTGTGAAGAATGTTTTACTGCTCCTGGATTTAGATATTTGATATTTTCTATTTAGTTATGGAAATCTCCAGTGCATTTGGGACAGTGACCAGGGTTGGGCGATATGCAGATTTTGTCTGGTAATGATTGGTCGCATACGGAATCATGCTTTAGTGACCATGATTTAGGTACCGATAATGATTTAGGTATCTGTGAGTAAATATCAAAGCTGAAGAAGAGCCATTCTGCTAATTATAAGCTAAAAGCATGCAGTTAGGAATAAAATTTAAGGCTAAATCAGCCTTGAAATAGGTTTTGAAGGTATATGGTGGTAGGTTACAAAATTTGGCATCTCTAAGTAAATGCCATTAGATGACAGGAATGTAGCTCAAATTAAAGTCTTGCAACAAAAGTCTTGCAACAGTTATTCAAACAGAACTTGACCATGGTCAACTCTGTTCATTACTCAGGCTCATTCATTGGCATTGTGTAAATTGGGGTAACTTACCTGCCGGTTGATGATGAAAGTGCTGTTTCTTAAAGTATCTAAAACCATGCCGATCAAACTATACTTCTGGGACTCTGTGATTACAGTGGATATTCTCAGCTTCCTGCTAGTCCACAATCTGGCAATTTATTTATTTATTTGAAATTTAGCAGCTGGTAGCCTTGATTTGCCAGAGAGGTAAATAGGCAAAAGAAAAGTTTCCAGAAATAATCGCAGTTGGGCATTCCTGAAGGGATGGGACTCAATGTTCAGAGTCAGGGCTCAGGGAACAGAAGGGTTCCTATGGTGTCTGTTGCTCTTTGCATCCAGAGAGGATGTCATGCATCGCACAAAACAGGGCAGGCAAATTCACATACGCAAATAGACTCATGCATACTTATTTTAAAATTTGGCCACTTGTGTTTTAAAACAGAGATGAGTCCATGTCTGTTTGATCTAAAATCCCAGGGAAAATCCTTGTTTGGTTTTGTGCCTCCCATTTTGAAGTGTTTGTCCTTACACAAAATTCCAAAAAAGAACAAAGATGTAGACTGTGAAGAGCCTTAGGCTTTGGGCATTCCCAGAGTTCTTGTGGCTTCACATGTGCACACATTGGATCCAGGAAAGGGAAGGTCCTCTCTTGTCCCATAGTCCACTTTGACTCTGAAACGAGACTGTCTTTTGATGATGTATAGAACCCTATAAATAACTCAGTTTTAATGAGGGCACTAGTTTGCTAAAATTTTTGCATCTTTGATCTATTTAAAAAAGTCACTAAACATATTAAGATACAAAATGTAATTAATACTACACAGATCACTTTTGAATTAATAGATATAACCTGGAAATTATATGTGGGCTCTCAGTTTCTTTCTAAGCCAACAAACAAAAACAAAGCAATCATCATACAAATAAACAAAACAATATTCCAAAAGATACCATGAAAAAAATCTTACACATGTTTAAAAAGTCCTTTCATAAATCAGTGTTCAGTTAGCAAAAGGATATCATTTAAGCATTATTGGATCCTAAAAACTAATTGCTAGGGAGTAAAAATGTAAATATTAGATATCTTCAATAATTTTTTCACCTGCTTTGCCCATAAAGTCTTAAATTATTCTCTTTTTTGACTATGTGCAGTGATTTATAGGCAGATATGACCGTGAGCCCTCAATTCATTTATATTTAACTCAAAAAAGCTTTGCCATAGAGTTTCATGGGATGCCCTGGATCTGTTTAAAATGCTTTATTTCTCCTAGAAATTAGAAAATTAGCAAGAATAAATGGAACTAAAACCCAAAGCATGTTAGTCAGATCTGATATCAATGCTTTATGAATGTAAGATAGCATTGGAAAGTGGGAGAATTGATTTTTTTATCCTTAATTACGTGTTTCTCAGGCCAAGAACGTTTTCCTTGCAGATCCCTGGCTCTCAGGGAAGCACCTATAAGCAAGCAATTGCAAAAGGGAAACATTGCCTCAAAATCCACTGATATCTTCAAATAACGCATTACATTTTGCTCATGAGTACTAATGCCATATGCCCAGGAAATGAGATGCCACGTTTTCCGTTGCTTGGGCATTTTTGAAAGGGATGACCTCAGGGCCAATGCTGCTGTTTTCCTGGCATGCCACGTTATCACTCTCTATGACTTTAACTGAAGTCACAGTTCTTCACATCCCAAAAGGAGTCAGGGTTACCGAAGCATGTCATATTGTCTTAAGTGGAAAACATTGAAACAACAGCAAAGTTTACATATGTAGTATATGCATGCACATACAATAACACTCATGTGCAGAGTACACACAAATGCGCATGTATGTGCACAACAGGCAGCATCAGATGTGGCATGTATATGCATGTGCCATATGGTGTAAACCCACAAGAGCATGCTGAGACCATGGGATGCCAGGAATTCTACCTCTCTATGAGCCTAACCCTCTACCCAAGGTCTTTGTCCTTCACCTCCCATTTTCTCCTAAGCATTTCAGGCTCAGTTCCCAAGTTTGAAAAACTACAAATTTCTGAACAATGTTTGAGCTTTCAAAATAGTTGAGTTCCTTCTTTTCAGGTTTACCACTCAGTGTGAGCACCAAAAATGAATTCTTATTATGCAAAATTTTTGGCATTCTGAAAGCTACCGCTGTGCGACTCAGCACTCATTTCATTGGGGAGCTGCAAGAATTCTGTAAATGTGGGTTCTGCTTAATACCAACTTGACTTTTTTGGGCTAGGATAATGTATTCAGGAATCCTTGAATATGAAGTTTGGGTTTTTGCAGGCAGACAGTGAGGAGACAAAGCCGTGATTAAGCTGATTTTTTTAGGTCACGCAATTTTGTTGATTAGCAAAGCTGATGGTCTGCATGTGAAGAACCTGGACTGTTTTCTGGAATTCAGATTGTTGGGTAATCACCCACCTCACCATTTCTTTTCATTTGTGGACAAAACCATAGGCAGGTACATCTCCACTGGCAGTTCCTGTGTTTGAATTATTCTCCAGATTGCTGTTGGAAGCTTTGGTAGGTTGGCTTCCCATGCCAGTAAAAAAGAGTGATAGCTTCTTTGTGAACAATGCAATTTACAATGATTTCAGCTTAGTCTTTTTCATCAAATGGTTTCAGGAAAAAAGAAAGGAAGTAGAAGAAAGACTACTCAAATCCTTCAGCTTCTGTTCCTGGCTATTTGGAGGGAAAAAAATCACAGAGAGAAGTAGACACTTTATGTTCCAGGCACTTTATTTTAGAGCTTGCTTTCCCTCCTGGAGTAGGAATACATCTTCCATGACAGTAGTAATAACTGAATATAGGGTCCAATATGAATCACTAATATTTAAATCTATACTTACGAAAGCCAAGTTTATTCAGTTGCTCATTCACTCATAAAACACACCAAAGCAGCACAAGAAGGAAAATTATTGTCCTATGTAGGATTTTTTTTGCATGCTTGTTAAAAATAGCATCTATGCAGAAACAGTATCTGTAATTTATACACATGAATAGATTCCTTTACTGAAAGAATATGTTCTCCAATTTCTGGAAATTGGATCATATTTTAAATGCACTTGAGGGTTTTAAAAGTGATTCTGTATTCATGCTTTTTTAAAGTGAAATCTTACTGTTGAGTGAATATTCACTAGTTAATCTTTTTACTACACCTGACCTTTCACATATTAAGGTTTTAAAACAGAGTTCGCCTATCCTGAACCCTCCGAATTTCTCAGGTGCCTGAGCCCTCGAGTCATTAGCTCTGCACACCTGGGAGAGATTTTGAGAAGCATCTTGTCCACTCCTTCACCTTCAGAGGAGTCTGCGTTGATATTTCTCAATTTTCTTCTTATATGTCTTCAGGGACTTGCCTACATAGACACTGTATGCTGTTAATGTGTTTCCCTCTATTTGCAGACTAAAGAGTTTTATTTATGCCTTTTCCTTCTTGTGTTAGTCTGGATTCACTAATTAAATCAAATTCCCTTTAAAGGCAAGGAGACGGAGTCTTACTCTATTGCCCAGGCTGGAGTGCAGTGGTGTGATCTTTGCTCACTGCTACCTCTGCCTCCCAGGTTCAAGCAGTTTTCCAGTCTCAACCTCCTATGTAGCTGGGGTTACAGAAGTGTGCCACCATGCCCAGCTAAATTTTGTATCTTTTGGTAGAGACGGGGTTTTGCCATGTTGGCCAGGCTGGTCTCGAACTCCTGACCTCCCGCCTCAGCCTCCCAGAGTGCTGGGATTACAGGCGTGAGCCACTGTGTCCGGCAAGATAAGGTTTTATATCATCCGTATGCCAAAAAGATCCCACGAGAGTTGGTCAGTAAGTCATTCAGTTATTGTAGTATTGTTGCTTACCAGTCTCTGCAAGATTGCATTTGCTTGAGTCTACTAGGTTCTAGGTGATTAGAAGCGTTCATTCAATGAAACCTGATTATCTCATGTTTTTCACTTATTTCCCTTTAAAATTTTTCTTTTCTCTGCTTCCAAATACGTTGTTCTTTCATTTGTAACCATTCAGACTTGTAGGCAAAATGTGTCTCAATGGAAGGGCTCACACAGACCTCCCGGTTACCCTTTGCCTCTCCTCTTTTAGTTTTTATAAGAAGGTTTCAACTTTTTTACATATCAAAGAGGTTAATCAAATCCAACAATGTGGCCTGGAGTGGTGGTGGTGGCTCATGCCTGTAATCCCACACTTTGGGAGGCTGAGGTGGGCCGATCACCTGAGGTCAGGAGTTTGAGATCAGCCCGGCCAACATGGTGAAAGCCCGTCTCTACTAAAAATTAGTAAATTAGCAGGGCATGGTGGTACACACCTGTAATCCCAGCTACTTGGGAGGCTGAGGCAGGAGAATTTCTTGAACCCAGGGGGCGGGAGACCAAAATTGTGCCACTGCACTCCAGCCTGGGCAATTCCATCTAAAAAAAAAAAAAAAATCCAAGAATGAGCCCACAACCACAGTGCAGATCTCACGGCTACAGCAAAAGGTTCAAACCATAGAGAAGTGTGAAATCCTTTATTCTCTTCAGAAATTCCCATGGAGATAACTACTTTTTTTTTTTTCCATCAAATTTTTTTTTTTTTAGTAAAACCTATCTGGAGGGGTACTTTCTTTTTGAATTTCTCTGAGAAAGATCTTTCTCCCCTATAGTGTCTGACCAGGGTTACCTTTTCTATACTTGTTGCTGGGCATGTGAGTAAGACATGCGATTTCTGGGATTTCCCAGATGTTCTCACCTGTGTGGATAACACTGTACAGCACACACTGACTGATTCCTTGTGCTAAGCCTGTGTGAGGCAAATGGTCGGGGCTTCTGTGAAAGCATCCCTGGGTTTGCTCATGTCCAGTCTCAGTCACGCCTTCCCCAAATGGTCAAAAGGCAGCAGGTCTCAGGCTCCCTGAAGTGTAGGTTCATGAACCACAGAGTCCCTGGCAACTTTGGGGACACCTTGCTTTTTGTGGTACCCTTTCTGTATTTTCTATAAGTGGGATGAAGCTATGAGGGGGACTGAAGACCCCTTGGCTTCACAAATCTCAGTTCAGAGAATGAAACCAATTTTTGCCTTAGCTTGGGCTGCTGTAACGAGAGTACCCTAGACTGGATGGCTTAAACAGTGAACATTTATTCTCATAGTTCTGGAAGCTGGAAGTCCAAGAACAAGATATGGGCAGATCTGGTGTCTCATGAGGGACTACTTTCTGGTTTGCCGATGGCTCCTGCTATGGTTTGAACATGTCCCCTAAAGTTCATGTGTTGGAGACTTAATCCCCAGTGCAACGGTGTTGAGAGGTGGGAACTTTAAGAGGTAATTAAGTAGTGAGGGTTCTACCCTCATGAATGGATTAATTCGTTATCTTGGTAGTGGGCTTGTTATCATAGGAGTGGGTCCCTGATACAAGGGTGAGTCTAAATCCCTTCCCTTCTTGCATACACGCATTCTTGCCCTTCTACCTGCCAGCATGGGATGACGCAGCAAGAAGGCCTTTATTAGATTGGGAGTCGCTTGACCTTGGGCTCCCCAGCCTCCAGAACTGCAATAAATAAATCCCCGCTCTTTACACATTCCTCAGTCCCAGGTATTCTGTTATAGCAATACAAAATGGACTAAGACAGAAAACTGGTACCAAGAAGTAGGGCTGTTGCTATAATAAATACCTGAAAACATGGAAGTAGCTTTTTAACTGGGTAATGGGGCAGAGACTGGAAGAATATGGAGAAGCAGGTGTGAAAAAGCCGACTGTGGTGAATGGAGCATTAAAGGCAATTCTGGTGATAGTTCAGAACATAAGATATGTAGGGAAAGTCTAGAACTTCTTAGAGATTCCTCAAGTGGTCATGATGAGAATGTTGGTAGATATACAGATGGTAAAGGCTATTCTGAAGAGGTCTCGGATGGAACTGAGGAACAAGGTATTAGAAACTGGAGTCAAGGCCATTTTTGCTATAATGTAGGAAAGCATTTGGTGGAATTGTGTCTGTGTCCTGGGGTTTTTGAAAGGGAGAATTTAAGAGCAATGGACTAGGATGTGTGGCAGAAGAAATTTCCAAGCAAAATATTGAAGGAACTGCATGGCTGCTTTTAACCACATGCAGTAAGATGTAGGAGAAACGAGACGTAAAGACGGAATTTATAATGGAGAGAAGAGCAGAACTGGAGAGCTACTAGCTGTGGCATCAGCCTTGGAGAGCTGCAGACATGAGGGTCCAACCCATGAGAACTTCAGGGTGGACTGAACCCAGGAAAGTCCAATGTGCCCAGGATTTGAGACAGAGAGTCAATGGAGATTATTCTCCAGCTTTGAGACTTAATATTGTTTTCCCTGTTGGATTTTAGACTTACTTCCGACCACTACCCCTTTCTTCTTGCTGATTTCCCTCTTTTGGAATGGGAATGTATCCTATGCTTTGCCTATGGTTGTATTTTGCAAGCACACGACTTGCTAATTTCACAGGCTCACCTGTGGACAGGAATTTGCCTCGGGGTGAATTGTGCCTTGAGTCGTATCCACATTTAATTTAGATGAGACTGTGGACCTTTGAGTTGATACTGGAGCGAGTTAAGACATTTGGGACTACTGGGCTGACATGAATGTTCTTTGCATGTGAGAAAAGCATGAATATTAGGGTCCATGGGTGAAATGCTATGGTTTAAATGTGTCCCCCAAAGTTCTTATGTTGGAAGCTTAATCCTTAATGCAACAGTGCTGAGAGGTGAGACCTTTACATACTTTTTTTGGTGGACATCCCTACTACAAACTGTACTCTTGATTATTTTGTCGTCGTCCTCCTCCTCCTCCTCCTTCTCCTCCTCCTCCCCTCCTCCTCCTCTTCCTCCTCTTCCTCCTCCTCCCCTCCTCCTCCTTCTTCTTCTTCCTTCTTCTTCTTTCTTCTTTCTTCCTTTTCCTTCTCCTTCTCCTCTCCTTCCCCTTCCCCTCCCCTTCCCCTTCCCCCTCTTCCTCTTCCTCTTCCTCTTCCTCCTCCTCCTCCTCTTCTTCTTCTCCTTCTTTTTCTTCTCCCTCTTCTTCTTCTCCTTCTTTTTCTTCTCCCTCTTCTTCTTCTTCCTCTTCTTCTTCTTGACATGGGGTCTCACTCTATTGCCCAAGCCGGAATGCAATGGTGCTATCTCGGCTCACTGCCACCTCCACCTCTTGGGCTCAGGCGACTGTCCTGTCTCTGCCTCCCAGGTATTTGAGACTACAGGCTCATGCCACTACACCCAACTAGTTTTGTATTTTTTGTAGAGATGTGGTTTCTCCATGTTGCCCAGGCTGGTCTTGAACTTCTGAGCTCAAGCGATCTGCCTGCCTCAGCCTCCCAAAGAGCTGGGATTACAGGCATGAGCCACCATGCCTGGCCTGATTTATCCCTTTTGAGTAAACAGATCTCATGACAAGTCATCTGATCTGGGCCGCAAAAGGTCACCAAAATTCATGTTTTTTCACCCCATCTTTCTAGTTTTTACACCTTGCCCGCACGTGCAGTCACACATTTCATCCTTCCCTTCCTGAGCACTGTCAGTACGATGCCTGGGGAGGGAACAACGGGCTGCTGAGAGCGAGGCCCTCAGTGCCACCTGGCCCAGGAGTAGGCATTACTGTTAACTCTCTCACACTTTTCTGTGAACTCTCATGTCCGTTCGTACATGAATAAAAATCTTTTTAATTATTATTATTATTATTTTTTATTATTATTATACTTTAAGTTCTAGGGTACATGTGCATAACGTGCAGGTTTGTTACATATGTATACTTGTGCCATGTTGGTGTGCTGCACCCATCAACTCGTCAGCACCCATCAACTTGTCATTTACATCAGGTATAACTCCCAATGCAATCCCTCCCCCCTCCCCCCTCCCCATGATAGGCCCCGGTGTGTGATGTTCCCCTTCCCGAGTCCAAGTGATCTCATTGTTCAGTTCCCACCTATGAGTGAGAACATGCGGTGTTTGGTTTTCTGTTCTTGTGATAGTTTGCTAAGAATGATGG